>NW_026647173.1:0-295000 GCF_950295315.1 Erinaceus europaeus
TATTTTTTAACACAGATTTTATATTTATTTATTTGTTTATTTATTTAGGTGCTTACTCACTTTTGTTATTGTTGAATTAAAGTTTTACATTTGACATTGACTAAGGATCTGACACCAGGGGTCTCCAGTACCCCTAGATGGTACTCTCCCTCTACAAAAACGATCCATTGACCTGTCCATCCATCCATCCACCCATCCATCTATCCATCCATCCATCCATCCATCCATCCATCCATCCATCCATCCATCCAGCAGTCAACCAAGCTAAGTACAAAGGGAGATGTCTCCTTGAATGGTGAAGAGAATCAATGATGCACAGGTAGGTTGCAAAGGGGCCAGTTTGGCTGAATAGGGCAGAGAGGCTGAACCAGGGAATGTGTTGGGGCGTGTGGGTTTGGGTGGAGTGAGCCGGAGACCCTGTGAGCTGGGTCACATTAGGGGCAGGCAGGGGGTGGAAGGGGATGCGAACAGCTGTCACTGGAGAACCATCACAAGTGCTGGAGCTGGTGAGCAGGGCACCTGGAAGAGAGGACAGACAAAGGAGAGAAGCAAAGTGCAGAGGAGAGGAGAGGGGAGAGGATGGTGAGGACAGGAGAGGACAGGAGAGGACAGGAGTGGAGGGGACCTGAGAAACCTACCTGGACAAAGGCAGCATACAGACATCCAGGAAGGCAGGCAGGCATGCAGGCAGCTCTGGCCTGGGCTCCCTGGATCCCGGGCACACCTCCACCTGTCTTCTCTTGGCTGCCAGCCCTGAGGTCCCTCTTCGGTCAGCACTGTCTTCCCATCCTTCCGTCCCTCTGTGCCAGGGCCCAGGCGCCTGGGCGCTGTTGCCTCACCTAGTGGCAGGGCAGTTGGGCTACCCAGTGCCAGTGTGGCCAGCACAGATTGCCAGGGGCTAGGACATCACAGAGGGCTCCTGTGGTTGCTAGGCTACGGGGACCCTGCCCATCCAGTTGACCAGCAGCCATGACCCCCACGCTGAACTTGACCTGAGGGGTGGTGGCCAGCCACCAGAGCCAGAGCCCCAGGGCAAAGCAGGTGCTGGTCGGCCGGGCCAAGGGGCTATGGGCAGATTGGTGTGTGTCTGGGCATGGGGCTGGCATCTGACAGCCCAGGGCTGGGGACCAAGGTCCGCCAGGCCCCTGTCCCACCATGTGCACTGACACACAGTCTTGCTGACTGACTGACAGTTCCCGCCCCAGAGATACCCACACCAGGTCCCTGGGTGCCCTGAGCTGCCCCTGAGGGTTGGTGGGTGCCTGCCTGGACACATGCCTCCGTAATGGAGGCCTCTATTAATCCCGTTGCCTACTGACAGCTGCCCTCCTGCCCCTCCTCCTCCTCCTCCTCTTCTTCCTCCTCCTCTTCCTCCTCCTCCTCCTCCTCCTCCTCCTCCTTCTCCTCCTCCTCCTCTACCTCCTCCTCTTCTTCCTCATCCTCAGAGGGACTCAATCAGGGCCCTTGGCCTAGGCAAGCCAGGGCTGCTGCTCTGGCTGCTGCAGCTTCTATCCAGTGGGTGGGTGCAGGAATCTGTTCCTGTCAGTCCCTGATTCCTGGGACCTTCCATGCCTCCAGCTCCCCCCACTCTCTAGTCCATACCCCTCCTCAAGGATGCCCACTTTCCCCTTGCCCTCTGTCCCCCAGCTCCCCAACTAACATCTACTGTGTGCTTCCCTGTGCTACTTTACTGCCACCCTGCTTCTGCCCTTCAGCCCTGAGGGCCCAGGGCCAGCCCAGCTGCCATCTCACCATCCAGAGGGGGACCTGCCCTTACCCCCTGCCACCACACCCACACACACAGCCCTGCACACACTCACGGGCTCCCCTGCCTGTAGCCTGCCTCTCAAACAGTCTCCTTCTGCCCCCTAGCCCCCTTACAGCCTGTGCCACGGCCCCCCACAGACACCTGGGCATCAGCAGCGCAGACATGCAAACAGCTCCCCTCACCCCCACTCCATTTGCTCCAAGGTTGTCAAGAGTCTTTTTTTCATGCTGTAGGGGAGGGAGTTGAGACAGTCCAATGTCCTGGGGAGCAAGAACTGCAAACAGTCCATCTACATTGTAACATTTGGGTCTCCTGCCGCCCAATCCCTAGTGTGCTGTGCAGACCTTTGACTGGCAAAAACACCCCATCTGAGCGTGAGATATGGCTGGGCTAGTGGCTCTTTCTGTGGACTAAGAGACAGACAGACAGAGTTTTCAGGTTCAAAACCTATACTTTCCAGAAGATGGTCATTCACTTCGGTTTAAAAAAAAAAAAAAAAAGGCTTTTTATTTTTTTCGCCCTGCCTGGGTAACCTGTCTGCTGCCAGTTTCAAAGTGAAAAAAGGGAAAAATCTTTTTTGGAGGGAAAAGGACCAAAATGCAGGCAGGTGGACTCCGTGGAGGGTGGATGAGGAGTTGCTCCTGCCCTGGCACTAGAGCCCCAGCTGCTGTTCCAGGTGCTCTCTGATACCAGAGATCTCCGTGTGTCGTGTCATGACACTGTCTCCAGCACTGACCCTCAGGATAATGAGGATTCAAAACGAGGCAGGTCATATTGCCTTCAAAAGTAAATCCAGGGAGGTTTGGCGGTATGTCAGAGGGTTAAGGGCTTGTGGCGCTCACGAAAAGGGGACAGGTGGAAGGATCTGGGGTCTGGCCCCCAGACCGCCACCTGCCGGGGAGTCGCTTTACAGGGGGTGAAGCAGGTCTTTAGGAGTTCTATCTTTCTCTCCCACCCTGTATTTCCTCTGCTCTCTCCTTTTGTGTCTGTCAGACGCAAGGTCAGTAACAACAACAACAACAACAACAACAATAACCACCACAGTGACCAAGCAACAAGGGCAGCGAAAGGGGAACAAATGGAGTGCAGGAGCTGTGGATTATTCGTGGTGCAGGCACTCAGCTGTGGCAATAACCCCTTGAGGCAATCAATCCATAAATGAAGAAGTAATACAGGTAACAGAGACTTATATGTCCCAGTGTGTTTCCACTGAGTTAATGTAAATGCACTTTTAATTACTTCTTCATTTATTTATTACCTTGCCACGAGAATTTCTTTTCATTGCTAAAAAAAAGTGCCCCTTCAAGGGTACCAGGTGGTGCCACACCCAGTTAAGCACTCATGTTACAATGCAGGAGGACTGGGCTTCAACACCCTGGTCCCCACCTGCCAGGGGAAATCTTTACAAGTGGTGCAGAAGTGCTGCAGGTGTTTCTCTCTGTGTCTCAAACTCTCTCTCCCTCCCTTCCCTCTCAATTCCTATCTATTTATTCCAGTGAATAATCAAGAAAATAGAAAGTAATAAAAGAAAAAGGAAAAGGAAATATGCCACGACTTCAAATGGGCTACTCAGGAAAATGCTTTCCTTGTTAAGATCCTCACAGCATTCCATATGCAGAAAGGCAAAGACACCATGTATTTTTTAACACAGATTTTATATTTATTTATTTGTTTATTTATTTAGGTGCTTACTCACTTTTGTTATTGTTGAATTAAAGTTTTACATTTGACATTGACTAAGGATCTGACACCAGGGGTCTCCAGTACCCCTAGATGGTACTCTCCCTCTACAAAAACGATCCATTGACCTGTCCATCCATCCATCCACCCATCCATCTATCCATCCATCCATCCATCCATCCATCCATCCATCCATCCATCCATCCAGCAGTCAACCAAGCTAAGTACAAAGGGAGATGTCTCCTTGAATGGTGAAGAGAATCAACGATGCACAGGTAGGTTGCAAAGGGGCCAGTTTGGATGAATAGGGCAGAGAGGCTGAACCAGGGAATGTGTTGGGGCGTGTGGGTTTGGGTGGAGTGAGCCGGAGACCCTGTGAGCTGGGTCACATTAGGGGCAGGCAGGGGGTGGAAGGGGATGCGAACAGCTGTCACTGGAGAACCATCACAAGTGCTGGAGCTGGTGAGCAGGGCACCTGGAAGAGAGGACAGACAAAGGAGAGAAGCAAAGTGCAGAGGAGAGGAGAGGGGAGAGGATGGTGAGGACAGGAGAGGACAGGAGAGGACAGGAGTGGAGGGGACCTGAGAAACCTACCTGGACAAAGGCAGCATACAGACATCCAGGAAGGCAGGCAGGCATACAGGCAGCTCTGGCCTGGGCTCCCTGGATCCCGGGCACACCTCCACCTGTCTTCTCTTGGCTGCCAGCCCTGAGGTCCCTCTTCGGTCAGCACTGTCTTCCCATCCTTCCGTCCCTCTGTGCCAGGGCCCAGGCGTCTGGGCGCTGTTGCCTCACCTAGTGGCAGGGCAGTTGGGCTACCCAGTGCCAGTGTGGCCAGCACAGATTGCCAGGGGCTAGGACATCACAGAGGGCTCCTGTGGTTGCTAGGCTACGGGGACCCTGCCCATCCAGTTGACCAGCATCCATGACCCCCACGCTGAACTTGACCTGAGGGGTGGTGGCCAGCCACCAGAGCCAGAGCCCCAGGGCAAAGCAGGTGCTGGTCGGCCGGGCCAAGGGGCTATGGGCAGATTGGTGTGTGTCTGGGCATGGGGCTGGCATCTGACAGCCCAGGGCTGGGGACCAAGGTCCGCCAGGCCCCTGTCCCACCATGTGCACTGACACACAGTCTTGCTGACTGACTGACAGTTCCCGCCCCAGAGATACCCACACCAGGTCCCTGGGTGCCCTGAGCTGCCCCTGAGGGTTGGTGGGTGCCTGCCTGGACACATGCCTCCGTAATGGAGGCCTCTATTAATCCCGTTGCCTACTGACAGCTGCCCTCCTGCCCCTCCTACTCCTCCTCCTCTTCTTCCTCCTCCTCTTCCTCCTCCTCCTCCTCCTCCTCCTCCTTCTCCTCCTCCTCCTCTACCTCCTCCTCTTCTTCCTCATCCTCAGAGGGACTCAATCAGGGCCCTTGGCCTAGGCAAGCCAGGGCTGCTGCTCTGGCTGCTGCAGCTTCTATCCAGTGGGTGGGTGCAGGAATCTGTTCCTGTCAGTCCCTGATTCCTGGGACCTTCCATGCCTCCCGCTCCCCCCACTCTCTAGTCCATACCCCTCCTCAAGGATGCCCCCTTTCCCCTTGCCCTCTGTCCCCAAGCTCCCCAACTAACATCTACTGTGTGCTTCCCTGTGCTACTTTACTGCCACCCTGCTTCTGCCCTTCAGCCCTGAGGGCCCAGGGCCAGCCCAGCTGCCATCTCACCATCCAGAGGGGGACCTGCCCTTACCCCCTGCCACCACACCCACACACACAGCCCTGCACACACTCACGGGCTCCCCTGCCTGTAGCCTGCCTCTCAAACAGTCTCCCTCCTTCTGCCCCCTAGCCCCCTTACAGCCTGTGCCACGGCCCCCCACAGACACCTGGGCATCAGCAGCGCAGACATGCAAACAGCTCCCCTCACCCCCACTCCATTTGCTCCAAGGTTGTCAAGAGTCTTTTTTTCATGCTGTAGGGGAGGGAGTTGAGACAGTCCAATGTCCTGGGGAGCAAGAACTGCAAACAGTCCATCTACATTGTAACATTTGGGTCTCCTGCCGCCCAATCCCTAGTGTGCTGTGCAGACCTTTGACTGGCAAAAACACCCCATCTGAGCGTGAGATATGGCTGGGCTAGTGGCTCTTTCTGTGGACTAAGAGACAGACAGACAGAGTTTTCAGGTTCAAAACCTATACTTTCCAGAAGATGGTCATTCACTTCGGTTTAAAAAAAAAAAAAAAAAAAAAAAAAGGCTTTTTATTTTTTTCGCCCTGCCTGGGTAACCTGTCTGCTGCCAGTTTCAAAGTGAAAAAAGGGAAAAATCTTTTTTGGAGGGAAAAGGACCAAAATGCAGGCAGGTGGACTCCGTGGAGGGTGGATGAGGAGTTGCTCCTGCCCTGGCACTAGAGCCCCAGCTGCTGTTCCAGGTGCTCTCTGATACCAGAGATCTCCGTGTGTCGTGTCATGACACTGTCTCCAGCACTGACCCTCAGGATAATGAGGATTCAAAACGAGGCAGGTCATATTGCCTTCAAAAGTAAATCCAGGGAGGTTTGGCGGTATGTCAGAGGGTTAAGGGCTTGTGGCGCTCACGAAAAGGGGACAGGTGGAAGGATCTGGGGTCTGGCCCCCAGACCGCCACCTGCCGGGGAGTCGCTTTACAGGGGGTGAAGCAGGTCTTTAGGAGTTCTATCTTTCTCTCCCACCCTGTATTTCCTCTGCTCTCTCCTTTTGTGTCTGTCAGATGCAAGGTCAGTAACAACAACAACAACAACAACAACAACAACAACAACAATAACCACCACAGTGACCAAGCAACAAGGGCAGTGAAAGGGGAACAAATGGAGTGCAGGAGCTGTGGATTATTCGTGGTGCAGGCACTCAGCTGTGGCAATAACCCCTTGAGGCAATCAATCCATAAATGAAGAAGTAATACAGGTAACAGAGACTTATATGTCCCAGTGTGTTTCCACTGAGTTAATGTAAATGCACTTTTAATTACTTCTTCATTTATTTATTACCTTGCCACGAGAATTTCTTTTCATTGCTAAAAAAAAGTGCCCCTTCAAGGGTACCAGGTGGTGCCACACCCAGTTAAGCACTCATGTTACAATGCAGGAGGACTGGGCTTCAACACCCTGGTCCCCACCTGCCAGGGGAAATCTTTACAAGTGGTGCAGAAGTGCTGCAGGTGTTTCTCTCTGTGTCTCAAACTCTCTCTCCCTCCCTTCCCTCTCAATTCCTATCTATTTATTCCAGTGAATAATCAAGAAAATAGAAAGTAATAAAAGAAAAAGGAAAAGGAAATATGCCACGACTTCAAATGGGCTACTCAGGAAAATGCTTTCCTTGTTAAGATCCTCACAGCATTCCATATGCAGAAAGGCAAAGACACCATGTATTTTTTAACACAGATTTTATATTTATTTATTTGTTTATTTATTTAGGTGCTTACTCACTTTTGTTATTGTTGAATTAAAGTTTTACATTTGACATTGACTAAGGATCTGACACCAGGGGTCTCCAGTACCCCTAGATGGTACTCTCCCTCTACAAAAACGATCCATTGACCTGTCCATCCATCCATCCACCCATCCATCTATCCATCCATCCATCCATCCATCCATCCATCCATCCATCCATCCATCCAGCAGTCAACCAAGCTAAGTACAAAGGGAGATGTCTCCTTGAATGGTGAAGAGAATCAACGATGCACAGGTAGGTTGCAAAGGGGCCAGTTTGGCTGAATAGGGCAGAGAGGCTGAACCAGGGAATGTGTTGGGGCGTGTGGGTTTGGGTGGAGTGAGCCGGAGACCCTGTGAGCTGGGTCACATTAGGGGCAGGCAGGGGGTGGAAGGGGATGCGAACAGCTGTCACTGGAGAACCATCACAAGTGCTGGAGCTGGTGAGCAGGGCACCTGGAAGAGAGGACAGACAAAGGAGAGAAGCAAAGTGCAGAGGAGAGGAGAGGGGAGAGGATGGTGAGGACAGGAGAGGACAGGAGAGGACAGGAGTGGAGGGGACCTGAGAAACCTACCTGGACAAAGGCAGCATACAGACATCCAGGAAGGCAGGCAGGCATGCAGGCAGCTCTGGCCTGGGCTCCCTGGATCCCGGGCACACCTCCACCTGTCTTCTCTTGGCTGCCAGCCCTGAGGTCCCTCTTCGGTCAGCACTGTCTTCCCATCCTTCCGTCCCTCTGTGCCAGGGCCCAGGCGCCTGGGCGCTGTTGCCTCACCTAGTGGCAGGGCAGTTGGGCTACCCAGTGCCAGTGTGGCCAGCACAGATTGCCAGGGGCTAGGACATCACAGAGGGCTCCTGTGGTTGCTAGGCTACGGGGACCCTGCCCATCCAGTTGACCAGCAGCCATGACCCCCACGCTGAACTTGACCTGAGGGGTGGTGGCCAGCCACCAGAGCCAGAGCCCCAGGGCAAAGCAGGTGCTGGTCGGCCGGGCCAAGGGGCTATGGGCAGATTGGTGTGTGTCTGGGCATGGGGCTGGCATCTGACAGCCCAGGGCTGGGGACCAAGGTCCGCCAGGCCCCTGTCCCACCATGTGCACTGACACACAGTCTTGCTGACTGACTGACAGTTCCCGCCCCAGAGATACCCACACCAGGTCCCTGGGTGCCCTGAGCTGCCCCTGAGGGTTGGTGGGTGCCTGCCTGGACACATGCCTCCGTAATGGAGGCCTCTATTAATCCCGTTGCCTACTGACAGCTGCCCTCCTGCCCCTCCTCCTCCTCCTCCTCTTCTTCCTCCTCCTCTTCCTCCTCCTCCTCCTCCTCCTCCTCCTCCTCCTCCTTCTCCTCCTCCTCCTCTACCTCCTCCTCTTCTTCCTCATCCTCAGAGGGACTCAATCAGGGCCCTTGGCCTAGGCAAGCCAGGGCTGCTGCTCTGGCTGCTGCAGCTTCTATCCAGTGGGTGGGTGCAGGAATCTGTTCCTGTCAGTCCCTGATTCCTGGGACCTTCCATGCCTCCCGCTCCCCCCACTCTCTAGTCCATACCCCTCCTCAAGGATGCCCCCTTTCCCCTTGCCCTCTGTCCCCCAGCTCCCCAACTAACATCTACTGTGTGCTTCCCTGTGCTACTTTACTGCCACCCTGCTTCTGCCCTTCAGCCCTGAGGGCCCAGGGCCAGCCCAGCTGCCATCTCACCATCCAGAGGGGGACCTGCCCTTACCCCCTGCCACCACACCCACACACACAGCCCTGCACACACTCACGGGCTCCCCTGCCTGTAGCCTGCCTCTCAAACAGTCTCCTTCTGCCCCCTAGCCCCCTTACAGCCTGTGCCACGGCCCCCCACAGACACCTGGGCATCAGCAGCGCAGACATGCAAACAGCTCCCCTCACCCCCACTCCATTTGCTCCAAGGTTGTCAAGAGTCTTTTTTTCATGCTGTAGGGGAGGGAGTTGAGACAGTCCAATGTCCTGGGGAGCAAGAACTGCAAACAGTCCATCTACATTGTAACATTTGGGTCTCCTGCCGCCCAATCCCTAGTGTGCTGTGCAGACCTTTGACTGGCAAAAACACCCCATCTGAGCGTGAGATATGGCTGGGCTAGTGGCTCTTTCTGTGGACTAAGAGACAGACAGACAGAGTTTTCAGGTTCAAAACCTATACTTTCCAGAAGATGGTCATTCACTTCGGTTTAAAAAAAAAAAAAAAAAAAAAAAAAAGGCTTTTTATTTTTTTCGCCCTGCCTGGGTAACCTGTCTGCTGCCAGTTTCAAAGTGAAAAAAGGGAAAAATCTTTTTTGGAGGGAAAAGGACCAAAATGCAGGCAGGTGGACTCCGTGGAGGGTGGATGAGGAGTTGCTCCTGCCCTGGCACTAGAGCCCCAGCTGCTGTTCCAGGTGCTCTCTGATACCAGAGATCTCCGTGTGTCGTGTCATGACACTGTCTCCAGCACTGACCCTCAGGATAATGAGGATTCAAAACGAGGCAGGTCATATTGCCTTCAAAAGTAAATCCAGGGAGGTTTGGCGGTATGTCAGAGGGTTAAGGGCTTGTGGCGCTCACGAAAAGGGGACAGGTGGAAGGATCTGGGGTCTGGCCCCCAGACCGCCACCTGCCGGGGAGTCGCTTTACAGGGGGTGAAGCAGGTCTTTAGGAGTTCTATCTTTCTCTCCCACCCTGTATTTCCTCTGCTCTCTCCTTTTGTGTCTGTCAGATGCAAGGTCAGTAACAACAACAACAACAACAACAACAACAACAACAACAACAATAACCACCACAGTGACCAAGCAACAAGGGCAGTGAAAGGGGAACAAATGGAGTGCAGGAGCTGTGGATTATTCGTGGTGCAGGCACTCAGCTGTGGCAATAACCCCTTGAGGCAATCAATCCATAAATGAAGAAGTAATACAGGTAACAGAGACTTATATGTCCCAGTGTGTTTCCACTGAGTTAATGTAAATGCACTTTTAATTACTTCTTCATTTATTTATTACCTTGCCACGAGAATTTCTTTTCATTGCTAAAAAAAAGTGCCCCTTCAAGGGTACCAGGTGGTGCCACACCCAGTTAAGCACTCATGTTACAATGCAGGAGGACTGGGCTTCAACACCCTGGTCCCCACCTGCCAGGGGAAATCTTTACAAGTGGTGCAGAAGTGCTGCAGGTGTTTCTCTCTGTGTCTCAAACTCTCTCTCCCTCCCTTCCCTCTCAATTCCTATCTATTTATTCCAGTGAATAATCAAGAAAATAGAAAGTAATAAAAGAAAAAGGAAAAGGAAATATGCCACGACTTCAAATGGGCTACTCAGGAAAATTCTTTCCTTGTTAAGATCCTCACAGCATTCCATATGCAGAAAGGCAAAGACACCATGTATTTTTTAACACAGATTTTATATTTATTTATTTGTTTATTTATTTAGGTGCTTACTCACTTTTGTTATTGTTGAATTAAAGTTTTACATTTGACATTGACTAAGGATCTGACACCAGGGGTCTCCAGTACCCCTAGATGGTACTCTCCCTCTACAAAAACGATCCATTGACCTGTCCATCCATCCATCCACCCATCCATCTATCCATCCATCCATCCATCCATCCATCCATCCATCCATCCATCCATCCATCCATCCAGCAGTCAACCAAGCTAAGTACAAAGGGAGATGTCTCCTTGAATGGTGAAGAGAATCAACGATGCACAGGTAGGTTGCAAAGGGGCCAGTTTGGATGAATAGGGCAGAGAGGCTGAACCAGGGAATGTGTTGGGGCGTGTGGGTTTGGGTGGAGTGAGCCGGAGACCCTGTGAGCTGGGTCACATTAGGGGCAGGCAGGGGGTGGAAGGGGATGCGAACAGCTGTCACTGGAGAACCATCACAAGTGCTGGAGCTGGTGAGCAGGGCACCTGGAAGAGAGGACAGACAAAGGAGAGAAGCAAAGTGCAGAGGAGAGGAGAGGGGAGAGGATGGTGAGGACAGGAGAGGACAGGAGAGGACAGGAGTGGAGGGGACCTGAGAAACCTACCTGGACAAAGGCAGCATACAGACATCCAGGAAGGCAGGCAGGCATGCAGGCAGCTCTGGCCTGGGCTCCCTGGATCCCGGGCACACCTCCACCTGTCTTCTCTTGGCTGCCAGCCCTGAGGTCCCTCTTCGGTCAGCACTGTCTTCCCATCCTTCCGTCCCTCTGTGCCAGGGCCCAGGCGTCTGGGCGCTGTTGCCTCACCTAGTGGCAGGGCAGTTGGGCTACCCAGTGCCAGTGTGGCCAGCACAGATTGCCAGGGGCTAGGACATCACAGAGGGCTCCTGTGGTTGCTAGGCTACGGGGACCCTGCCCATCCAGTTGACCAGCAGCCATGACCCCCACGCTGAACTTGACCTGAGGGGTGGTGGCCAGCCACCAGAGCCAGAGCCCCAGGGCAAAGCAGGTGCTGGTCGGCCGGGCCAAGGGGCTATGGGCAGATTGGTGTGTGTCTGGGCATGGGGCTGGCATCTGACAGCCCAGGGCTGGGGACCAAGGTCCGCCAGGCCCCTGTCCCACCATGTGCACTGACACACAGTCTTGCTGACTGACTGACAGTTCCCGCCCCAGAGATACCCACACCAGGTCCCTGGGTGCCCTGAGCTGCCCCTGAGGGTTGGTGGGTGCCTGCCTGGACACATGCCTCCGTAATGGAGGCCTCTATTAATCCCGTTGCCTACTGACAGCTGCCCTCCTGCCCCTCCTACTCCTCCTCCTCTTCTTCCTCCTCCTCTTCCTCCTCCTCCTCCTCCTCCTCCTCCTCCTTCTCCTCCTCCTCCTCTACCTCCTCCTCTTCTTCCTCATCCTCAGAGGGACTCAATCAGGGCCCTTGGCCTAGGCAAGCCAGGGCTGCTGCTCTGGCTGCTGCAGCTTCTATCCAGTGGGTGGGTGCAGGAATCTGTTCCTGTCAGTCCCTGATTCCTGGGACCTTCCATGCCTCCAGCTCCCCCCACTCTCTAGTCCATACCCCTCCTCAAGGATGCCCCCTTTCCCCTTGCCCTCTGTCCCCCAGCTCCCCAACTAACATCTACTGTGTGCTTCCCTGTGCTACTTTACTGCCACCCTGCTTCTGCCCTTCAGCCCTGAGGGCCCAGGGCCAGCCCAGCTGCCATCTCACCATCCAGAGGGGGACCTGCCCTTACCCCCTGCCACCACACCCACACACACAGCCCTGCACACACTCACGGGCTCCCCTGCCTGTAGCCTGCCTCTCAAACAGTCTCCTTCTGCCCCCTAGCCCCCTTACAGCCTGTGCCACGGCCCCCCACAGACACCTGGGCATCAGCAGCGCAGACATGCAAACAGCTCCCCTCACCCCCACTCCATTTGCTCCAAGGTTGTCAAGAGTCTTTTTTTCATGCTGTAGGGGAGGGAGTTGAGACAGTCCAATGTCCTGGGGAGCAAGAACTGCAAACAGTCCATCTACATTGTAACATTTGGGTCTCCTGCCGCCCAATCCCTAGTGTGCTGTGCAGACCTTTGACTGGCAAAAACACCCCATCTGAGCGTGAGATATGGCTGGGCTAGTGGCTCTTTCTGTGGACTAAGAGACAGACAGACAGAGTTTTCAGGTTCAAAACCTATACTTTCCAGAAGATGGTCATTCACTTCGGTTTAAAAAAAAAAAAAAAAAAAAAAAAAAGGCTTTTTATTTTTTTCGCCCTGCCTGGGTAACCTGTCTGCTGCCAGTTTCAAAGTGAAAAAAGGGAAAAATCTTTTTTGGAGGGAAAAGGACCAAAATGCAGGCAGGTGGACTCCGTGGAGGGTGGATGAGGAGTTGCTCCTGCCCTGGCACTAGAGCCCCAGCTGCTGTTCCAGGTGCTCTCTGATACCAGAGATCTCCGTGTGTCGTGTCATGACACTGTCTCCAGCACTGACCCTCAGGATAATGAGGATTCAAAACGAGGCAGGTCATATTGCCTTCAAAAGTAAATCCAGGGAGGTTTGGCGGTATGTCAGAGGGTTAAGGGCTTGTGGCGCTCACGAAAAGGGGACAGGTGGAAGGATCTGGGGTCTGGCCCCCAGACCGCCACCTGCCGGGGAGTCGCTTTACAGGGGGTGAAGCAGGTCTTTAGGAGTTCTATCTTTCTCTCCCACCCTGTATTTCCTCTGCTCTCTCCTTTTGTGTCTGTCAGATGCAAGGTCAGTAACAACAACAACAACAACAACAACAACAACAACAACAATAACCACCACAGTGACCAAGCAACAAGGGCAGTGAAAGGGGAACAAATGGAGTGCAGGAGCTGTGGATTATTCGTGGTGCAGGCACTCAGCTGTGGCAATAACCCCTTGAGGCAATCAATCCATAAATGAAGAAGTAATACAGGTAACAGAGACTTATATGTCCCAGTGTGTTTCCACTGAGTTAATGTAAATGCACTTTTAATTACTTCTTCATTTATTTATTACCTTGCCACGAGAATTTCTTTTCATTGCTAAAAAAAAGTGCCCCTTCAAGGGTACCAGGTGGTGCCACACCCAGTTAAGCACTCATGTTACAATGCAGGAGGACTGGGCTTCAACACCCTGGTCCCCACCTGCCAGGGGAAATCTTTACAAGTGGTGCAGAAGTGCTGCAGGTGTTTCTCTCTGTGTCTCAAACTCTCTCTCCCTCCCTTCCCTCTCAATTCCTATCTATTTATTCCAGTGAATAATCAAGAAAATAGAAAGTAATAAAAGAAAAAGGAAAAGGAAATATGCCACGACTTCAAATGGGCTACTCAGGAAAATGCTTTCCTTGTTAAGATCCTCACAGCATTCCATATGCAGAAAGGAAAAGACACCATGTATTTTTTAACACAGATTTTATATTTATTTATTTGTTTATTTATTTAGGTGCTTACTCACTTTTGTTATTGTTGAATTAAAGTTTTACATTTGACATTGACTAAGGATCTGACACCAGGGGTCTCCAGTACCCCTAGATGGTACTCTCCCTCTACAAAAACGATCCATTGACCTGTCCATCCATCCATCCACCCATCCATCTATCCATCCATCCATCCATCCATCCATCCATCCATCCATCCATCCATCCATCCAGCAGTCAACCAAGCTAAGTACAAAGGGAGATGTCTCCTTGAATGGTGAAGAGAATCAACGATGCACAGGTAGGTTGCAAAGGGGCCAGTTTGGATGAATAGGGCAGAGAGGCTGAACCAGGGAATGTGTTGGGGCGTGTGGGTTTGGGTGGAGTGAGCCGGAGACCCTGTGAGCTGGGTCACATTAGGGGCAGGCAGGGGGTGGAAGGGGATGCGAACAGCTGTCACTGGAGAACCATCACAAGTGCTGGAGCTGGTGAGCAGGGCACCTGGAAGAGAGGACAGACAAAGGAGAGAAGCAAAGTGCAGAGGAGAGGAGAGGGGAGAGGATGGTGAGGACAGGAGAGGACAGGAGAGGACAGGAGTGGAGGGGACCTGAGAAACCTACCTGGACAAAGGCAGCATACAGACATCCAGGAAGGCAGGCAGGCATGCAGGCAGCTCTGGCCTGGGCTCCCTGGATCCCGGGCACACCTCCACCTGTCTTCTCTTGGCTGCCAGCCCTGAGGTCCCTCTTCGGTCAGCACTGTCTTCCCATCCTTCCGTCCCTCTGTGCCAGGGCCCAGGCGTCTGGGCGCTGTTGCCTCACCTAGTGGCAGGGCAGTTGGGCTACCCAGTGCCAGTGTGGCCAGCACAGATTGCCAGGGGCTAGGACATCACAGAGGGCTCCTGTGGTTGCTAGGCTACGGGGACCCTGCCCATCCAGTTGACCAGCAGCCATGACCCCCACGCTGAACTTGACCTGAGGGGTGGTGGCCAGCCACCAGAGCCAGAGCCCCAGGGCAAAGCAGGTGCTGGTCGGCCGGGCCAAGGGGCTATGGGCAGATTGGTGTGTGTCTGGGCATGGGGCTGGCATCTGACAGCCCAGGGCTGGGGACCAAGGTCCGCCAGGCCCCTGTCCCACCATGTGCACTGACACACAGTCTTGCTGACTGACTGACAGTTCCCGCCCCAGAGATACCCACACCAGGTCCCTGGGTGCCCTGAGCTGCCCCTGAGGGTTGGTGGGTGCCTGCCTGGACACATGCCTCCGTAATGGAGGCCTCTATTAATCCCGTTGCCTACTGACAGCTGCCCTCCTGCCCCTCCTACTCCTCCTCCTCTTCTTCCTCCTCCTCTTCCTCCTCCTCCTCCTCCTCCTCCTCCTTCTCCTCCTCCTCCTCTACCTCCTCCTCTTCTTCCTCATCCTCAGAGGGACTCAATCAGGGCCCTTGGCCTAGGCAAGCCAGGGCTGCTGCTCTGGCTGCTGCAGCTTCTATCCAGTGGGTGGGTGCAGTCTGTTCCTGTCAGTCCCTGATTCCTGGGACCTTCCATGCCTCCAGCTCCCCCCACTCTCTAGTCCATACCCCTCCTCAAGGATGCCCCCTTTCCCCTTGCCCTCTGTCCCCCAGCTCCCCAACTAACATCTACTGTGTGCTTCCCTGTGCTACTTTACTGCCACCCTGCTTCTGCCCTTCAGCCCTGAGGGCCCAGGGCCAGCCCAGCTGCCATCTCACCATCCAGAGGGGGACCTGCCCTTACCCCCTGCCACCACACCCACACACACAGCCCTGCACACACTCACGGGCTCCCCTGCCTGTAGCCTGCCTCTCAAACAGTCTCCTTCTGCCCCCTAGCCCCCTTACAGCCTGTGCCACGGCCCCCCACAGACACCTGGGCATCAGCAGCGCAGACATGCAAACAGCTCCCCTCACCCCCACTCCATTTGCTCCAAGGTTGTCAAGAGTCTTTTTTTCATGCTGTAGGGGAGGGAGTTGAGACAGTCCAATGTCCTGGGGAGCAAGAACTGCAAACAGTCCATCTACATTGTAACATTTGGGTCTCCTGCCGCCCAATCCCTAGTGTGCTGTGCAGACCTTTGACTGGCAAAAACACCCCATCTGAGCGTGAGATATGGCTGGGCTAGTGGCTCTTTCTGTGGACTAAGAGACAGACAGACAGAGTTTTCAGGTTCAAAACCTATACTTTCCAGAAGATGGTCATTCACTTCGGTTTAAAAAAAAAAAAAAAAAAAAAAAAAAGGCTTTTTATTTTTTTCGCCCTGCCTGGGTAACCTGTCTGCTGCCAGTTTCAAAGTGAAAAAAGGGAAAAATCTTTTTTGGAGGGAAAAGGACCAAAATGCAGGCAGGTGGACTCCGTGGAGGGTGGATGAGGAGTTGCTCCTGCCCTGGCACTAGAGCCCCAGCTGCTGTTCCAGGTGCTCTCTGATACCAGAGATCTCCGTGTGTCGTGTCATGACACTGTCTCCAGCACTGACCCTCAGGATAATGAGGATTCAAAACGAGGCAGGTCATATTGCCTTCAAAAGTAAATCCAGGGAGGTTTGGCGGTATGTCAGAGGGTTAAGGGCTTGTGGCGCTCACGAAAAGGGGACAGGTGGAAGGATCTGGGGTCTTGCCCCCAGACCGCCACCTGCCGGGGAGTCGCTTTACAGGGGGTGAAGCAGGTCTTTAGGAGTTCTATCTTTCTCTCCCACCCTGTATTTCCTCTGCTCTCTCCTTTTGTGTCTGTCAGATGCAAGGTCAGTAACAACAACAACAACAACAACAACAACAACAACAACAATAACCACCACAGTGACCAAGCAACAAGGGCAGCGAAAGGGGAACAAATGGAGTGCAGGAGCTGTGGATTATTCGTGGTGCAGGCACTCAGCTGTGGCAATAACCCCTTGAGGCAATCAATCCATAAATGAAGAAGTAATACAGGTAACAGAGACTTATATGTCCCAGTGTGTTTCCACTGAGTTAATGTAAATGCACTTTTAATTACTTCTTCATTTATTTATTACCTTGCCACGAGAATTTCTTTTCATTGCTAAAAAAAAGTGCCCCTTCAAGGGTACCAGGTGGTGCCACACCCAGTTAAGCACTCATGTTACAATGCAGGAGGACTGGGCTTCAACACCCTGGTCCCCACCTGCCAGGGGAAATCTTTACAAGTGGTGCAGAAGTGCTGCAGGTGTTTCTCTCTGTGTCTCAAACTCTCTCTCCCTCCCTTCCCTCTCAATTCCTATCTATTTATTCCAGTGAATAATCAAGAAAATAGAAAGTAATAAAAGAAAAAGGAAAAGGAAATATGCCACGACTTCAAATGGGCTACTCAGGAAAATGCTTTCCTTGTTAAGATCCTCACAGCATTCCATATGCAGAAAGGCAAAGACACCATGTATTTTTTAACACAGATTTTATATTTATTTATTTGTTTATTTATTTAGGTGCTTACTCACTTTTGTTATTGTTGAATTAAAGTTTTACATTTGACATTGACTAAGGATCTGACACCAGGGGTCTCCAGTACCCCTAGATGGTACTCTCCCTCTACAAAAACGATCCATTGACCTGTCCATCCATCCATCCACCCATCCATCTATCCATCCATCCATCCATCCATCCATCCATCCATCCATCCATCCATCCATCCATCCATCCAGCAGTCAACCAAGCTAAGTACAAAGGGAGATGTCTCCTTGAATGGTGAAGAGAATCAACGATGCACAGGTAGGTTGCAAAGGGGCCAGTTTGGCTGAATAGGGCAGAGAGGCTGAACCAGGGAATGTGTTGGTTGTGTGGGTTTGGGTGGAGTGAGCCGGAGACCCTGTGAGCTGGGTCACATTAGGGGCAGGCAGGGGGTGGAAGGGGATGCGAACAGCTGTCACTGGAGAACCATCACAAGTGCTGGAGCTGGTGAGCAGGGCACCTGGAAGAGAGGACAGACAAAGGAGAGAAGCAAAGTGCAGAGGAGAGGAGAGGGGAGAGGATGGTGAGGACAGGAGAGGACAGGAGAGGACAGGAGTGGAGGGGACCTGAGAAACCTACCTGGACAAAGGCAGCATACAGACATCCAGGAAGGCAGGCAGGCATGCAGGCAGCTCTGGCCTGGGCTCCCTGGATCCCGGGCACACCTCCACCTGTCTTCTCTTGGCTGCCAGCCCTGAGGTCCCTCTTCGGTCAGCACTGTCTTCCCATCCTTCCGTCCCTCTGTGCCAGGGCCCAGGCGTCTGGGCGCTGTTGCCTCACCTAGTGGCAGGGCAGTTGGGCTACCCAGTGCCAGTGTGGCCAGCACAGATTGCCAGGGGCTAGGACATCACAGAGGGCTCCTGTGGTTGCTAGGCTACGGGGACCCTGCCCATCCAGTTGACCAGCAGCCATGACCCCCACGCTGAACTTGACCTGAGGGGTGGTGGCCAGCCACCAGAGCCAGAGCCCCAGGGCAAAGCAGGTGCTGGTCGGCCGGGCCAAGGGGCTATGGGCAGATTGGTGTGTGTCTGGGCATGGGGCTGGCATCTGACAGCCCAGGGCTGGGGACCAAGGTCCGCCAGGCCCCTGTCCCACCATGTGCACTGACACACAGTCTTGCTGACTGACTGACAGTTCCCGCCCCAGAGATACCCACACCAGGTCCCTGGGTGCCCTGAGCTGCCCCTGAGGGTTGGTGGGTGCCTGCCTGGACACATGCCTCCGTAATGGAGGCCTCTATTAATCCCGTTGCCTACTGACAGCTGCCCTCCTGCCCCTCCTACTCCTCCTCCTCTTCTTCCTCCTCCTCTTCCTCCTCCTCCTCCTCCTCCTCCTCCTCCTCCTTCTCCTCCTCCTCCTCTACCTCCTCCTCTTCTTCCTCATCCTCAGAGGGACTCAATCAGGGCCCTTGGCCTAGGCAAGCCAGGGCTGCTGCTCTGGCTGCTGCAGCTTCTATCCAGTGGGTGGGTGCAGGAATCTGTTCCTGTCAGTCCCTGATTCCTGGGACCTTCCATGCCTCCAGCTCCCCCCACTCTCTAGTCCATACCCCTCCTCAAGGATGCCCCCTTTCCCCTTGCCCTCTGTCCCCCAGCTCCCCAACTAACATCTACTGTGTGCTTCCCTGTGCTACTTTACTGCCACCCTGCTTCTGCCCTTCAGCCCTGAGGGCCCAGGGCCAGCCCAGCTGCCATCTCACCATCCAGAGGGGGACCTGCCCTTACCCCCTGCCACCACACCCACACACACAGCCCTGCACACACTCACGGGCTCCCCTGCCTGTAGCCTGCCTCTCAAACAGTCTCCTTCTGCCCCCTAGCCCCCTTACAGCCTGTGCCACGGCCCCCCACAGACACCTGGGCATCAGCAGCGCAGACATGCAAACAGCTCCCCTCACCCCCACTCCATTTGCTCCAAGGTTGTCAAGAGTCTTTTTTTCATGCTGTAGGGGAGGGAGTTGAGACAGTCCAATGTCCTGGGGAGCAAGAACTGCAAACAGTCCATCTACATTGTAACATTTGGGTCACCTGCCGCCCAATCCCTAGTGTGCTGTGCAGACCTTTGACTGGCAAAAACACCCCATCTGAGCGTGAGATATGGCTGGGCTAGTGGCTCTTTCTGTGGACTAAGAGACAGACAGACAGAGTTTTCAGGTTCAAAACCTATACTTTCCAGAAGATGGTCATTCACTTCGGTTTAAAAAAAAAAAAAAAAAAAAAAAAAAAGGCTTTTTATTTTTTTCGCCCTGCCTGGGTAACCTGTCTGCTGCCAGTTTCAAAGTGAAAAAAGGGAAAAATCTTTTTTGGAGGGAAAAGGACCAAAATGCAGGCAGGTGGACTCCGTGGAGGGTGGATGAGGAGTTGCTCCTGCCCTGGCACTAGAGCCCCAGCTGCTGTTCCAGGTGCTCTCTGATACCAGAGATCTCCGTGTGTCGTGTCATGACACTGTCTCCAGCACTGACCCTCAGGATAATGAGGATTCAAAACGAGGCAGGTCATATTGCCTTCAAAAGTAAATCCAGGGAGGTTTGGCGGTATGTCAGAGGGTTAAGGGCTTGTGGCGCTCACGAAAAGGGGACAGGTGGAAGGATCTGGGGTCTGGCCCCCAGACCGCCACCTGCCGGGGAGTCGCTTTACAGGGGGTGAAGCAGGTCTTTAGGAGTTCTATCTTTCTCTCCCACCCTGTATTTCCTCTGCTCTCTCCTTTTGTGTCTGTCAGATGCAAGGTCAGTAACAACAACAACAACAACAACAACAACAACAATAACCACCACAGTGACCAAGCAACAAGGGCAGCGAAAGGGGAACAAATGGAGTGCAGGAGCTGTGGATTATTCGTGGTGCAGGCACTCAGCTGTGGCAATAACCCCTTGAGGCAATCAATCCATAAATGAAGAAGTAATACAGGTAACAGAGACTTATATGTCCCAGTGTGTTTCCACTGAGTTAATGTAAATGCACTTTTAATTACTTCTTCATTTATTTATTACCTTGCCACGAGAATTTCTTTTCATTGCTAAAAAAAAGTGCCCCTTCAAGGGTACCAGGTGGTGCCACACCCAGTTAAGCACTCATGTTACAATGCAGGAGGACTGGGCTTCAACACCCTGGTCCCCACCTGCCAGGGGAAATCTTTACAAGTGGTGCAGAAGTGCTGCAGGTGTTTCTCTCTGTGTCTCAAACTCTCTCTCCCTCCCTTCCCTCTCAATTCCTATCTATTTATTCCAGTGAATAATCAAGAAAATAGAAAGTAATAAAAGAAAAAGGAAAAGGAAATATGCCACGACTTCAAATGGGCTACTCAGGAAAATGCTTTCCTTGTTAAGATCCTCACAGCATTCCATATGCAGAAAGGCAAAGACACCATGTATTTTTTAACACAGATTTTATATTTATTTATTTGTTTATTTATTTAGGTGCTTACTCACTTTTGTTATTGTTGAATTAAAGTTTTACATTTGACATTGACTAAGGATCTGACACCAGGGGTCTCCAGTACCCCTAGATGGTACTCTCCCTCTACAAAAACGATCCATTGACCTGTCCATCCATCCATCCACCCATCCATCTATCCATCCATCCATCCATCCATCCATCCATCCATCCATCCATCCATCCATCCATCCAGCAGTCAACCAAGCTAAGTACAAAGGGAGATGTCTCCTTGAATGGTGAAGAGAATCAACGATGCACAGGTAGGTTGCAAAGGGGCCAGTTTGGCTGAATAGGGCAGAGAGGCTGAACCAGGGAATGTGTTGGGGCGTGTGGGTTTGGGTGGAGTGAGCCGGAGACCCTGTGAGCTGGGTCACATTAGGGGCAGGCAGGGGGTGGAAGGGGATGCGAACAGCTGTCACTGGAGAACCATCACAAGTGCTGGAGCTGGTGAGCAGGGCACCTGGAAGAGAGGACAGACAAAGGAGAGAAGCAAAGTGCAGAGGAGAGGAGAGGGGAGAGGATGGTGAGGACAGGAGAGGACAGGAGAGGACAGGAGTGGAGGGGACCTGAGAAACCTACCTGGACAAAGGCAGCATACAGACATCCAGGAAGGCAGGCAGGCATGCAGGCAGCTCTGGCCTGGGCTCCCTGGATCCCGGGCACACCTCCACCTGTCTTCTCTTGGCTGCCAGCCCTGAGGTCCCTCTTCGGTCAGCACTGTCTTCCCATCCTTCCGTCCCTCTGTGCCAGGGCCCAGGCGTCTGGGCGCTGTTGCCTCACCTAGTGGCAGGGCAGTTGGGCTACCCAGTGCCAGTGTGGCCAGCACAGATTGCCAGGGGCTAGGACATCACAGAGGGCTCCTGTGGTTGCTAGGCTACGGGGACCCTGCCCATCCAGTTGACCAGCAGCCATGACCCCCACGCTGAACTTGACCTGAGGGGTGGTGGCCAGCCACCAGAGCCAGAGCCCCAGGGCAAAGCAGGTGCTGGTCGGCCGGGCCAAGGGGCTATGGGCAGATTGGTGTGTGTCTGGGCATGGGGCTGGCATCTGACAGCCCAGGGCTGGGGACCAAGGTCCGCCAGGCCCCTGTCCCACCATGTGCACTGACACACAGTCTTGCTGACTGACTGACAGTTCCCGCCCCAGAGATACCCACACCAGGTCCCTGGGTGCCCTGAGCTGCCCCTGAGGGTTGGTGGGTGCCTGCCTGGACACATGCCTCCGTAATGGAGGCCTCTATTAATCCCGTTGCCTACTGACAGCTGCCCTCCTGCCCCTCCTACTCCTCCTCCTCTTCTTCCTCCTCCTCTTCCTCCTCCTCCTCCTCCTCCTCCTCCTCCTTCTCCTCCTCCTCCTCTACCTCCTCGTCTTCTTCCTCATCCTCAGAGGGACTCAATCAGGGCCCTTGGCCTAGGCAAGCCAGGGCTGCTGCTCTGGCTGCTGCAGCTTCTATCCAGTGGGTGGGTGCAGGAATCTGTTCCTGTCAGTCCCTGATTCCTGGGACCTTCCATGCCTCCAGCTCCCCCCACTCTCTAGTCCATACCCCTCCTCAAGGATGCCCCCTTTCCCCTTGCCCTCTGTCCCCCAGCTCCCCAACTAACATCTACTGTGTGCTTCCCTGTGCTACTTTACTGCCACCCTGCTTCTGCCCTTCAGCCCTGAGGGCCCAGGGCCAGCCCAGCTGCCATCTCACCATCCAGAGGGGGACCTGCCCTTACCCCCTGCCACCACACCCACACACACAGCCCTGCACACACTCACGGGCTCCCCTGCCTGTAGCCTGCCTCTCAAACAGTCTCCTTCTGCCCCCTAGCCCCCTTACAGCCTGTGCCACGGCCCCCCACAGACACCTGGGCATCAGCAGCGCAGACATGCAAACAGCTCCCCTCACCCCCACTCCATTTGCTCCAAGGTTGTCAAGAGTCTTTTTTTCATGCTGTAGGGGAGGGAGTTGAGACAGTCCAATGTCCTGGGGAGCAAGAACTGCAAACAGTCCATCTACATTGTAACATTTGGGTCTCCTGCCGCCCAATCCCTAGTGTGCTGTGCAGACCTTTGACTGGCAAAAACACCCCATCTGAGCGTGAGATATGGCTGGGCTAGTGGCTCTTTCTGTGGACTAAGAGACAGACAGACAGAGTTTTCAGGTTCAAAACCTATACTTTCCAGAAGATGGTCATTCACTTCGGTTTAAAAAAAAAAAAAAAAAAAAAAAAAAGGCTTTTTATTTTTTTCGCCCTGCCTGGGTAACCTGTCTGCTGCCAGTTTCAAAGTGAAAAAAGGGAAAAATCTTTTTTGGAGGGAAAAGGACCAAAATGCAGGCAGGTGGACTCCGTGGAGGGTGGATGAGGAGTTGCTCCTGCCCTGGCACTAGAGCCCCAGCTGCTGTTCCAGGTGCTCTCTGATACCAGAGATCTCCGTGTGTCGTGTCATGACACTGTCTCCAGCACTGACCCTCAGGATAATGAGGATTCAAAACGAGGCAGGTCATATTGCCTTCAAAAGTAAATCCAGGGAGGTTTGGCGGTATGTCAGAGGGTTAAGGGCTTGTGGCGCTCACGAAAAGGGGACAGGTGGAAGGATCTGGGGTCTGGCCCCCAGACCGCCACCTGCCGGGGAGTCGCTTTACAGGGGGTGAAGCAGGTCTTTAGGAGTTCTATCTTTCTCTCCCACCCTGTATTTCCTCTGCTCTCTCCTTTTGTGTCTGTCAGATGCAAGGTCAGTAACAACAACAACAACAACAACAACAACAACAACAACAATAACCACCACAGTGACCAAGCAACAAGGGCAGTGAAAGGGGAACAAATGGAGTGCAGGAGCTGTGGATTATTCGTGGTGCAGGCACTCAGCTGTGGCAATAACCCCTTGAGGCAATCAATCCATAAATGAAGAAGTAATACAGGTAACAGAGACTTATATGTCCCAGTGTGTTTCCACTGAGTTAATGTAAATGCACTTTTAATTACTTCTTCATTTATTTATTACCTTGCCACGAGAATTTCTTTTCATTGCTAAAAAAAAGTGCCCCTTCAAGGGTACCAGGTGGTGCCACACCCAGTTAAGCACTCATGTTACAATGCAGGAGGACTGGGCTTCAACACCCTGGTCCCCACCTGCCAGGGGAAATCTTTACAAGTGGTGCAGAAGTGCTGCAGGTGTTTCTCTCTGTGTCTCAAACTCTCTCTCCCTCCCTTCCCTCTCAATTCCTATCTATTTATTCCAGTGAATAATCAAGAAAATAGAAAGTAATAAAAGAAAAAGGAAAAGGAAATATGCCACGACTTCAAATGGGCTACTCAGGAAAATGCTTTCCTTGTTAAGATCCTCACAGCATTCCATATGCAGAAAGGCAAAGACACCATGTATTTTTTAACACAGATTTTATATTTATTTATTTGTTTATTTATTTAGGTGCTTACTCACTTTTGTTATTGTTGAATTAAAGTTTTACATTTGACATTGACTAAGGATCTGACACCAGGGGTCTCCAGTACCCCTAGATGGTACTCTCCCTCTACAAAAACGATCCATTGACCTGTCCATCCATCCATCCACCCATCCATCTATCCATCCATCCATCCATCCATCCATCCATCCATCCATCCATCCATCCAGCAGTCAACCAAGCTAAGTACAAAGGGAGATGTCTCCTTGAATGGTGAAGAGAATCAACGATGCACAGGTAGGTTGCAAAGGGGCCAGTTTGGCTGAATAGGGCAGAGAGGCTGAACCAGGGAATGTGTTGGGGCGTGTGGGTTTGGGTGGAGTGAGCCGGAGACCCTGTGAGCTGGGTCACATTAGGGGCAGGCAGGGGGTGGAAGGGGATGCGAACAGCTGTCACTGGAGAACCATCACAAGTGCTGGAGCTGGTGAGCAGGGCACCTGGAAGAGAGGACAGACAAAGGAGAGAAGCAAAGTGCAGAGGAGAGGAGAGGGGAGAGGATGGTGAGGACAGGAGAGGACAGGAGAGGACAGGAGTGGAGGGGACCTGAGAAACCTACCTGGACAAAGGCAGCATACAGACATCCAGGAAGGCAGGCAGGCATGCAGGCAGCTCTGGCCTGGGCTCCCTGGATCCCGGGCACACCTCCACCTGTCTTCTCTTGGCTGCCAGCCCTGAGGTCCCTCTTCGGTCAGCACTGTCTTCCCATCCTTCCGTCCCTCTGTGCCAGGGCCCAGGCGTCTGGGCGCTGTTGCCTCACCTAGTGGCAGGGCAGTTGGGCTACCCAGTGCCAGTGTGGCCAGCACAGATTGCCAGGGGCTAGGACATCACAGAGGGCTCCTGTGGTTGCTAGGCTACGGGGACCCTGCCCATCCAGTTGACCAGCAGCCATGACCCCCACGCTGAACTTGACCTGAGGGGTGGTGGCCAGCCACCAGAGCCAGAGCCCCAGGGCAAAGCAGGTGCTGGTCGGCCGGGCCAAGGGGCTATGGGCAGATTGGTGTGTGTCTGGGCATGGGGCTGGCATCTGACAGCCCAGGGCTGGGGACCAAGGTCCGCCAGGCCCCTGTCCCACCATGTGCACTGACACACAGTCTTGCTGACTGACTGACAGTTCCCGCCCCAGAGATACCCACACCAGGTCCCTGGGTGCCCTGAGCTGCCCCTGAGGGTTGGTGGGTGCCTGCCTGGACACCTGCCTCCGTAATGGAGGCCTCTATTAATCCCGTTGCCTACTGACAGCTGCCCTCCTGCCCCTCCTACTCCTCCTCCTCTTCTTCCTCCTCCTCTTCCTCCTCCTCCTCCTCCTCCTCCTCCTCCTCCTTCTCCTCCTCCTCCTCTACCTCCTCCTCTTCTTCCTCATCCTCAGAGGGACTCAATCAGGGCCCTTGGCCTAGGCAAGCCAGGGCTGCTGCTCTGGCTGCTGCAGCTTCTATCCAGTGGGTGGGTGCAGGAATCTGTTCCTGTCAGTCCCTGATTCCTGGGACCTTCCATGCCTCCAGCTCCCCCCACTCTCTAGTCCATACCCCTCCTCAAGGATGCCCCCTTTCCCCTTGCCCTCTGTCCCCCAGCTCCCCAACTAACATCTACTGTGTGCTTCCCTGTGCTACTTTACTGCCACCCTGCTTCTGCCCTTCAGCCCTGAGGGCCCAGGGCCAGCCCAGCTGCCATCTCACCATCCAGAGGGGGACCTGCCCTTACCCCCTGCCACCACACCCACACACACAGCCCTGCACACACTCACGGGCTCCCCTGCCTGTAGCCTGCCTCTCAAACAGTCTCCTTCTGCCCCCTAGCCCCCTTACAGCCTGTGCCACGGCCCCCCACAGACACCTGGGCATCAGCAGCGCAGACATGCAAACAGCTCCCCTCACCCCCACTCCATTTGCTCCAAGGTTGTCAAGAGTCTTTTTTTCATGCTGTAGGGGAGGGAGTTGAGACAGTCCAATGTCCTGGGGAGCAAGAACTGCAAACAGTCCATCTACATTGTAACATTTGGGTCTCCTGCCGCCCAATCCCTAGTGTGCTGTGCAGACCTTTGACTGGCAAAAACACCCCATCTGAGCGTGAGATATGGCTGGGCTAGTGGCTCTTTCTGTGGACTAAGAGACAGACAGACAGAGTTTTCAGGTTCAAAACCTATACTTTCCAGAAGATGGTCATTCACTTCGGTTTAAAAAAAAAAAAAAAAAAAAAAAAAAGGCTTTTTATTTTTTTCGCCCTGCCTGGGTAACCTGTCTGCTGCCAGTTTCAAAGTGAAAAAAGGGAAAAATCTTTTTTGGAGGGAAAAGGACCAAAATGCAGGCAGGTGGACTCCGTGGAGGGTGGATGAGGAGTTGCTCCTGCCCTGGCACTAGAGCCCCAGCTGCTGTTCCAGGTGCTCTCTGATACCAGAGATCTCCGTGTGTCGTGTCATGACACTGTCTCCAGCACTGACCCTCAGGATAATGAGGATTCAAAACGAGGCAGGTCATATTGCCTTCAAAAGTAAATCCAGGGAGGTTTGGCGGTATGTCAGAGGGTTAAGGGCTTGTGGCGCTCACGAAAAGGGGACAGGTGGAAGGATCTGGGGTCTGGCCCCCAGACCGCCACCTGCCGGGGAGTCGCTTTACAGGGGGTGAAGCAGGTCTTTAGGAGTTCTATCTTTCTCTCCCACCCTGTATTTCCTCTGCTCTCTCCTTTTGTGTCTGTCAGATGCAAGGTCAGTAACAACAACAACAACAACAACAACAACAACAACAACAATAACCACCACAGTGACCAAGCAACAAGGGCAGTGAAAGGGGAACAAATGGAGTGCAGGAGCTGTGGATTATTCGTGGTGCAGGCACTCAGCTGTGGCAATAACCCCTTGAGGCAATCAATCCATAAATGAAGAAGTAATACAGGTAACAGAGACTTATATGTCCCAGTGTGTTTCCACTGAGTTAATGTAAATGCACTTTTAATTACTTCTTCATTTATTTATTACCTTGCCACGAGAATTTCTTTTCATTGCTAAAAAAAAGTGCCCCTTCAAGGGTACCAGGTGGTGCCACACCCAGTTAAGCACTCATGTTACAATGCAGGAGGACTGGGCTTCAACACCCTGGTCCCCACCTGCCAGGGGAAATCTTTACAAGTGGTGCAGAAGTGCTGCAGGTGTTTCTCTCTGTGTCTCAAACTCTCTCTCCCTCCCTTCCCTCTCAATTCCTATCTATTTATTCCAGTGAATAATCAAGAAAATAGAAAGTAATAAAAGAAAAAGGAAAAGGAAATATGCCACGACTTCAAATGGGCTACTCAGGAAAATGCTTTCCTTGTTAAGATCCTCACAGCATTCCATATGCAGAAAGGCAAAGACACCATGTATTTTTTAACACAGATTTTATATTTATTTATTTGTTTATTTATTTAGGTGCTTACTCACTTTTGTTATTGTTGAATTAAAGTTTTACATTTGACATTGACTAAGGATCTGACACCAGGGGTCTCCAGTACCCCTAGATGGTACTCTCCCTCTACAAAAACGATCCATTGACCTGTCCATCCATCCATCCACCCATCCATCTATCCATCCATCCATCCATCCATCCATCCATCCATCCATCCATCCATCCAGCAGTCAACCAAGCTAAGTACAAAGGGAGATGTCTCCTTGAATGGTGAAGAGAATCAACGATGCACAGGTAGGTTGCAAAGGGGCCAGTTTGGCTGAATAGGGCAGAGAGGCTGAACCAGGGAATGTGTTGGGGCGTGTGGGTTTGGGTGGAGTGAGCCGGAGACCCTGTGAGCTGGGTCACATTAGGGGCAGGCAGGGGGTGGAAGGGGATGCGAACAGCTGTCACTGGAGAACCATCACAAGTGCTGGAGCTGGTGAGCAGGGCACCTGGAAGAGAGGACAGACAAAGGAGAGAAGCAAAGTGCAGAGGAGAGGAGAGGGGAGAGGATGGTGAGGACAGGAGAGGACAGGAGAGGACAGGAGTGGAGGGGACCTGAGAAACCTACCTGGACAAAGGCAGCATACAGACATCCAGGAAGGCAGGCAGGCATGCAGGCAGCTCTGGCCTGGGCTCCCTGGATCCCGGGCACACCTCCACCTGTCTTCTCTTGGCTGCCAGCCCTGAGGTCCCTCTTCGGTCAGCACTGTCTTCCCATCCTTCCGTCCCTCTGTGCCAGGGCCCAGGCGTCTGGGCGCTGTTGCCTCACCTAGTGGCAGGGCAGTTGGGCTACCCAGTGCCAGTGTGGCCAGCACAGATTGCCAGGGGCTAGGACATCACAGAGGGCTCCTGTGGTTGCTAGGCTACGGGGACCCTGCCCATCCAGTTGACCAGCAGCCATGACCCCCACGCTGAACTTGACCTGAGGGGTGGTGGCCAGCCACCAGAGCCAGAGCCCCAGGGCAAAGCAGGTGCTGGTCGGCCGGGCCAAGGGGCTATGGGCAGATTGGTGTGTGTCTGGGCATGGGGCTGGCATCTGACAGCCCAGGGCTGGGGACCAAGGTCCGCCAGGCCCCTGTCCCACCATGTGCACTGACACACAGTCTTGCTGACTGACTGACAGTTCCCGCCCCAGAGATACCCACACCAGGTCCCTGGGTGCCCTGAGCTGCCCCTGAGGGTTGGTGGGTGCCTGCCTGGACACCTGCCTCCGTAATGGAGGCCTCTATTAATCCCGTTGCCTACTGACAGCTGCCCTCCTGCCCCTCCTACTCCTCCTCCTCTTCTTCCTCCTCCTCTTCCTCCTCCTCCTCCTCCTCCTCCTCCTCCTCCTCCTTCTCCTCCTCCTCCTCTACCTCCTCCTCTTCTTCCTCATCCTCAGAGGGACTCAATCAGGGCCCTTGGCCTAGGCAAGCCAGGGCTGCTGCTCTGGCTGCTGCAGCTTCTATCCAGTGGGTGGGTGCAGGAATCTGTTCCTGTCAGTCCCTGATTCCTGGGACCTTCCATGCCTCCAGCTCCCCCCACTCTCTAGTCCATACCCCTCCTCAAGGATGCCCCCTTTCCCCTTGCCCTCTGTCCCCCAGCTACCCAACTAACATCTACTGTGTGCTTCCCTGTGCTACTTTACTGCCACCCTGCTTCTGCCCTTCAGCCCTGAGGGCCCAGGGCCAGCCCAGCTGCCATCTCACCATCCAGAGGGGGACCTGCCCTTACCCCCTGCCACCACACCCACACACACAGCCCTGCACACACTCACGGGCTCCCCTGCCTGTAGCCTGCCTCTCAAACAGTCTCCTTCTGCCCCCTAGCCCCCTTACAGCCTGTGCCACGGCCCCCCACAGACACCTGGGCATCAGCAGCGCAGACATGCAAACAGCTCCCCTCACCCCCACTCCATTTGCTCCAAGGTTGTCAAGAGTCTTTTTTTCATGCTGTAGGGGAGGGAGTTGAGACAGTCCAATGTCCTGGGGAGCAAGAACTGCAAACAGTCCATCTACATTGTAACATTTGGGTCTCCTGCCGCCCAATCCCTAGTGTGCTGTGCAGACCTTTGACTGGCAAAAACACCCCATCTGAGCGTGAGATATGGCTGGGCTAGTGGCTCTTTCTGTGGACTAAGAGACAGACAGACAGAGTTTTCAGGTTCAAAACCTATACTTTCCAGAAGATGGTCATTCACTTCGGTTTAAAAAAAAAAAAAAAAAAAAAAAAAGGCTTTTTATTTTTTTCGCCCTGCCTGGGTAACCTGTCTGCTGCCAGTTTCAAAGTGAAAAAAGGGAAAAATCTTTTTTGGAGGGAAAAGGACCAAAATGCAGGCAGGTGGACTCCGTGGAGGGTGGATGAGGAGTTGCTCCTGCCCTGGCACTAGAGCCCCAGCTGCTGTTCCAGGTGCTCTCTGATACCAGAGATCTCCGTGTGTCGTGTCATGACACTGTCTCCAGCACTGACCCTCAGGATAATGAGGATTCAAAACGAGGCAGGTCATATTGCCTTCAAAAGTAAATCCAGGGAGGTTTGGCGGTATGTCAGAGGGTTAAGGGCTTGTGGCGCTCACGAAAAGGGGACAGGTGGAAGGATCTGGGGTCTGGCCCCCAGACCGCCACCTGCCGGGGAGTCGCTTTACAGGGGGTGAAGCAGGTCTTTAGGAGTTCTATCTTTCTCTCCCACCCTGTATTTCCTCTGCTCTCTCCTTTTGTGTCTGTCAGATGCAAGGTCAGTAACAACAACAACAACAACAACAACAACAACAACAATAACCACCACAGTGACCAAGCAACAAGGGCAGTGAAAGGGGAACAAATGGAGTGCAGGAGCTGTGGATTATTCGTGGTGCAGGCACTCAGCTGTGGCAATAACCCCTTGAGGCAATCAATCCATAAATGAAGAAGTAATACAGGTAACAGAGACTTATATGTCCCAGTGTGTTTCCACTGAGTTAATGTAAATGCACTTTTAATTACTTCTTCATTTATTTATTACCTTGCCACGAGAATTTCTTTTCATTGCTAAAAAAAAGTGCCCCTTCAAGGGTACCAGGTGGTGCCACACCCAGTTAAGCACTCATGTTACAATGCAGGAGGACTGGGCTTCAACACCCTGGTCCCCACCTGCCAGGGGAAATCTTTACAAGTGGTGCAGAAGTGCTGCAGGTGTTTCTCTCTGTGTCTCAAACTCTCTCTCCCTCCCTTCCCTCTCAATTCCTATCTATTTATTCCAGTGAATAATCAAGAAAATAGAAAGTAATAAAAGAAAAAGGAAAAGGAAATATGCCACGACTTCAAATGGGCTACTCAGGAAAATGCTTTCCTTGTTAAGATCCTCACAGCATTCCATATGCAGAAAGGCAAAGACACCATGTATTTTTTAACACAGATTTTATATTTATTTATTTGTTTATTTATTTAGGTGCTTACTCACTTTTGTTATTGTTGAATTAAAGTTTTACATTTGACATTGACTAAGGATCTGACACCAGGGGTCTCCAGTACCCCTAGATGGTACTCTCCCTCTACAAAAACGATCCATTGACCTGTCCATCCATCCATCCACCCATCCATCTATCCATCCATCCATCCATCCATCCATCCATCCATCCATCCATCCATCCATCCATCCATCCATCCAGCAGTCAACCAAGCTAAGTACAAAGGGAGATGTCTCCTTGAATGGTGAAGAGAATCAACGATGCACAGGTAGGTTGCAAAGGGGCCAGTTTGGCTGAATAGGGCAGAGAGGCTGAACCAGGGAATGTGTTGGGGCGTGTGGGTTTGGGTGGAGTGAGCCGGAGACCCTGTGAGCTGGGTCACATTAGGGGCAGGCAGGGGGTGGAAGGGGATGCGAACAGCTGTCACTGGAGAACCATCACAAGTGCTGGAGCTGGTGAGCAGGGCACCTGGAAGAGAGGACAGACAAAGGAGAGAAGCAAAGTGCAGAGGAGAGGAGAGGGGAGAGGATGGTGAGGACAGGAGAGGACAGGAGAGGACAGGAGTGGAGGGGACCTGAGAAACCTACCTGGACAAAGGCAGCATACAGACATCCAGGAAGGCAGGCAGGCATGCAGGCAGCTCTGGCCTGGGCTCCCTGGATCCCGGGCACACCTCCACCTGTCTTCTCTTGGCTGCCAGCCCTGAGGTCCCTCTTCGGTCAGCACTGTCTTCCCATCCTTCCGTCCCTCTGTGCCAGGGCCCAGGCGTCTGGGCGCTGTTGCCTCACCTAGTGGCAGGGCAGTTGGGCTACCCAGTGCCAGTGTGGCCAGCACAGATTGCCAGGGGCTAGGACATCACAGAGGGCTCCTGTGGTTGCTAGGCTACGGGGACCCTGCCCATCCAGTTGACCAGCAGCCATGACCCCCACGCTGAACTTGACCTGAGGGGTGGTGGCCAGCCACCAGAGCCAGAGCCCCAGGGCAAAGCAGGTGCTGGTCGGCCGGGCCAAGGGGCTATGGGCAGATTGGTGTGTGTCTGGGCATGGGGCTGGCATCTGACAGCCCAGGGCTGGGGACCAAGGTCCGCCAGGCCCCTGTCCCACCATGTGCACTGACACACAGTCTTGCTGACTGACTGACAGTTCCCGCCCCAGAGATACCCACACCAGGTCCCTGGGTGCCCTGAGCTGCCCCTGAGGGTTGGTGGGTGCCTGCCTGGACACATGCCTCCGTAATGGAGGCCTCTATTAATCCCGTTGCCTACTGACAGCTGCCCTCCTGCCCCTCCTACTCCTCCTCCTCTTCTTCCTCCTCCTCTTCCTCCTCCTCCTCCTCCTCCTCCTCCTCCTCCTTCTCCTCCTCCTCCTCTACCTCCTCCTCTTCTTCCTCATCCTCAGAGGGACTCAATCAGGGCCCTTGGCCTAGGCAAGCCAGGGCTGCTGCTCTGGCTGCTGCAGCTTCTATCCAGTGGGTGGGTGCAGGAATCTGTTCCTGTCAGTCCCTGATTCCTGGGACCTTCCATGCCTCCAGCTCCCCCCACTCTCTAGTCCATACCCCTCCTCAAGGATGCCCCCTTTCCCCTTGCCCTCTGTCCCCCAGCTCCCCAACTAACATCTACTGTGTGCTTCCCTGTGCTACTTTACTGCCACCCTGCTTCTGCCCTTCAGCCCTGAGGGCCCAGGGCCAGCCCAGCTGCCATCTCACCATCCAGAGGGGGACCTGCCCTTACCCCCTGCCACCACACCCACACACACAGCCCTGCACACACTCACGGGCTCCCCTGCCTGTAGCCTGCCTCTCAAACAGTCTCCTTCTGCCCCCTAGCCCCCTTACAGCCTGTGCCACGGCCCCCCACAGACACCTGGGCATCAGCAGCGCAGACATGCAAACAGCTCCCCTCACCCCCACTCCATTTGCTCCAAGGTTGTCAAGAGTCTTTTTTTCATGCTGTAGGGGAGGGAGTTGAGACAGTCCAATGTCCTGGGGAGCAAGAACTGCAAACAGTCCATCTACATTGTAACATTTGGGTCTCCTGCCGCCCAATCCCTAGTGTGCTGTGCAGACCTTTGACTGGCAAAAACACCCCATCTGAGCGTGAGATATGGCTGGGCTAGTGGCTCTTTCTGTGGACTAAGAGACAGACAGACAGAGTTTTCAGGTTCAAAACCTATACTTTCCAGAAGATGGTCATTCACTTCGGTTTAAAAAAAAAAAAAAAAAAAAAAAAAGGCTTTTTATTTTTTTCGCCCTGCCTGGGTAACCTGTCTGCTGCCAGTTTCAAAGTGAAAAAAGGGAAAAATCTTTTTTGGAGGGAAAAGGACCAAAATGCAGGCAGGTGGACTTCGTGGAGGGTGGATGAGGAGTTGCTCCTGCCCTGGCACTAGAGCCCCAGCTGCTGTTCCAGGTGCTCTCTGATACCAGAGATCTCCGTGTGTCGTGTCATGACACTGTCTCCAGCACTGACCCTCAGGATAATGAGGATTCAAAACGAGGCAGGTCATATTGCCTTCAAAAGTAAATCCAGGGAGGTTTGGCGGTATGTCAGAGGGTTAAGGGCTTGTGGCGCTCACGAAAAGGGGACAGGTGGAAGGATCTGGGGTCTGGCCCCCAGACCGCCACCTGCCGGGGAGTCGCTTTACAGGGGGTGAAGCAGGTCTTTAGGAGTTCTATCTTTCTCTCCCACCCTGTATTTCCTCTGCTCTCTCCTTTTGTGTCTGTCAGATGCAAGGTCAGTAACAACAACAACAACAACAACAACAACAACAACAACAATAACCACCACAGTGACCAAGCAACAAGGGCAGTGAAAGGGGAACAAATGGAGTGCAGGAGCTGTGGATTATTCGTGGTGCAGGCACTCAGCTGTGGCAATAACCCCTTGAGGCAATCAATCCATAAATGAAGAAGTAATACAGGTAACAGAGACTTATATGTCCCAGTGTGTTTCCACTGAGTTAATGTAAATGCACTTTTAATTACTTCTTCATTTATTTATTACCTTGCCACGAGAATTTCTTTTCATTGCTAAAAAAAAGTGCCCCTTCAAGGGTACCAGGTGGTGCCACACCCAGTTAAGCACTCATGTTACAATGCAGGAGGACTGGGCTTCAACACCCTGGTCCCCACCTGCCAGGGGAAATCTTTACAAGTGGTGCAGAAGTGCTGCAGGTGTTTCTCTCTGTGTCTCAAACTCTCTCTCCCTCCCTTCCCTCTCAATTCCTATCTATTTATTCCAGTGAATAATCAAGAAAATAGAAAGTAATAAAAGAAAAAGGAAAAGGAAATATGCCACGACTTCAAATGGGCTACTCAGGAAAATGCTTTCCTTGTTAAGATCCTCACAGCATTCCATATGCAGAAAGGCAAAGACACCATGTATTTTTTAACACAGATTTTATATTTATTTATTTGTTTATTTATTTAGGTGCTTACTCACTTTTGTTATTGTTGAATTAAAGTTTTACATTTGACATTGACTAAGGATCTGACACCAGGGGTCTCCAGTACCCCTAGATGGTACTCTCCCTCTACAAAAACGATCCATTGACCTGTCCATCCATCCATCCACCCATCCATCTATCCATCCATCCATCCATCCATCCATCCATCCATCCATCCATCCATCCAGCAGTCAACCAAGCTAAGTACAAAGGGAGATGTCTCCTTGAATGGTGAAGAGAATCAACGATGCACAGGTAGGTTGCAAAGGGGCCAGTTTGGCTGAATAGGGCAGAGAGGCTGAACCAGGGAATGTGTTGGGGCGTGTGGGTTTGGGTGGAGTGAGCCGGAGACCCTGTGAGCTGGGTCACATTAGGGGCAGGCAGGGGGTGGAAGGGGATGCGAACAGCTGTCACTGGAGAACCATCACAAGTGCTGGAGCTGGTGAGCAGGGCACCTGGAAGAGAGGACAGACAAAGGAGAGAAGCAAAGTGCAGAGGAGAGGAGAGGGGAGAGGATGGTGAGGACAGGAGAGGACAGGAGAGGACAGGAGTGGAGGGGACCTGAGAAACCTACCTGGACAAAGGCAGCATACAGACATCCAGGAAGGCAGGCAGGCATGCAGGCAGCTCTGGCCTGGGCTCCCTGGATCCCGGGCACACCTCCACCTGTCTTCTCTTGGCTGCCAGCCCTGAGGTCCCTCTTCGGTCAGCACTGTCTTCCCATCCTTCCGTCCCTCTGTGCCAGGGCCCAGGCGTCTGGGCGCTGTTGCCTCACCTAGTGGCAGGGCAGTTGGGCTACCCAGTGCCAGTGTGGCCAGCACAGATTGCCAGGGGCTAGGACATCACAGAGGGCTCCTGTGGTTGCTAGGCTACGGGGACCCTGCCCATCCAGTTGACCAGCAGCCATGACCCCCACGCTGAACTTGACCTGAGGGGTGGTGGCCAGCCACCAGAGCCAGAGCCCCAGGGCAAAGCAGGTGCTGGTCGGCCGGGCCAAGGGGCTATGGGCAGATTGGTGTGTGTCTGGGCATGGGGCTGGCATCTGACAGCCCAGGGCTGGGGACCAAGGTCCGCCAGGCCCCTGTCCCACCATGTGCACTGACACACAGTCTTGCTGACTGACTGACAGTTCCCGCCCCAGAGATACCCACACCAGGTCCCTGGGTGCCCTGAGCTGCCCCTGAGGGTTGGTGGGTGCCTGCCTGGACACATGCCTCCGTAATGGAGGCCTCTATTAATCCCGTTGCCTACTGACAGCTGCCCTCCTGCCCCTCCTACTCCTCCTCCTCTTCTTCCTCCTCCTCTTCCTCCTCCTCCTCCTCCTCCTCCTCCTCCTCCTTCTCCTCCTCCTCCTCTACCTCCTCCTCTTCTTCCTCATCCTCAGAGGGACTCAATCAGGGCCCTTGGCCTAGGCAAGCCAGGGCTGCTGCTCTGGCTGCTGCAGCTTCTATCCAGTGGGTGGGTGCAGGAATCTGTTCCTGTCAGTCCCTGATTCCTGGGACCTTCCATGCCTCCAGCTCCCCCCACTCTCTAGTCCATACCCCTCCTCAAGGATGCCCCCTTTCCCCTTGCCCTCTGTCCCCCAGCTCCCCAACTAACATCTACTGTGTGCTTCCCTGTGCTACTTTACTGCCACCCTGCTTCTGCCCTTCAGCCCTGAGGGCCCAGGGCCAGCCCAGCTGCCATCTCACCATCCAGAGGGGGACCTGCCCTTACCCCCTGCCACCACACCCACACACACAGCCCTGCACACACTCACGGGCTCCCCTGCCTGTAGCCTGCCTCTCAAACAGTCTCCTTCTGCCCCCTAGCCCCCTTACAGCCTGTGCCACGGCCCCCCACAGACACCTGGGCATCAGCAGCGCAGACATGCAAACAGCTCCCCTCACCCCCACTCCATTTGCTCCAAGGTTGTCAAGAGTCTTTTTTTCATGCTGTAGGGGAGGGAGTTGAGACAGTCCAATGTCCTGGGGAGCAAGAACTGCAAACAGTCCATCTACATTGTAACATTTGGGTCTCCTGCCGCCCAATCCCTAGTGTGCTGTGCAGACCTTTGACTGGCAAAAACACCCCATCTGAGCGTGAGATATGGCTGGGCTAGTGGCTTTCTGTGGACTAAGAGACAGACAGACAGAGTTTTCAGGTTCAAAACCTATACTTTCCAGAAGATGGTCATTCACTTCGGTTTAAAAAAAAAAAAAAAAAAAAAAAAGGCTTTTTATTTTTTTCGCCCTGCCTGGGTAACCTGTCTGCTGCCAGTTTCAAAGTGAAAAAAGGGAAAAATCTTTTTTGGAGGGAAAAGGACCAAAATGCAGGCAGGTGGACTCCGTGGAGGGTGGATGAGGAGTTGCTCCTGCCCTGGCACTAGAGCCCCAGCTGCTGTTCCAGGTGCTCTCTGATACCAGAGATCTCCGTGTGTCGTGTCATGACACTGTCTCCAGCACTGACCCTCAGGATAATGAGGATTCAAAACGAGGCAGGTCATATTGCCTTCAAAAGTAAATCCAGGGAGGTTTGGCGGTATGTCAGAGGGTTAAGGGCTTGTGGCGCTCACGAAAAGGGGACAGGTGGAAGGATCTGGGGTCTGGCCCCCAGACCGCCACCTGCCGGGGAGTCGCTTTACAGGGGGTGAAGCAGGTCTTTAGGAGTTCTATCTTTCTCTCCCACCCTGTATTTCCTCTGCTCTCTCCTTTTGTGTCTGTCAGATGCAAGGTCAGTAACAACAACAACAACAACAACAACAACAACAACAACAATAACCACCACAGTGACCAAGCAACAAGGGCAGCGAAAGGGGAACAAATGGAGTGCAGGAGCTGTGGATTATTCGTGGTGCAGGCACTCAGCTGTGGCAATAACCCCTTGAGGCAATCAATCCATAAATGAAGAAGTAATACAGGTAACAGAGACTTATATGTCCCAGTGTGTTTCCACTGAGTTAATGTAAATGCACTTTTAATTACTTCTTCATTTATTTATTACCTTGCCACGAGAATTTCTTTTCATTGCTAAAAAAAAGTGCCCCTTCAAGGGTACCAGGTGGTGCCACACCCAGTTAAGCACTCATGTTACAATGCAGGAGGACTGGGCTTCAACACCCTGGTCCCCACCTGCCAGGGGAAATCTTTACAAGTGGTGCAGAAGTGCTGCAGGTGTTTCTCTCTGTGTCTCAAACTCTCTCTCCCTCCCTTCCCTCTCAATTCCTATCTATTTATTCCAGTGAATAATCAAGAAAATAGAAAGTAATAAAAGAAAAAGGAAAAGGAAATATGCCACGACTTCAAATGGGCTACTCAGGAAAATGCTTTCCTTGTTAAGATCCTCACAGCATTCCATATGCAGAAAGGCAAAGACACCATGTATTTTTTAACACAGATTTTATATTTATTTATTTGTTTATTTATTTAGGTGCTTACTCACTTTTGTTATTGTTGAATTAAAGTTTTACATTTGACATTGACTAAGGATCTGACACCAGGGGTCTCCAGTACCCCTAGATGGTACTCTCCCTCTACAAAAACGATCCATTGACCTGTCCATCCATCCATCCACCCATCCATCTATCCATCCATCCATCCATCCATCCATCCATCCATCCATCCATCCATCCATCCATCCAGCAGTCAACCAAGCTAAGTACAAAGGGAGATGTCTCCTTGAATGGTGAAGAGAATCAACGATGCACAGGTAGGTTGCAAAGGGGCCAGTTTGGCTGAATAGGGCAGAGAGGCTGAACCAGGGAATGTGTTGGGGCGTGTGGGTTTGGGTGGAGTGAGCCGGAGACCCTGTGAGCTGGGTCACATTAGGGGCAGGCAGGGGGTGGAAGGGGATGCGAACAGCTGTCACTGGAGAACCATCACAAGTGCTGGAGCTGGTGAGCAGGGCACCTGGAAGAGAGGACAGACAAAGGAGAGAAGCAAAGTGCAGAGGAGAGGAGAGGGGAGAGGATGGTGAGGACAGGAGAGGACAGGAGAGGACAGGAGTGGAGGGGACCTGAGAAACCTACCTGGACAAAGGCAGCATACAGACATCCAGGAAGGCAGGCAGGCATGCAGGCAGCTCTGGCCTGGGCTCCCTGGATCCCGGGCACACCTCCACCTGTCTTCTCTTGGCTGCCAGCCCTGAGGTCCCTCTTCGGTCAGCACTGTCTTCCCATCCTTCCGTCCCTCTGTGCCAGGGCCCAGGCGTCTGGGCGCTGTTGCCTCACCTAGTGGCAGGGCAGTTGGGCTACCCAGTGCCAGTGTGGCCAGCACAGATTGCCAGGGGCTAGGACATCACAGAGGGCTCCTGTGGTTGCTAGGCTACGGGGACCCTGCCCATCCAGTTGACCAGCAGCCATGACCCCCACGCTGAACTTGACCTGAGGGGTGGTGGCCAGCCACCAGAGCCAGAGCCCCAGGGCAAAGCAGGTGCTGGTCGGCCGGGCCAAGGGGCTATGGGCAGATTGGTGTGTGTCTGGGCATGGGGCTGGCATCTGACAGCCCAGGGCTGGGGACCAAGGTCCGCCAGGCCCCTGTCCCACCATGTGCACTGACACACAGTCTTGCTGACTGACTGACAGTTCCCGCCCCAGAGATACCCACACCAGGTCCCTGGGTGCCCTGAGCTGCCCCTGAGGGTTGGTGGGTGCCTGCCTGGACACCTGCCTCCGTAATGGAGGCCTCTATTAATCCCGTTGCCTACTGACAGCTGCCCTCCTGCCCCTCCTACTCCTCCTCCTCTTCTTCCTCCTCCTCTTCCTCCTCCTCCTCCTCCTCCTCCTCCTCCTTCTCCTCCTCCTCCTCTACCTCCTCCTCTTCTTCCTCATCCTCAGAGGGACTCAATCAGGGCCCTTGGCCTAGGCAAGCCAGGGCTGCTGCTCTGGCTGCTGCAGCTTCTATCCAGTGGGTGGGTGCAGGAATCTGTTCCTGTCAGTCCCTGATTCCTGGGACCTTCCATGCCTCCAGCTCCCCCCACTCTCTAGTCCATACCCCTCCTCAAGGATGCCCCCTTTCCCCTTGCCCTCTGTCCCCCAGCTCCCCAACTAACATCTACTGTGTGCTTCCCTGTGCTACTTTACTGCCACCCTGCTTCTGCCCTTCAGCCCTGAGGGCCCAGGGCCAGCCCAGCTGCCATCTCACCATCCAGAGGGGGACCTGCCCTTACCCCCTGCCACCACACCCACACACACAGCCCTGCACACACTCACGGGCTCCCCTGCCTGTAGCCTGCCTCTCAAACAGTCTCCTTCTGCCCCCTAGCCCCCTTACAGCCTGTGCCACGGCCCCCCACAGACACCTGGGCATCAGCAGCGCAGACATGCAAACAGCTCCCCTCACCCCCACTCCATTTGCTCCAAGGTTGTCAAGAGTCTTTTTTTCATGCTGTAGGGGAGGGAGTTGAGACAGTCCAATGTCCTGGGGAGCAAGAACTGCAAACAGTCCATCTACATTGTAACATTTGGGTCTCCTGCCGCCCAATCCCTAGTGTGCTGTGCAGACCTTTGACTGGCAAAAACACCCCATCTGAGCGTGAGATATGGCTGGGCTAGTGGCTCTTTCTGTGGACTAAGAGACAGACAGACAGAGTTTTCAGGTTCAAAACCTATACTTTCCAGAAGATGGTCATTCACTTCGGTTTAAAAAAAAAAAAAAAAAAAAAAAAAAGGCTTTTTATTTTTTTCGCCCTGCCTGGGTAACCTGTCTGCTGCCAGTTTCAAAGTGAAAAAAGGGAAAAATCTTTTTTGGAGGGAAAAGGACCAAAATGCAGGCAGGTGGACTCCGTGGAGGGTGGATGAGGAGTTGCTCCTGCCCTGGCACTAGAGCCCCAGCTGCTGTTCCAGGTGCTCTCTGATACCAGAGATCTCCGTGTGTCGTGTCATGACACTGTCTCCAGCACTGACCCTCAGGATAATGAGGATTCAAAACGAGGCAGGTCATATTGCCTTCAAAAGTAAATCCAGGGAGGTTTGGCGGTATGTCAGAGGGTTAAGGGCTTGTGGCGCTCACGAAAAGGGGACAGGTGGAAGGATCTGGGGTCTGGCCCCCAGACCGCCACCTGCCGGGGAGTCGCTTTACAGGGGGTGAAGCAGGTCTTTAGGAGTTCTATCTTTCTCTCCCACCCTGTATTTCCTCTGCTCTCTCCTTTTGTGTCTGTCAGATGCAAGGTCAGTAACAACAACAACAACAACAACAACAACAACAACAACAACAATAACCACCACAGTGACCAAGCAACAAGGGCAGTGAAAGGGGAACAAATGGAGTGCAGGAGCTGTGGATTATTCGTGGTGCAGGCACTCAGCTGTGGCAATAACCCCTTGAGGCAATCAATCCATAAATGAAGAAGTAATACAGGTAACAGAGACTTATATGTCCCAGTGTGTTTCCACTGAGTTAATGTAAATGCACTTTTAATTACTTCTTCATTTATTTATTACCTTGCCACGAGAATTTCTTTTCATTGCTAAAAAAAAGTGCCCCTTCAAGGGTACCAGGTGGTGCCACACCCAGTTAAGCACTCATGTTACAATGCAGGAGGACTGGGCTTCAACACCCTGGTCCCCACCTGCCAGGGGAAATCTTTACAAGTGGTGCAGAAGTGCTGCAGGTGTTTCTCTCTGTGTCTCAAACTCTCTCTCCCTCCCTTCCCTCTCAATTCCTATCTATTTATTCCAGTGAATAATCAAGAAAATAGAAAGTAATAAAAGAAAAAGGAAAAGGAAATATGCCACGACTTCAAATGGGCTACTCAGGAAAATGCTTTCCTTGTTAAGATCCTCACAGCATTCCATATGCAGAAAGGCAAAGACACCATGTATTTTTTAACACAGATTTTATATTTATTTATTTGTTTATTTATTTAGGTGCTTACTCACTTTTGTTATTGTTGAATTAAAGTTTTACATTTGACATTGACTAAGGATCTGACACCAGGGGTCTCCAGTACCCCTAGATGGTACTCTCCCTCTACAAAAACGATCCATTGACCTGTCCATCCATCCATCCATCCCATCCATCTATCCATCCATCCATCCATCCATCCATCCATCCATCCATCCATCCATCCATCCATCCAGCAGTCAACCAAGCTAAGTACAAAGGGAGATGTCTCCTTGAATGGTGAAGAGAATCAACGATGCACAGGTAGGTTGCAAAGGGGCCAGTTTGGCTGAATAGGGCAGAGAGGCTGAACCAGGGAATGTGTTGGGGCGTGTGGGTTTTGGTGGAGTGAGCCGGAGACCCTGTGAGCTGGGTCACATTAGGGGCAGGCAGGGGGTGGAAGGGGATGCGAACAGCTGTCACTGGAGAACCATCACAAGTGCTGGAGCTGGTGAGCAGGGCACCTGGAAGAGAGGACAGACAAAGGAGAGAAGCAAAGTGCAGAGGAGAGGAGAGGGGAGAGGATGGTGAGGACAGGAGAGGACAGGAGAGGACAGGAGTGGAGGGGACCTGAGAAACCTACCTGGACAAAGGCAGCATACAGACATCCAGGAAGGCAGGCAGGCATGCAGGCAGCTCTGGCCTGGGCTCCCTGGATCCCGGGCACACCTCCACCTGTCTTCTCTTGGCTGCCAGCCCTGAGGTCCCTCTTCGGTCAGCACTGTCTTCCCATCCTTCCGTCCCTCTGTGCCAGGGCCCAGGCGTCTGGGCGCTGTTGCCTCACCTAGTGGCAGGGCAGTTGGGCTACCCAGTGCCAGTGTGGCCAGCACAGATTGCCAGGGGCTAGGACATCACAGAGGGCTCCTGTGGTTGCTAGGCTACGGGGACCCTGCCCATCCAGTTGACCAGCAGCCATGACCCCCACGCTGAACTTGACCTGAGGGGTGGTGGCCAGCCACCAGAGCCAGAGCCCCAGGGCAAAGCAGGTGCTGGTCGGCCTGGCCAAGGGGCTATGGGCAGATTGGTGTGTGTCTGGGCATGGGGCTGACATCTGACAGCCCAGGGCTGGGGACCAAGGTCCGCCAGGCCCCTGTCCCACCATGTGCACTGACACACAGTCTTGCTGACTGACTGACAGTTCCCGCCCCAGAGATACCCACACCAGGTCCCTGGGTGCCCTGAGCTGCCCCTGAGGGTTGGTGGGTGCCTGCCTGGACACCTGCCTCCGTAATGGAGGCCTCTATTAATCCCGTTGCCTACTGACAGCTGCCCTCCTGCCCCTCCTACTCCTCCTCCTCTTCTTCCTCCTCCTCTTCCTCCTCCTCCTCCTCCTCCTCCTCCTCCTCCTTCTCATCCTCCTCCTCTACCTCCTCCTCTTCTTCCTCATCCTCAGAGGGACTCAATCAGGGCCCTTGGCCTAGGCAAGCCAGGGCTGCTGCTCTGGCTGCTGCAGCTTCTATCCAGTGGGTGGGTGCAGGAATCTGTTCCTGTCAGTCCCTGATTCCTGGGACCTTCCATGCCTCCAGCTCCCCCCACTCTCTAGTCCATACCCCTCCTCAAGGATGCCCCCTTTCCCCTTGCCCTCTGTCCCCCAGCTCCCCAACTAACATCTACTGTGTGCTTCCCTGTGCTACTTTACTGCCACCCTGCTTCTGCCCTTCAGCCCTGAGGGCCCAGGGCCAGCCCAGCTGCCATCTCACCATCCAGAGGGGGACCTGCCCTTACCCCCTGCCACCACACCCACACACACAGCCCTGCACACACTCACGGGCTCCCCTGCCTGTAGCCTGCCTCTCAAACAGTCTCCTTCTGCCCCCTAGCCCCCTTACAGCCTGTGCCACGGCCCCCCACAGACACCTGGGCATCAGCAGCGCAGACATGCAAACAGCTCCCCTCACCCCCACTCCATTTGCTCCAAGGTTGTCAAGAGTCTTTTTTTCATGCTGTAGGGGAGGGAGTTGAGACAGTCCAATGTCCTGGGGAGCAAGAACTGCAAACAGTCCATCTACATTGTAACATTTGGGTCTCCTGCCGCCCAATCCCTAGTGTGCTGTGCAGACCTTTGACTGGCAAAAACACCCCATCTGAGCGTGAGATATGGCTGGGCTAGTGGCTCTTTCTGTGGACTAAGAGACAGACAGACAGAGTTTTCAGGTTCAAAACCTATACTTTCCAGAAGATGGTCATTCACTTCGGTTTAAAAAAAAAAAAAAAAAAAAAAAAAAGGCTTTTTATTTTTTTCGCCCTGCCTGGGTAACCTGTCTGCTGCCAGTTTCAAAGTGAAAAAAGGGAAAAATCTTTTTTGGAGGGAAAAGGACCAAAATGCAGGCAGGTGGACTCCGTGGAGGGTGGATGAGGAGTTGCTCCTGCCCTGGCACTAGAGCCCCAGCTGCTGTTCCAGGTGCTCTCTGATACCAGAGATCTCCGTGTGTCGTGTCATGACACTGTCTCCAGCACTGACCCTCAGGATAATGAGGATTCAAAACGAGGCAGGTCATATTGCCTTCAAAAGTAAATCCAGGGAGGTTTGGCGGTATGTCAGAGGGTTAAGGGCTTGTGGCGCTCACGAAAAGGGGACAGGTGGAAGGATCTGGGGTCTGGCCCCCAGACCGCCACCTGCCGGGGAGTCGCTTTACAGGGGGTGAAGCAGGTCTTTAGGAGTTCTATCTTTCTCTCCCACCCTGTATTTCCTCTGCTCTCTCCTTTTGTGTCTGTCAGATGCAAGGTCAGTAACAACAACAACAACAACAACAACAACAACAATAACCACCACAGTGACCAAGCAACAAGGGCAGTGAAAGGGGAACAAATGGAGTGCAGGAGCTGTGGATTATTCGTGGTGCAGGCACTCAGCTGTGGCAATAACCCCTTGAGGCAATCAATCCATAAATGAAGAAGTAATACAGGTAACAGAGACTTATATGTCCCAGTGTGTTTCCACTGAGTTAATGTAAATGCACTTTTAATTACTTCTTCATTTATTTATTACCTTGCCACGAGAATTTCTTTTCATTGCTAAAAAAAAGTGCCCCTTCAAGGGTACCAGGTGGTGCCACACCCAGTTAAGCACTCATGTTACAATGCAGGAGGACTGGGCTTCAACACCCTGGTCCCCACCTGCCAGGGGAAATCTTTACAAGTGGTGCAGAAGTGCTGCAGGTGTTTCTCTCTGTGTCTCAAACTCTCTCTCCCTCCCTTCCCTCTCAATTCCTATCTATTTATTCCAGTGAATAATCAAGAAAATAGAAAGTAATAAAAGAAAAAGGAAAAGGAAATATGCCACGACTTCAAATGGGCTACTCAGGAAAATGCTTTCCTTGTTAAGATCCTCACAGCATTCCATATGCAGAAAGGCAAAGACACCATGTATTTTTTAACACAGATTTTATATTTATTTATTTGTTTATTTATTTAGGTGCTTACTCACTTTTGTTATTGTTGAATTAAAGTTTTACATTTGACATTGACTAAGGATCTGACACCAGGGGTCTCCAGTACCCCTAGATGGTACTCTCCCTCTACAAAAACGATCCATTGACCTGTCCATCCATCCATCCACCCATCCATCTATCCATCCATCCATCCATCCATCCATCCATCCATCCATCCATCCATCCAGCAGTCAACCAAGCTAAGTACAAAGGGAGATGTCTCCTTGAATGGTGAAGAGAATCAACGATGCACAGGTAGGTTGCAAAGGGGCCAGTTTGGATGAATAGGGCAGAGAGGCTGAACCAGGGAATGTGTTGGGGCGTGTGGGTTTGGGTGGAGTGAGCCGGAGACCCTGTGAGCTGGGTCACATTAGGGGCAGGCAGGGGGTGGAAGGGGATGCGAACAGCTGTCACTGGAGAACCATCACAAGTGCTGGAGCTGGTGAGCAGGGCACCTGGAAGAGAGGACAGACAAAGGAGAGAAGCAAAGTGCAGAGGAGAGGAGAGGGGAGAGGATGGTGAGGACAGGAGAGGACAGGAGAGGACAGGAGTGGAGGGGACCTGAGAAACCTACCTGGACAAAGGCAGCATACAGACATCCAGGAAGGCAGGCAGGCATGCAGGCAGCTCTGGCCTGGGCTCCCTGGATCCCGGGCACACCTCCACCTGTCTTCTCTTGGCTGCCAGCCCTGAGGTCCCTCTTCGGTCAGCACTGTCTTCCCATCCTTCCGTCCCTCTGTGCCAGGGCCCAGGCGTCTGGGCGCTGTTGCCTCACCTAGTGGCAGGGCAGTTGGGCTACCCAGTGCCAGTGTGGCCAGCACAGATTGCCAGGGGCTAGGACATCACAGAGGGCTCCTGTGGTTGCTAGGCTACGGGGACCCTGCCCATCCAGTTGACCAGCAGCCATGACCCCCACGCTGAACTTGACCTGAGGGGTGGTGGCCAGCCACCAGAGCCAGAGCCCCAGGGCAAAGCAGGTGCTGGTCGGCCGGGCCAAGGGGCTATGGGCAGATTGGTGTGTGTCTGGGCATGGGGCTGGCATCTGACAGCCCAGGGCTGGGGACCAAGGTCCGCCAGGCCCCTGTCCCACCATGTGCACTGACACACAGTCTTGCTGACTGACTGACAGTTCCCGCCCCAGAGATACCCACACCAGGTCCCTGGGTGCCCTGAGCTGCCCCTGAGGGTTGGTGGGTGCCTGCCTGGACACCTGCCTCCGTAATGGAGGCCTCTATTAATCCCGTTGCCTACTGACAGCTGCCCTCCTGCCCCTCCTACTCCTCCTCCTCTTCTTCCTCCTCCTCTTCCTCCTCCTCCTCCTCCTCCTCCTCCTTCTCCTCCTCCTCCTCTACCTCCTCCTCTTCTTCCTCATCCTCAGAGGGACTCAATCAGGGCCCTTGGCCTAGGCAAGCCAGGGCTGCTGCTCTGGCTGCTGCAGCTTCTATCCAGTGGGTGGGTGCAGGAATCTGTTCCTGTCAGTCCCTGATTCCTGGGACCTTCCATGCCTCCAGCTCCCCCCACTCTCTAGTCCATACCCCTCCTCAAGGATGCCCCATTTCCCCTTGCCCTCTGTCCCCCAGCTCCCCAACTAACATCTACTGTGTGCTTCCCTGTGCTACTTTACTGCCACCCTGCTTCTGCCCTTCAGCCCTGAGGGCCCAGGGCCAGCCCAGCTGCCATCTCACCATCCAGAGGGGGACCTGCCCTTACCCCCTGCCACCACACCCACACACACAGCCCTGCACACACTCACGGGCTCCCCTGCCTGTAGCCTGCCTCTCAAACAGTCTCCTTCTGCCCCCTAGCCCCCTTACAGCCTGTGCCACGGCCCCCCACAGACACCTGGGCATCAGCAGCGCAGACATGCAAACAGCTCCCCTCACCCCCACTCCATTTGCTCCAAGGTTGTCAAGAGTCTTTTTTTCATGCTGTAGGGGAGGGAGTTGAGACAGTCCAATGTCCTGGGGAGCAAGAACTGCAAACAGTCCATCTACATTGTAACATTTGGGTCTCCTGCCGCCCAATCCCTAGTGTGCTGTGCAGACCTTTGACTGGCAAAAACACCCCATCTGAGCGTGAGATATGGCTGGGCTAGTGGCTCTTTCTGTGGACTAAGAGACAGACAGACAGAGTTTTCAGGTTCAAAACCTATACTTTCCAGAAGATGGTCATTCACTTCGGTTTAAAAAAAAAAAAAAAAAAAAAAAAAGGCTTTTTATTTTTTTCGCCCTGCCTGGGTAACCTGTCTGCTGCCAGTTTCAAAGTGAAAAAAGGGAAAAATCTTTTTTGGAGGGAAAAGGACCAAAATGCAGGCAGGTGGACTCCGTGGAGGGTGGATGAGGAGTTGCTCCTGCCCTGGCACTAGAGCCCCAGCTGCTGTTCCAGGTGCTCTCTGATACCAGAGATCTCCGTGTGTCGTGTCATGACACTGTCTCCAGCACTGACCCTCAGGATAATGAGGATTCAAAACGAGGCAGGTCATATTGCCTTCAAAAGTAAATCCAGGGAGGTTTGGCGGTATGTCAGAGGGTTAAGGGCTTGTGGCGCTCACGAAAAGGGGACAGGTGGAAGGATCTGGGGTCTGGCCCCCAGACCGCCACCTGCCGGGGAGTCGCTTTACAGGGGGTGAAGCAGGTCTTTAGGAGTTCTATCTTTCTCTCCCACCCTGTATTTCCTCTGCTCTCTCCTTTTGTGTCTGTCAGATGCAAGGTCAGTAACAACAACAACAACAACAACAACAACAACAACAACAATAACCACCACAGTGACCAAGCAACAAGGGCAGCGAAAGGGGAACAAATGGAGTGCAGGAGCTGTGGATTATTCGTGGTGCAGGCACTCAGCTGTGGCAATAACCCCTTGAGGCAATCAATCCATAAATGAAGAAGTAATACAGGTAACAGAGACTTATATGTCCCAGTGTGTTTCCACTGAGTTAATGTAAATGCACTTTTAATTACTTCTTCATTTATTTATTACCTTGCCACGAGAATTTCTTTTCATTGCTAAAAAAAAGTGCCCCTTCAAGGGTACCAGGTGGTGCCACACCCAGTTAAGCACTCATGTTACAATGCAGGAGGACTGGGCTTCAACACCCTGGTCCCCACCTGCCAGGGGAAATCTTTACAAGTGGTGCAGAAGTGCTGCAGGTGTTTCTCTCTGTGTCTCAAACTCTCTCTCCCTCCCTTCCCTCTCAATTCCTATCTATTTATTCCAGTGAATAATCAAGAAAATAGAAAGTAATAAAAGAAAAAGGAAAAGGAAATATGCCACGACTTCAAATGGGCTACTCAGGAAAATGCTTTCCTTGTTAAGATCCTCACAGCATTCCATATGCAGAAAGGCAAAGACACCATGTATTTTTTAACACAGATTTTATATTTATTTATTTGTTTATTTATTTAGGTGCTTACTCACTTTTGTTATTGTTGAATTAAAGTTTTACATTTGACATTGACTAAGGATCTGACACCAGGGGTCTCCAGTACCCCTAGATGGTACTCTCCCTCTACAAAAACGATCCATTGACCTGTCCATCCATCCATCCACCCATCCATCTATCCATCCATCCATCCATCCATCCATCCATCCATCCATCCATCCAGCAGTCAACCAAGCTAAGTACAAAGGGAGATGTCTCCTTGAATGGTGAAGAGAATCAACGATGCACAGGTAGGTTGCAAAGGGGCCAGTTTGGCTGAATAGGGCAGAGAGGCTGAACCAGGGAATGAGTTGGGGCGTGTGGGTTTGGGTGGAGTGAGCCGGAGACCCTGTGAGCTGGGTCACATTAGGGGCAGGCAGGGGGTGGAAGGGGATGCGAACAGCTGTCACTGGAGAACCATCACAAGTGCTGGAGCTGGTGAGCAGGGCACCTGGAAGAGAGGACAGACAAAGGAGAGAAGCAAAGTGCAGAGGAGAGGAGAGGGGAGAGGATGGTGAGGACAGGAGAGGACAGGAGAGGACAGGAGTGGAGGGGACCTGAGAAACCTACCTGGACAAAGGCAGCATACAGACATCCAGGAAGGCAGGCAGGCATGCAGGCAGCTCTGGCCTGGGCTCCCTGGATCCCGGGCACACCTCCACCTGTCTTCTCTTGGCTGCCAGCCCTGAGGTCCCTCTTCGGTCAGCACTGTCTTCCCATCCTTCCGTCCCTCTGTGCCAGGGCCCAGGCGTCTGGGCGCTGTTGCCTGACCTAGTGGCAGGGCAGTTGGGCTACCCAGTGCCAGTGTGGCCAGCACAGATTGCCAGGGGCTAGGACATCACAGAGGGCTCCTGTGGTTGCTAGGCTACGGGGACCCTGCCCATCCAGTTGACCAGCAGCCATGACCCCCACGCTGAACTTGACCTGAGGGGTGGTGGCCAGCCACCAGAGCCAGAGCCCCAGGGCAAAGCAGGTGCTGGTCGGCCGGGCCAAGGGGCTATGGGCAGATTGGTGTGTGTCTGGGCATGGGGCTGGCATCTGACAGCCCAGGGCTGGGGACCAAGGTCCGCCAGGCCCCTGTCCCACCATGTGCACTGACACACAGTCTTGCTGACTGACTGACAGTTCCCGCCCCAGAGATACCCACACCAGGTCCCTGGGTGCCCTGAGCTGCCCCTGAGGGTTGGTGGGTGCCTGCCTGGACACCTGCCTCCGTAATGGAGGCCTCTATTAATCCCGTTGCCTACTGACAGCTGCCCTCCTGCCCCTCCTACTCCTCCTCCTCTTCTTCCTCCTCCTCTTCCTCCTCCTCCTCCTCCTCCTCCTCCTTCTCCTCCTCCTCCTCTACCTCCTCCTCTTCTTCCTCATCCTCAGAGGGACTCAATCAGGGCCCTTGGCCTAGGCAAGCCAGGGCTGCTGCTCTGGCTGCTGCAGCTTCTATCCAGTGGGTGGGTGCAGGAATCTGTTCCTGTCAGTCCCTGATTCCTGGGACCTTCCATGCCTCCAGCTCCCCCCACTCTCTAGTCCATACCCCTCCTCAAGGATGCCCCCTTTCCCCTTGCCCTCTGTCCCCCAGCTCCCCAACTAACATCTACTGTGTGCTTCCCTGTGCTACTTTACTGCCACCCTGCTTCTGCCCTTCAGCCCTGAGGGCCCAGGGCCAGCCCAGCTGCCATCTCACCATCCAGAGGGGGACCTGCCCTTACCCCCTGCCACCACACCCACACACACAGCCCTGCACACACTCACGGGCTCCCCTGCCTGTAGCCTGCCTCTCAAACAGTCTCCTTCTGCCCCCTAGACCCTTACAGCCTGTGCCACGGCCCCCCACAGACACCTGGGCATCAGCAGCGCAGACATGCAAACAGCTCCCCTCACCCCCACTCCATTTGCTCCAAGGTTGTCAAGAGTCTTTTTTTCATGCTGTAGGGGAGGGAGTTGAGACAGTCCAATGTCCTGGGGAGCAAGAACTGCAAACAGTCCATCTACATTGTAACATTTGGGTCTCCTGCCGCCCAATCCCTAGTGTGCTGTGCAGACCTTTGACTGGCAAAAACACCCCATCTGAGCGTGAGATATGGCTGGGCTAGTGGCTCTTTCTGTGGACTAAGAGACAGACAGACAGAGTTTTCAGGTTCAAAACCTATACTTTCCAGAAGATGGTCATTCACTTCGGTTTAAAAAAAAAAAAAAAAAAAAAAAAAGGCTTTTTATTTTTTTCGCCCTGCCTGGGTAACCTGTCTGCTGCCAGTTTCAAAGTGAAAAAAGGGAAAAATCTTTTTTGGAGGGAAAAGGACCAAAATGCAGGCAGGTGGACTCCGTGGAGGGTGGATGAGGAGTTGCTCCTGCCCTGGCACTAGAGCCCCAGCTGCTGTTCCAGGTGCTCTCTGATACCAGAGATCTCCGTGTGTCGTGTCATGACACTGTCTCCAGCACTGACCCTCAGGATAATGAGGATTCAAAACGAGGCAGGTCATATTGCCTTCAAAAGTAAATCCAGGGAGGTTTGGCGGTATGTCAGAGGGTTAAGGGCTTGTGGCGCTCACGAAAAGGGGACAGGTGGAAGGATCTGGGGTCTGGCCCCCAGACCGCCACCTGCCGGGGAGTCGCTTTACAGGGGGTGAAGCAGGTCTTTAGGAGTTCTATCTTTCTCTCCCACCCTGTATTTCCTCTGCTCTCTCCTTTTGTGTCTGTCAGATGCAAGGTCAGTAACAACAACAACAACAACAACAACAACAACAATAACCACCACAGTGACCAAGCAACAAGGGCAGTGAAAGGGGAACAAATGGAGTGCAGGAGCTGTGGATTATTCGTGGTGCAGGCACTCAGCTGTGGCAATAACCCCTTGAGGCAATCAATCCATAAATGAAGAAGTAATACAGGTAACAGAGACTTATATGTCCCAGTGTGTTTCCACTGAGTTAATGTAAATGCACTTTTAATTACTTCTTCATTTATTTATTACCTTGCCACGAGAATTTCTTTTCATTGCTAAAAAAAAGTGCCCCTTCAAGGGTACCAGGTGGTGCCACACCAAGTTAAGCACTCATGTTACAATGCAGGAGGACTGGGCTTCAACACCCTGGTCCCCACCTGCCAGGGGAAATCTTTACAAGTGGTGCAGAAGTGCTGCAGGTGTTTCTCTCTGTGTCTCAAACTCTCTCTCCCTCCCTTCCCTCTCAATTCCTATCTATTTATTCCAGTGAATAATCAAGAAAATAGAAAGTAATAAAAGAAAAAGGAAAAGGAAATATGCCACGACTTCAAATGGGCTACTCAGGAAAATGCTTTCCTTGTTAAGATCCTCACAGCATTCCATATGCAGAAAGGCAAAGACACCATGTATTTTTTAACACAGATTTTATATTTATTTATTTGTTTATTTATTTAGGTGCTTACTCACTTTTGTTATTGTTGAATTAAAGTTTTACATTTGACATTGACTAAGGATCTGACACCAGGGGTCTCCAGTACCCCTAGATGGTACTCTCCCTCTACAAAAACGATCCATTGACCTGTCCATCCATCCATCCACCCATCCATCTATCCATCCATCCATCCATCCATCCATCCATCCATCCATCCAGCAGTCAACCAAGCTAAGTACAAAGGGAGATGTCTCCTTGAATGGTGAAGAGAATCAACGATGCACAGGTAGGTTGCAAAGGGGCCAGTTTGGCTGAATAGGGCAGAGAGGCTGAACCAGGGAATGTGTTGGGGCGTGTGGGTTTGGGTGGAGTGAGCCGGAGACCCTGTGAGCTGGGTCACATTAGGGGCAGGCAGGGGGTGGAAGGGGATGCGAACAGCTGTCACTGGAGAACCATCACAAGTGCTGGAGCTGGTGAGCAGGGCACCTGGAAGAGAGGACAGACAAAGGAGAGAAGCAAAGTGCAGAGGAGAGGAGAGGGGAGAGGATGGTGAGGACAGGAGAGGACAGGAGAGGACAGGAGTGGAGGGGACCTGAGAAACCTACCTGGACAAAGGCAGCATACAGACATCCAGGAAGGCAGGCAGGCATGCAGGCAGCTCTGGCCTGGGCTCCCTGGATCCCGGGCACACCTCCACCTGTCTTCTCTTGGCTGCCAGCCCTGAGGTCCCTCTTCGGTCAGCACTGTCTTCCCATCCTTCCGTCCCTCTGTGCCAGGGCCCAGGCGTCTGGGCGCTGTTGCCTCACCTAGTGGCAGGGCAGTTGGGCTACCCAGTGCCAGTGTGGCCAGCACAGATTGCCAGGGGCTAGGACATCACAGAGGGCTCCTGTGGTTGCTAGGCTACGGGGACCCTGCCCATCCAGTTGACCAGCAGCCATGACCCCCACGCTGAACTTGACCTGAGGGGTGGTGGCCAGCCACCAGAGCCAGAGCCCCAGGGCAAAGCAGGTGCTGGTCGGCCGGGCCAAGGGGCTATGGGCAGATTGGTGTGTGTCTGGGCATGGGGCTGGCATCTGACAGCCCAGGGCTGGGGACCAAGGTCCGCCAGGCCCCTGTCCCACCATGTGCACTGACACACAGTCTTGCTGACTGACTGACAGTTCCCGCCCCAGAGATACCCACACCAGGTCCCTGGGTGCCCTGAGCTGCCCCTGAGGGTTGGTGGGTGCCTGCCTGGACACCTGCCTCCGTAATGGAGGCCTCTATTAATCCCGTTGCCTACTGACAGCTGCCCTCCTGCCCCTCCTACTCCTCCTCCTCTTCTTCCTCCTCCTCTTCCTCCTCCTCCTCCTCCTCCTCCTCCTCCTCCTTCTCCTCCTCCTCCTCTACCTCCTCCTCTTCTTCCTCATCCTCAGAGGGACTCAATCAGGGCCCTTGGCCTAGGCAAGCCAGGGCTGCTGCTCTGGCTGCTGCAGCTTCTATCCAGTGGGTGGGTGCAGGAATCTGTTCCTGTCAGTCCCTGATTCCTGGGACCTTCCATGCCTCCAGCTCCCCCCACTCTCTAGTCCATACCCCTCCTCAAGGATGCCCCCTTTCCCCTTGCCCTCTGTCCCCCAGCTCCCCAACTAACATCTACTGTGTGCTTCCCTGTGCTACTTTACTGCCACCCTGCTTCTGCCCTTCAGCCCTGAGGGCCCAGGGCCAGCCCAGCTGCCATCTCACCATCCAGAGGGGGACCTGCCCTTACCCCCTGCCACCACACCCACACACACAGCCCTGCACACACTCACGGGCTCCCCTGCCTGTAGCCTGCCTCTCAAACAGTCTCCTTCTGCCCCCTAGCCCCCTTACAGCCTGTGCCACGGCCCCCCACAGACACCTGGGCATCAGCAGCGCAGACATGCAAACAGCTCCCCTCACCCCCACTCCATTTGCTCCAAGGTTGTCAAGAGTCTTTTTTTCATGCTGTAGGGGAGGGAGTTGAGACAGTCCAATGTCCTGGGGAGCAAGAACTGCAAACAGTCCATCTACATTGTAACATTTGGGTCTCCTGCCGCCCAATCCCTAGTGTGCTGTGCAGACCTTTGACTGGCAAAAACACCCCATCTGAGCGTGAGATATGGCTGGGCTAGTGGCTCTTTCTGTGGACTAAGAGACAGACAGACAGAGTTTTCAGGTTCAAAACCTATACTTTCCAGAAGATGGTCATTCACTTCGGTTTAAAAAAAAAAAAAAAAAAAAAAAAAGGCTTTTTATTTTTTTCGCCCTGCCTGGGTAACCTGTCTGCTGCCAGTTTCAAAGTGAAAAAAGGGAAAAATCTTTTTTGGAGGGAAAAGGACCAAAATGCAGGCAGGTGGACTCCGTGGAGGGTGGATGAGGAGTTGCTCCTGCCCTGGCACTAGAGCCCCAGCTGCTGTTCCAGGTGCTCTCTGATACCAGAGATCTCCGTGTGTCGTGTCATGACACTGTCTCCAGCACTGACCCTCAGGATAATGAGGATTCAAAACGAGGCAGGTCATATTGCCTTCAAAATTAAATCCAGGGAGGTTTGGCGGTATGTCAGAGGGTTAAGGGCTTGTGGCGCTCACGAAAAGGGGACAGGTGGAAGGATCTGGGGTCTGGCCCCCAGACCGCCACCTGCCGGGGAGTCGCTTTACAGGGGGTGAAGCAGGTCTTTAGGAGTTCTATCTTTCTCTCCCACCCTGTATTTCCTCTGCTCTCTCCTTTTGTGTCTGTCAGATGCAAGGTCAGTAACAACAACAACAACAACAACAACAACAACAACAACAACAATAACCACCACAGTGACCAAGCAACAAGGGCAGTGAAAGGGGAACAAATGGAGTGCAGGAGCTGTGGATTATTCGTGGTGCAGGCACTCAGCTGTGGCAATAACCCCTTGAGGCAATCAATCCATAAATGAAGAAGTAATACAGGTAACAGAGACTTATATGTCCCAGTGTGTTTCCACTGAGTTAATGTAAATGCACTTTTAATTACTTCTTCATTTATTTATTACCTTGCCACGAGAATTTCTTTTCATTGCTAAAAAAAAGTGCCCCTTCAAGGGTACCAGGTGGTGCCACACCCAGTTAAGCACTCATGTTACAATGCAGGAGGACTGGGCTTCAACACCCTGGTCCCCACCTGCCAGGGGAAATCTTTACAAGTGGTGCAGAAGTGCTGCAGGTGTTTCTCTCTGTGTCTCAAACTCTCTCTCCCTCCCTTCCCTCTCAATTCCTATCTATTTATTCCAGTGAATAATCAAGAAAATAGAAAGTAATAAAAGAAAAAGGAAAAGGAAATATGCCACGACTTCAAATGGGCTACTCAGGAAAATGCTTTCCTTGTTAAGATCCTCACAGCATTCCATATGCAGAAAGGCAAAGACACCATGTATTTTTTAACACAGATTTTATATTTATTTATTTGTTTATTTATTTAGGTGCTTACTCACTTTTGTTATTGTTGAATTAAAGTTTTACATTTGACATTGACTAAGGATCTGACACCAGGGGTCTCCAGTACCCCTAGATGGTACTCTCCCTCTACAAAAACGATCCATTGACCTGTCCATCCATCCATCCACCCATCCATCTATCCATCCATCCATCCATCCATCCATCCATCCATCCATCCATCCATCCAGCAGTCAACCAAGCTAAGTACAAAGGGAGATGTCTCCTTGAATGGTGAAGAGAATCAACGATGCACAGGTAGGTTGCAAAGGGGCCAGTTTGGATGAATAGGGCAGAGAGGCTGAACCAGGGAATGTGTTGGGGCGTGTGGGTTTGGGTGGAGTGAGCCGGAGACCCTGTGAGCTGGGTCACATTAGGGGCAGGCAGGGGGTGGAAGGGGATGCGAACAGCTGTCACTGGAGAACCATCACAAGTGCTGGAGCTGGTGAGCAGGGCACCTGGAAGAGAGGACAGACAAAGGAGAGAAGCAAAGTGCAGAGGAGAGGAGAGGGGAGAGGATGGTGAGGACAGGAGAGGACAGGAGAGGACAGGAGTGGAGGGGACCTGAGAAACCTACCTGGACAAAGGCAGCATACAGACATCCAGGAAGGCAGGCAGGCATGCAGGCAGCTCTGGCCTGGGCTCCCTGGATCCCGGGCACACCTCCACCTGTCTTCTCTTGGCTGCCAGCCCTGAGTTCCCTCTTCGGTCAGCACTGTCTTCCCATCCTTCCGTCCCTCTGTGCCAGGGCCCAGGCGTCTGGGCGCTGTTGCCTCACCTAGTGGCAGGGCAGTTGGGCTACCCAGTGCCAGTGTGGCCAGCACAGATTGCCAGGGGCTAGGACATCACAGAGGGCTCCTGTGGTTGCTAGGCTACGGGGACCCTGCCCATCCAGTTGACCAGCAGCCATGACCCCCACGCTGAACTTGACCTGAGGGGTGGTGGCCAGCCACCAGAGCCAGAGCCCCAGGGCAAAGCAGGTGCTGGTCGGCCGGGCCAAGGGGCTATGGGCAGATTGGTGTGTGTCTGGGCATGGGGCTGGCATCTGACAGCCCAGGGCTGGGGACCAAGGTCCGCCAGGCCCCTGTCCCACCATGTGCACTGACACACAGTCTTGCTGACTGACTGACAGTTCCCGCCCCAGAGATACCCACACCAGGTCCCTGGGTGCCCTGAGCTGCCCCTGAGGGTTGGTGGGTGCCTGCCTGGACACCTGCCTCCGTAATGGAGGCCTCTATTAATCCCGTTGCCTACTGACAGCTGCCCTCCTGCCCCTCCTACTCCTCCTCCTCTTCTTCCTCCTCCTCTTCCTCCTCCTCCTCCTCCTCCTCCTCCTCCTTCTCCTCCTCCTCCTCTACCTCCTCCTCTTCTTCCTCATCCTCAGAGGGACTCAATCAGGGCCCTTGGCCTAGGCAAGCCAGGGCTGCTGCTCTGGCTGCTGCAGCTTCTATCCAGTGGGTGGGTGCAGGAATCTGTTCCTGTCAGTCCCTGATTCCTGGGACCTTCCATGCCTCCAGCTCCCCCCACTCTCTAGTCCATACCCCTCCTCAAGGATGCCCCCTTTCCCCTTGCCCTCTGTCCCCCAGCTCCCCAACTAACATCTACTGTGTGCTTCCCTGTGCTACTTTACTGCCACCCTGCTTCTGCCCTTCAGCCCTGAGGGCCCAGGGCCAGCCCAGCTGCCATCTCACCATCCAGAGGGGGACCTGCCCTTACCCCCTGCCACCACACCCACACACACAGCCCTGCACACACTCACGGGCTCCCCTGCCTGTAGCCTGCCTCTCAAACAGTCTCCTTCTGCCCCCTAGCCCCCTTACAGCCTGTGCCACGGCCCCCCACAGACACCTGGGCATCAGCAGCGCAGACATGCAAACAGCTCCCCTCACCCCCACTCCATTTGCTCCAAGGTTGTCAAGAGTCTTTTTTTCATGCTGTAGGGGAGGGAGTTGAGACAGTCCAATGTCCTGGGGAGCAAGAACTGCAAACAGTCCATCTACATTGTAACATTTGGGTCTCCTGCCGCCCAATCCCTAGTGTGCTGTGCAGACCTTTGACTGGCAAAAACACCCCATCTGAGCGTGAGATATGGCTGGGCTAGTGGCTCTTTCTGTGGACTAAGAGACAGACAGACAGAGTTTTCAGGTTCAAAACCTATACTTTCCAGAAGATGGTCATTCACTTCGGTTTAAAAAAAAAAAAAAAAAAAAAAAAAAGGCTTTTTATTTTTTTCGCCCTGCCTGGGTAACCTGTCTGCTGCCAGTTTCAAAGTGAAAAAAGGGAAAAATCTTTTTTGGAGGGAAAAGGACCAAAATGCAGGCAGGTGGACTCCGTGGAGGGTGGATGAGGAGTTGCTCCTGCCCTGGCACTAGAGCCCCAGCTGCTGTTCCAGGTGCTCTCTGATACCAGAGATCTCCGTGTGTCGTGTCATGACACTGTCTCCAGCACTGACCCTCAGGATAATGAGGATTCAAAACGAGGCAGGTCATATTGCCTTCAAAAGTAAATCCAGGGAGGTTTGGCGGTATGTCAGAGGGTTAAGGGCTTGTGGCGCTCACGAAAAGGGGACAGGTGGAAGGATCTGGGGTCTGGCCCCCAGACCGCCACCTGCCGGGGAGTCGCTTTACAGGGGGTGAAGCAGGTCTTTAGGAGTTCTATCTTTCTCTCCCACCCTGTATTTCCTCTGCTCTCTCCTTTTGTGTCTGTCAGATGCAAGGTCAGTAACAACAACAACAACAACAACAACAACAACAACAACAATAACCACCACAGTGACCAAGCAACAAGGGCAGCGAAAGGGGAACAAATGGAGTGCAGGAGCTGTGGATTATTCGTGGTGCAGGCACTCAGCTGTGGCAATAACCCCTTGAGGCAATCAATCCATAAATGAAGAAGTAATACAGGTAACAGAGACTTATATGTCCCAGTGTGTTTCCACTGAGTTAATGTAAATGCACTTTTAATTACTTCTTCATTTATTTATTACCTTGCCACGAGAATTTCTTTTCATTGCTAAAAAAAAGTGCCCCTTCAAGGGTACCAGGTGGTGCCACACCCAGTTAAGCACTCATGTTACAATGCAGGAGGACTGGGCTTCAACACCCTGGTCCCCACCTGCCAGGGGAAATCTTTACAAGTGGTGCAGAAGTGCTGCAGGTGTTTCTCTCTGTGTCTCAAACTCTCTCTCCCTCCCTTCCCTCTCAATTCCTATCTATTTATTCCAGTGAATAATCAAGAAAATAGAAAGTAATAAAAGAAAAAGGAAAAGGAAATATGCCACGACTTCAAATGGGCTACTCAGGAAAATGCTTTCCTTGTTAAGATCCTCACAGCATTCCATATGCAGAAAGGCAAAGACACCATGTATTTTTTAACACAGATTTTATATTTATTTATTTGTTTATTTATTTAGGTGCTTACTCACTTTTGTTATTGTTGAATTAATGTTTTACATTTGACATTGACTAAGGATCTGACACTAGGGGTCTCCAGTACCCCTAGATGGTACTCTCCCTCTACAAAACCGATCCATTGACTTGCCCATCCATCCATCCACCCATCCATCTATCCATCCATCCATCCATCCATCCATCCATCCATCCATCCATCCATCCAGCAGTCAACCAAGCTAAGTACAAAAGGAGATCTCTCCTTGAATGGTGAAGAGAATCAACGATGCACAGGTAGGTTGCAAAGGGGCCAGTTTGGCTGTATAGGGCAGAGAGGCTGAACCAGGGAATGTGTTGGGGCGTGTGGGTTTGGGTGGAGTGAGCCGGAGACCCTGTGAGCTGGGTCACATTAGGGGCAGGCAGGGGGTGGAAGGGGATGCGAACAGCTGTCACTGGAGAACCATCACAAGTGCTGGAGCTGGTGAGCAGGGCACCTGGAAGAGAGGACAGACAAAGGAGAGAAGCAAAGTGCAGAGGAGAGGAGAGGGGAGAGGATGGTGAGGACAGGAGAGGACAGGAGAGGACAGGAGTGGAGGGGACCTGAGAAACCTACCTGGACAAAGGCAGCATACAGACATCCAGGAAGGCAGGCAGGCATGCAGGCAGCTCTGGCCTGGGCTCCCTGGATCCCGGGCACACCTCCACCTGTCTTCTCTTGGCTGCCAGCCCTGAGGTCCCTCTTCGGTCAGCACTGTCTTCCCATCCTTCCGTCCCTCTGTGCCAGGGCCCAGGCGTCTGGGCGCTGTTGCCTCACCTAGTGGCAGGGCAGTTGGGCTACCCAGTGCCAGTGTGGCCAGCACAGATTGCCAGGGGCTAGGACATCACAGAGGGCTCCTGTGGTTGCTAGGCTACGGGGACCCTGCCCATCCAGTTGACCAGCAGCCATGACCCCCACGCTGAACTTGACCTGAGGGGTGGTGGCCAGCCACCAGAGCCAGAGCCCCAGGGCAAAGCAGGTGCTGGTCGGCCGGGCCAAGGGGCTATGGGCAGATTGGTGTGTGTCTGGGCATGGGGCTGGCATCTGACAGCCCAGGGCTGGGGACCAAGGTCCGCCAGGCCCCTGTCCCACCATGTGCACTGACACACAGTCTTGCTGACTGACTGACAGTTCCCGCCCCAGAGATACCCACACCAGGTCCCTGGGTGCCCTGAGCTGCCCCTGAGGGTTGGTGGGTGCCTGCCTGGACACATGCCTCCGTAATGGAGGCCTCTATTAATCCCGTTGCCTACTGACAGCTGCCCTCCTGCCCCTCCTACTCCTCCTCCTTTTCTTCCTCCTCCTCTTCCTCCTCCTCCTCCTCCTCCTCCTCCTCCTCCTTCTCCTCCTCCTCCTCTACCTCCTCCTCTTCTTCCTCATCCTCAGAGGGACTCAATCAGGGCCCTTGGCCTAGGCAAGCCAGGGCTGCTGCTCTGGCTGCTGCAGCTTCTATCCAGTGGGTGGGTGCAGGAATCTGTTCCTGTCAGTCCCTGATTCCTGGGACCTTCCATGCCTCCAGCTCCCCCCACTCTCTAGTCCATACCCCTCCTCAAGGATGCCCCCTTTCCCCTTGCCCTCTGTCCCCCAGCTCCCCAACTAACATCTACTGTGTGCTTCCCTGTGCTACTTTACTGCCACCCTGCTTCTGCCCTTCAGCCCTGAGGGCCCAGGGCCAGCCCAGCTGCCATCTCACCATCCAGAGGGGGACCTGCCCTTACCCCCTGCCACCACACCCACACACACAGCCCTGCACACACTCACGGGCTCCCCTGCCTGTAGCCTGCCTCTCAAACAGTCTCCTTCTGCCCCCTAGCCCCCTTACAGCCTGTGCCACGGCCCCCCACAGACACCTGGGCATCAGCAGCGCAGACATGCAAACAGCTCCCCTCACCCCCACTCCATTTGCTCCAAGGTTGTCAAGAGTCTTTTTTTCATGCTGTAGGGGAGGGAGTTGAGACAGTCCAATGTCCTGGGGAGCAAGAACTGCAAACAGTCCATCTACATTGTAACATTTGGGTCTCCTGCCGCCCAATCCCTAGTGTGCTGTGCAGACCTTTGACTGGCAAAAACACCCCATCTGAGCGTGAGATATGGCTGGGCTAGTGGCTCTTTCTGTGGACTAAGAGACAGACAGACAGAGTTTTCAGGTTCAAAACCTATACTTTCCAGAAGATGGTCATTCACTTCGGTTTAAAAAAAAAAAAAAAAAAAAAAAAAAGGCTTTTTATTTTTTTCGCCCTGCCTGGGTAACCTGTCTGCTGCCAGTTTCAAAGTGAAAAAAGGGAAAAATCTTTTTTGGAGGGAAAAGGACCAAAATGCAGGCAGGTGGACTCCGTGGAGGGTGGATGAGGAGTTGCTCCTGCCCTGGCACTAGAGCCCCAGCTGCTGTTCCAGGTGCTCTCTGATACCAGAGATCTCCGTGTGTCGTGTCATGACACTGTCTCCAGCACTGACCCTCAGGATAATGAGGATTCAAAACGAGGCAGGTCATATTGCCTTCAAAAGTAAATCCAGGGAGGTTTGGCGGTATGTCAGAGGGTTAAGGGCTTGTGGCGCTCACGAAAAGGGGACAGGTGGAAGGATCTGGGGTCTGGCCCCCAGACCGCCACCTGCCGGGGAGTCGCTTTACAGGGGGTGAAGCAGGTCTTTAGGAGTTCTATCTTTCTCTCCCACCCTGTATTTCCTCTGCTCTCTCCTTTTGTGTCTGTCAGATGCAAGGTCAGTAACAACAACAACAACAACAACAACAACAACAACAATAACCACCACAGTGACCAAGCAACAAGGGCAGTGAAAGGGGAACAAATGGAGTGCAGGAGCTGTGGATTATTCGTGGTGCAGGCACTCAGCTGTGGCAATAACCCCTTGAGGCAATCAATCCATAAATGAAGAAGTAATACAGGTAACAGAGACTTATATGTCCCAGTGTGTTTCCACTGAGTTAATGTAAATGCACTTTTAATTACTTCTTCATTTATTTATTACCTTGCCACGAGAATTTCTTTTCATTGCTAAAAAAAAGTGCCCCTTCAAGGGTACCAGGTGGTGCCACACCCAGTTAAGCACTCATGTTACAATGCAGGAGGACTGGGCTTCAACACCCTGGTCCCCACCTGCCAGGGGAAATCTTTACAAGTGGTGCAGAAGTGCTGCAGGTGTTTCTCTCTGTGTCTCAAACTCTCTCTCCCTCCCTTCCCTCTCAATTCCTATCTATTTATTCCAGTGAATAATCAAGAAAATAGAAAGTAATAAAAGAAAAAGGAAAAGGAAATATGCCACGACTTCAAATGGGCTACTCAGGAAAATGCTTTCCTTGTTAAGATCCTCACAGCATTCCATATGCAGAAAGGCAAAGACACCATGTATTTTTTAACACAGATTTTATATTTATTTATTTGTTTATTTATTTAGGTGCTTACTCACTTTTGTTATTGTTGAATTAAAGTTTTACATTTGACATTGACTAAGGATCTGACACCAGGGGTCTCCAGTACCCCTAGATGGTACTCTCCCTCTACAAAAACGATCCATTGACCTGTCCATCCATCCATCCACCCATCCATCTATCCATCCATCCATCCATCCATCCATCCATCCATCCAGCAGTCAACCAAGCTAAGTACAAAGGGAGATGTCTCCTTGAATGGTGAAGAGAATCAACGATGCACAGGTAGGTTGCAAAGGGGCCAGTTTGGATGAATAGGGCAGAGAGGCTGAACCAGGGAATGTGTTGGGGCGTGTGGGTTTGGGTGGAGTGAGCCGGAGACCCTGTGAGCTGGGTCACATTAGGGGCAGGCAGGGGGTGGAAGGGGATGCGAACAGCTGTCACTGGAGAACCATCACAAGTGCTGGAGCTGGTGAGCAGGGCACCTGGAAGAGAGGACAGACAAAGGAGAGAAGCAAAGTGCAGAGGAGAGGAGAGGGGAGAGGATGGTGAGGACAGGAGAGGACAGGAGAGGACAGGAGTGGAGGGGACCTGAGAAACCTACCTGGACAAAGGCAGCATACAGACATCCAGGAAGGCAGGCAGGCATGCAGGCAGCTCTGGCCTGGGCTCCCTGGATCCCGGGCACACCTCCACCTGTCTTCTCTTGGCTGCCAGCCCTGAGGTCCCTCTTCGGTCAGCACTGTCTTCCCATCCTTCCGTCCCTCTGTGCCAGGGCCCAGGCGTCTGGGCGCTGTTGCCTCACCTAGTGGCAGGGCAGTTGGGCTACCCAGTGCCAGTGTGGCCAGCACAGATTGCCAGGGGCTAGGACATCACAGAGGGCTCCTGTGGTTGCTAGGCTACGGGGACCCTGCCCATCCAGTTGACCAGCAGCCATGACCCCCACGCTGAACTTGACCTGAGGGGTGGTGGCCAGCCACCAGAGCCAGAGCCCCAGGGCAAAGCAGGTGCTGGTCGGCCGGGCCAAGGGGCTATGGGCAGATTGGTGTGTGTCTGGGCATGGGGCTGGCATCTGACAGCCCAGGGCTGGGGACCAAGGTCCGCCAGGCCCCTGTCCCACCATGTGCACTGACACACAGTCTTGCTGACTGACTGACAGTTCCCGCCCCAGAGATACCCACACCAGGTCCCTGGGTGCCCTGAGCTGCCCCTGAGGGTTGGTGGGTGCCTGCCTGGACACCTGCCTCCGTAATGGAGGCCTCTATTAATCCCGTTGCCTACTGACAGCTGCCCTCCTGCCCCTCCTACTCCTCCTCCTCTTCTTCCTCCTCCTCTTCCTCCTCCTCCTCCTCCTCCTCCTCCTCCTCCTTCTCCTCCTCCTCCTCTACCTCCTCCTCTTCTTCCTCATCCTCAGAGGGACTCAATCAGGGCCCATGGCCTAGGCAAGCCAGGGCTGCTGCTCTGGCTGCTGCAGCTTCTATCCAGTGGGTGGGTGCAGGAATCTGTTCCTGTCAGTCCCTGATTCCTGGGACCTTCCATGCCTCCAGCTCCCCCCACTCTCTAGTCCATACCCCTCCTCAAGGATGCCCCCTTTCCCCTTGCCCTCTGTCCCCCAGCTCCCCAACTAACATCTACTGTGTGCTTCCCTGTGCTACTTTACTGCCACCCTGCTTCTGCCCTTCAGCCCTGAGGGCCCAGGGCCAGCCCAGCTGCCATCTCACCATCCAGAGGGGGACCTGCCCTTACCCCCTGCCACCACACCCACACACACAGCCCTGCACACACTCACGGGCTCCCCTGCCTGTAGCCTGCCTCTCAAACAGTCTCCTTCTGCCCCCTAGCCCCCTTACAGCCTGTGCCACGGCCCCCCACAGACACCTGGGCATCAGCAGCGCAGACATGCAAACAGCTCCCCTCACCCCCACTCCATTTGCTCCAAGGTTGTCAAGAGTCTTTTTTTCATGCTGTAGGGGAGGGAGTTGAGACAGTCCAATGTCCTGGGGAGCAAGAACTGCAAACAGTCCATCTACATTGTAACATTTGGGTCTCCTGCCGCCCAATCCCTAGTGTGCTGTGCAGACCTTTGACTGGCAAAAACACCCCATCTGAGCGTGAGATATGGCTGGGCTAGTGGCTCTTTCTGTGGACTAAGAGACAGACAGACAGAGTTTTCAGGTTCAAAACCTATACTTTCCAGAAGATGGTCATTCACTTCGGTTTAAAAAAAAAAAAAAAAAAAAAAAAAAAAGGCTTTTTATTTTTTTCGCCCTGCCTGGGTAACCTGTCTGCTGCCAGTTTCAAAGTGAAAAAAGGGAAAAATCTTTTTTGGAGGGAAAAGGACCAAAATGCAGGCAGGTGGACTCCGTGGAGGGTGGATGAGGAGTTGCTCCTGCCCTGGCACTAGAGCCCCAGCTGCTGTTCCAGGTGCTCTCTGATACCAGAGATCTCCGTGTGTCGTGTCATGACACTGTCTCCAGCACTGACCCTCAGGATAATGAGGATTCAAAACGAGGCAGGTCATATTGCCTTCAAAAGTAAATCCAGGGAGGTTTGGCGGTATGTCAGAGGGTTAAGGGCTTGTGGCGCTCACGAAAAGGGGACAGGTGGAAGGATCTGGGGTCTGGCCCCCAGACCGCCACCTGCCGGGGAGTCGCTTTACAGGGGGTGAAGCAGGTCTTTAGGAGTTCTATCTTTCTCTCCCACCCTGTATTTCCTCTGCTCTCTCCTTTTGTGTCTGTCAGATGCAAGGTCAGTAACAACAACAACAACAACAACAACAACAACAACAACAATAACCACCACAGTGACCAAGCAACAAGGGCAGTGAAAGGGGAACAAATGGAGTGCAGGAGCTGTGGATTATTCGTGGTGCAGGCACTCAGCTGTGGCAATAACCCCTTGAGGCAATCAATCCATAAATGAAGAAGTAATACAGGTAACAGAGACTTATATGTCCCAGTGTGTTTCCACTGAGTTAATGTAAATGCACTTTTAATTACTTCTTCATTTATTTATTACCTTGCCACGAGAATTTCTTTTCATTGCTAAAAAAAAGTGCCCCTTCAAGGGTACCAGGTGGTGCCACACCCAGTTAAGCACTCATGTTACAATGCAGGAGGACTGGGCTTCAACACCCTGGTCCCCACCTGCCAGGGGAAATCTTTACAAGTGGTGCAGAAGTGCTGCAGGTGTTTCTCTCTGTGTCTCAAACTCTCTCTCCCTCCCTTCCCTCTCAATTCCTATCTATTTATTCCAGTGAATAATCAAGAAAATAGAAAGTAATAAAAGAAAAAGGAAAAGGAAATATGCCACGACTTCAAATGGGCTACTCAGGAAAATGCTTTCCTTGTTAAGATCCTCACAGCATTCCATATGCAGAAAGGCAAAGACACCATGTATTTTTTAACACAGATTTTATATTTATTTATTTGTTTATTTATTTAGGTGCTTACTCACTTTTGTTATTGTTGAATTAAAGTTTTACATTTGACATTGACTAAGGATCTGACACCAGGGGTCTCCAGTACCCCTAGATGGTACTCTCCCTCTACAAAAACGATCCATTGACCTGTCCATCCATCCATCCACCCATCCATCTATCCATCCATCCATCCATCCATCCATCCATCCATCCATCCATCCATCCAGCAGTCAACCAAGCTAAGTACAAAAGGAGATCTCTCCTTGAATGGTGAAGAGAATCAACGATGCACAGGTAGGTTGCAAAGGGGCCAGTTTGGCTGAATAGGGCAGAGAGGCTGAACCAGGGAATGTGTTGGGGCGTGTGGGTTTGGGTGGAGTGAGCCGGAGACCCTGTGAGCTGGGTCACATTAGGGGCAGGCAGGGGGTGGAAGGGGATGCGAACAGCTGTCACTGGAGAACCATCACAAGTGCTGGAGCTGGTGAGCAGGGCACCTGGAAGAGAGGACAGACAAAGGAGAGAAGCAAAGTGCAGAGGAGAGGAGAGGGGAGAGGATGGTGAGGACAGGAGAGGACAGGAGAGGACAGGAGTGGAGGGGACCTGAGAAACCTACCTGGACAAAGGCAGCATACAGACATCCAGGAAGGCAGGCAGGCATGCAGGCAGCTCTGGCCTGGGCTCCCTGGAACCCGGGCACACCTCCACCTGTCTTCTCTTGGCTGCCAGCCCTGAGGTCCCTCTTCGGTCAGCACTGTCTTCCCATCCTTCCGTCCCTCTGTGCCAGGGCCCAGGCGTCTGGGCGCTGTTGCCTCACCTAGTGGCAGGGCAGTTGGGCTACCCAGTGCCAGTGTGGCCAGCACAGATTGCCAGGGGCTAGGACATCACAGAGGGCTCCTGTGGTTGCTAGGCTACGGGGACCCTGCCCATCCAGTTGACCAGCAGCCATGACCCCCACGCTGAACTTGACCTGAGGGGTGGTGGCCAGCCACCAGAGCCAGAGCCCCAGGGCAAAGCAGGTGCTGGTCGGCCGGGCCAAGGGGCTATGGGCAGATTGGTGTGTGTCTGGGCATGGGGCTGGCATCTGACAGCCCAGGGCTGGGGACCAAGGTCCGCCAGGCCCCTGTCCCACCATGTGCACTGACACACAGTCTTGCTGACTGACTGACAGTTCCCGCCCCAGAGATACCCACACCAGGTCCCTGGGTGCCCTGAGCTGCCCCTGAGGGTTGGTGGGTGCCTGCCTGGACACATGCCTCCGTAATGGAGGCCTCTATTAATCCCGTTGCCTACTGACAGCTGCCCTCCTGCCCCTCCTACTCCTCCTCCTCTTCTTCCTCCTCCTCTTCCTCCTCCTCCTCCTCCTCCTCCTCCTCCTCCTTCTCCTCCTCCTCCTCTACCTCCTCCTCTTCTTCCTCATCCTCAGAGGGACTCAATCAGGGCCCTTGGCCTAGGCAAGCCAGGGCTGCTGCTCTGGCTGCTGCAGCTTCTATCCAGTGGGTGGGTGCAGGAATCTGTTCCTGTCAGTCCCTGATTCCTGGGACCTTCCATGCCTCCAGCTCCCCCCACTCTCTAGTCCATACCCCTCCTCAAGGATGCCCCCTTTCCCCTTGCCCTCTGTCCCCCAGCTCCCCAACTAACATCTACTGTGTGCTTCCCTGTGCTACTTTACTGCCACCCTGCTTCTGCCCTTCAGCCCTGAGGGCCCAGGGCCAGCCCAGCTGCCATCTCACCATCCAGAGGGGGACCTGCCCTTACCCCCTGCCACCACACCCACACACACAGCCCTGCACACACTCACGGGCTCCCCTGCCTGTAGCCTGCCTCTCAAACAGTCTCCTTCTGCCCCCTAGCCCCCTTACAGCCTGTGCCACGGCCCCCCACAGACACCTGGGCATCAGCAGCGCAGACATGCAAACAGCTCCCCTCACCCCCACTCCATTTGCTCCAAGGTTGTCAAGAGTCTTTTTTTCATGCTGTAGGGGAGGGAGTTGAGACAGTCCAATGTCCTGGGGAGCAAGAACTGCAAACAGTCCATCTACATTGTAACATTTGGGTCTCCTGCCGCCCAATCCCTAGTGTGCTGTGCAGACCTTTGACTGGCAAAAACACCCCATCTGAGCGTGAGATATGGCTGGGCTAGTGGCTCTTTCTGTGGACTAAGAGACAGACAGACAGAGTTTTCAGGTTCAAAACCTATACTTTCCAGAAGATGGTCATTCACTTCGGTTTAAAAAAAAAAAAAAAAAAAAAAAAGGCTTTTTATTTTTTTCGCCCTGCCTGGGTAACCTGTCTGCTGCCAGTTTCAAAGTGAAAAAAGGGAAAAATCTTTTTTGGAGGGAAAAGGACCAAAATGCAGGCAGGTGGACTCCGTGGAGGGTGGATGAGGAGTTGCTCCTGCCCTGGCACTAGAGCCCCAGCTGCTGTTCCAGGTGCTCTCTGATACCAGAGATCTCCGTGTGTCGTGTCATGACACTGTCTCCAGCACTGACCCTCAGGATAATGAGGATTCAAAACGAGGCAGGTCATATTGCCTTCAAAAGTAAATCCAGGGAGGTTTGGCGGTATGTCAGAGGGTTAAGGGCTTGTGGCGCTCACGAAAAGGGGACAGGTGGAAGGATCTGGGGTCTGGCCCCCAGACCGCCACCTGCCGGGGAGTCGCTTTACAGGGGGTGAAGCAGGTCTTTAGGAGTTCTATCTTTCCCTCCCACCCTGTATTTCCTCTGCTCTCTCCTTTTGTGTCTGTCAGATGCAAGGTCAGTAACAACAACAACAACAACAACAACAACAACAACAATAACCACCTCAGTGACCAAGCAACAAGGGCAGCGAAAGGGGAACAAATGGAGTGCAGGAGCTGTGGATTATTCGTGGTGCAGGCACTCAGCTGTGGCAATAACCCCTTGAGGCAATCAATCCATAAATGAAGAAGTAATACAGGTAACAGAGACTTATATGTCCCAGTGTGTTTCCACTGAGTTAATGTAAATGCACTTTTAATTACTTCTTCATTTATTTATTACCTTGCCACGAGAATTTCTTTTCATTGCTAAAAAAAAGTGCCCCTTCAAGGGTACCAGGTGGTGCCACACCCAGTTAAGCACTCATGTTACAATGCAGGAGGACTGGGCTTCAACACCCTGGTCCCCACCTGCCAGGGGAAATCTTTACAAGTGGTGCAGAAGTGCTGCAGGTGTTTCTCTCTGTGTCTCAAACTCTCTCTCCCTCCCTTCCCTCTCAATTCCTATCTATTTATTCCAGTGAATAATCAAGAAAATAGAAAGTAATAAAAGAAAAAGGAAAAGGAAATATGCCACGACTTCAAATGGGCTACTCAGGAAAATGCTTTCCTTGTTAAGATCCTCACAGCATTCCATATGCAGAAAGGCAAAGACACCATGTATTTTTTAACACAGATTTTATATTTATTTATTTGTTTATTTATTTAGGTGCTTACTCACTTTTGTTATTGTTGAATTAAAGTTTTACATTTGACATTGACTAAGGATCTGACACCAGGGGTCTCCAGTACCCCTAGATGGTACTCTCCCTCTACAAAAACGATCCATTGACCTGTCCATCCATCCATCCACCCATCCATCTATCCATCCATCCATCCATCCATCCATCCATCCATCCATCCATCCAGCAGTCAACCAAGCTAAGTACAAAGGGAGATGTCTCCTTGAATGGTGAAGAGAATCAACGATGCACAGGTAGGTTGCAAAGGGGCCAGTTTGGCTGAATAGGGCAGAGAGGCTGAACCAGGGAATGTGTTGGGGCGTGTGGGTTTGGGTGGAGTGAGCCGGAGACCCTGTGAGCTGGGTCACATTAGGGGCAGGCAGGGGGTGGAAGGGGATGCGAACAGCTGTCACTGGAGAACCATCACAAGTGCTGGAGCTGGTGAGCAGGGCACCTGGAAGAGAGGACAGACAAAGGAGAGAAGCAAAGTGCAGAGGAGAGGAGAGGGGAGAGGATGGTGAGGACAGGAGAGGACAGGAGAGGACAGGAGTGGAGGGGACCTGAGAAACCTACCTGGACAAAGGCAGCATACAGACATCCAGGAAGGCAGGCAGGCATGCAGGCAGCTCTGGCCTGGGCTCCCTGGATCCCGGGAACACCTCCACCTGTCTTCTCTTGGCTGCCAGCCCTGAGGTCCCTCTTCGGTCAGCACTGTCTTCCCATCCTTCCGTCCCTCTGTGCCAGGGCCCAGGCGTCTGGGCGCTGTTGCCTCACCTAGTGGCAGGGCAGTTGGGCTACCCAGTGCCAGTGTGGCCAGCACAGATTGCCAGGGGCTAGGACATCACAGAGGGCTCCTGTGGTTGCTAGGCTACGGGGACCCTGCCCATCCAGTTGACCAGCAGCCATGACCCCCACGCTGAACTTGACCTGAGGGGTGGTGGCCAGCCACCAGAGCCAGAGCCCCAGGGCAAAGCAGGTGCTGGTCGGCCGGGCCAAGGGGCTATGGGCAGATTGGTGTGTGTCTGGGCATGGGGCTGGCATCTGACAGCCCAGGGCTGGGGACCAAGGTCCGCCAGGCCCCTGTCCCACCATGTGCACTGACACACAGTCTTGCTGACTGACTGACAGTTCCCGCCCCAGAGATACCCACACCAGGTCCCTGGGTGCCCTGAGCTGCCCCTGAGGGTTGGTGGGTGCCTGCCTGGACACATGCCTCCGTAATGGAGGCCTCTATTAATCCCGTTGCCTACTGACAGCTGCCCTCCTGCCCCTCCTACTCCTCCTCCTCTTCTTCCTCCTCCTCTTCCTCCTCCTCCTCCTCCTCCTCCTCCTTCTCCTCCTCCTCCTCTACCTCCTCCTCTTCTTCCTCATCCTCAGAGGGACTCAATCAGGGCCCTTGGCCTAGGCAAGCCAGGGCTGCTGCTCTGGCTGCTGCAGCTTCTATCCAGTGGGTGGGTGCAGGAATCTGTTCCTGTCAGTCCCTGATTCCTGGGACCTTCCATGCCTCCAGCTCCCCCCACTCTCTAGTCCATACCCCTCCTCAAGGATGCCCCCTTTCCCCTTGCCCTCTGTCCCCCAGCTCCCCAACTAACATCTACTGTGTGCTTCCCTGTGCTACTTTACTGCCACCCTGCTTCTGCCCTTCAGCCCTGAGGGCCCAGGGCCAGCCCAGCTGCCATCTCACCATCCAGAGGGGGACCTGCCCTTACCCCCTGCCACCACACCCACACACACAGCCCTGCACACACTCACGGGCTCCCCTGCCTGTAGCCTGCCTCTCAAACAGTCTCCTTCTGCCCCCTAGCCCCCTTACAGCCTGTGCCACGGCCCCCCACAGACACCTGGGCATCAGCAGCGCAGACATGCAAACAGCTCCCCTCACCCCCACTCCATTTGCTCCAAGGTTGTCAAGAGTCTTTTTTTCATGCTGTAGGGGAGGGAGTTGAGACAGTCCAATGTCCTGGGGAGCAAGAACTGCAAACAGTCCATCTACATTGTAACATTTGGGTCTCCTGCCGCCCAATCCCTAGTGTGCTGTGCAGACCTTTGACTGGCAAAAACACCCCATCTGAGCGTGAGATATGGCTGGGCTAGTGGCTCTTTCTGTGGACTAAGAGACAGACAGACAGAGTTTTCAGGTTCAAAACCTATACTTTCCAGAAGATGGTCATTCACTTCGGTTTAAAAAAAAAAAAAAAAAAAAAAAAAAAGGCTTTTTATTTTTTTCGCCCTGCCTGGGTAACCTGTCTGCTGCCAGTTTCAAAGTGAAAAAAGGGAAAAATCTTTTTTGGAGGGAAAAGGACCAAAATGCAGGCAGGTGGACTCCGTGGAGGGTGGATGAGGAGTTGCTCCTGCCCTGGCACTAGAGCCCCAGCTGCTGTTCCAGGTGCTCTCTGATACCAGAGATCTCCATGTGTCGTGTCATGACACTGTCTCCAGCACTGACCCTCAGGATAATGAGGATTCAAAACGAGGCAGGTCATATTGCCTTCAAAAGTAAATCCAGGGAGGTTTGGCGGTATGTCAGAGGGTTAAGGGCTTGTGGCGCTCACGAAAAGGGGACAGGTGGAAGGATCTGGGGTCTGGCCCCCAGACCGCCACCTGCCGGGGAGTCGCTTTACAGGGGGTGAAGCAGGTCTTTAGGAGTTCTATCTTTCTCTCCCACCCTGTATTTCCTCTGCTCTCTCCTTTTGTGTCTGTCAGATGCAAGGTCAGTAACAACAACAACAACAACAACAACAATAACCACCACAGTGACCAAGCAACAAGGGCAGTGAAAGGGGAACAAATGGAGTGCAGGAGCTGTGGATTATTCGTGGTGCAGGCACTCAGCTGTGGCAATAACCCCTTGAGGCAATCAATCCATAAATGAAGAAGTAATACAGGTAACAGAGACTTATATGTCCCAGTGTGTTTCCACTGAGTTAATGTAAATGCACTTTTAATTACTTCTTCATTTATTTATTACCTTGCCACGAGAATTTCTTTTCATTGCTAAAAAAAAGTGCCCCTTCAAGGGTACCAGGTGGTGCCACACCCAGTTAAGCACTCATGTTACAATGCAGGAGGACTGGGCTTCAACACCCTGGTCCCCACCTGCCAGGGGAAATCTTTACAAGTGGTGCAGAAGTGCTGCAGGTGTTTCTCTCTGTGTCTCAAACTCTCTCTCCCTCCCTTCCCTCTCAATTCCTATCTATTTATTCCAGTGAATAATCAAGAAAATAGAAAGTAATAAAAGAAAAAGGAAAAGGAAATATGCCACGACTTCAAATGGGCTACTCAGGAAAATGCTTTCCTTGTTAAGATCCTCACAGCATTCCATATGCAGAAAGGCAAAGACACCATGTATTTTTTAACACAGATTTTATATTTATTTATTTGTTTATTTATTTAGGTGCTTACTCACTTTTGTTATTGTTGAATTAATGTTTTACATTTGACATTGACTAAGGATCTGACACCAGGGGTCTCCAGTACCCCTAGATGGTACTCTCCCTCTACAAAACCGATCCATTGACCTGTCCATCCATCCATCCACCCATCCATCTATCCATCCATCCATCCATCCATCCATCCATCCATCCATCCTTCCAGCAGTCAACCAAGCTAAGTACAAAAGGAGATCTCTCCTTGAATGGTGAAGAGAATCAACGATGCACAGGTAGGTTGCAAAGGGGCCAGTTTGGCTGAATAGGGCAGAGAGGCTGAACCAGGGAATGTGTTGGGGCGTGTGGGTTTGGGTGGAGTGAGCCGGAGACCCTGTGAGCTGGGTCACATTAGGGGGAGGCAGGGGGTGGAAGGGGATGCGAACAGCTGTCACTGGAGAACCATCACAAGTGCTGGAGCTGGTGAGCAGGGCACCTGGAAGAGAGGACAGACAAAGGAGAGAAGCAAAGTGCAGAGGAGAGGAGAGGGGAGAGGATGGTGAGGACAGGAGAGGACAGGAGTGGAGGGGACCTGAGAAACCTACCTGGACAAAGGCAGCATACAGACATCCAGGAAGGCAGGCAGGCATGCAGGCAGCTCTGGCCTGGGCTCCCTGGATCCCGGGAACACCTCCACCTGTCTTCTCTTGGCTGCCAGCCCTGAGGTCCCTCTTCGGTCAGCACTGTCTTCCCATCCTTCCGTCCCTCTGTGCCAGGGCCCAGGCGTCTGGGCGCTGTTGCCTCACCTAGTGGCAGGGCAGTTGGGCTACCCAGTGCCAGTGTGGCCAGCACAGATTGCCAGGGGCTAGGACATCACAGAGGGCTCCTGTGGTTGCTAGGCTACGGGGACCCTGCCCATCCAGTTGACCAGCAGCCATGACCCCCACGCTGAACTTGACCTGAGGGGTGGTGGCCAGCCACCAGAGCCAGAGCCCCAGGGCAAAGCAGGTGCTGGTCGGCCGGGCCAAGGGGCTATGGGCAGATTGGTGTGTGTCTGGGCATGGGGCTGGCATCTGACAGCCCAGGGCTGGGGACCAAGGTCCGCCAGGCCCCTGTCCCACCATGTGCACTGACACACAGTCTTGCTGACTGACTGACAGTTCCCGCCCCAGAGATACCCACACCAGGTCCCTGGGTGCCCTGAGCTGCCCCTGAGGGTTGGTGGGTGCCTGCCTGGACACCTGCCTCCGTAATGGAGGCCTCTATTAATCCCGTTGCCTACTGACAGCTGCCCTCCTGCCCCTCCTACTCCTCCTCCTCTTCTTCCTCCTCCTCTTCCTCCTCCTCCTCCTCCTCCTCCTTCTCCTCCTCCTCCTCTACCTCCTCGTCTTCTTCCTCATCCTCAGAGGGACTCAATCAGGGCCCTTGGCCTAGGCAAGCCAGGGCTGCTGCTCTGGCTGCTGCAGCTTCTATCCAGTGGGTGGGTGCAGGAATCTGTTCCTGTCAGTCCCTGATTCCTGGGACCTTCCATGCCTCCAGCTCCCCCCACTCTCTAGTCCATACCCCTCCTCAAGGATGCCCCCTTTCCCCTTGCCCTCTGTCCCCCAGCTCCCCAACTAACATCTACTGTGTGCTTCCCTGTGCTACTTTACTGCCACCCTGCTTCTGCCCTTCAGCCCTGAGGGCCCAGGGCCAGCCCAGCTGCCATCTCACCATCCAGAGGGGGACCTGCCCTTACCCCCTGCCACCACACCCACACACACAGCCCTGCACACACTCACGGGCTCCCCTGCCTGTAGCCTGCCTCTCAAACAGTCTCCTTCTGCCCCCTAGCCCCCTTACAGCCTGTGCCACGGCCCCCCACAGACACCTGGGCATCAGCAGCGCAGACATGCAAACAGCTCCCCTCACCCCCACTCCATTTGCTCCAAGGTTGTCAAGAGTCTTTTTTTCATGCTGTAGGGGAGGGAGTTGAGACAGTCCAATGTCCTGGGGAGCAAGAACTGCAAACAGTCCATCTACATTGTAACATTTGGGTCTCCTGCCGCCCAATCCCTAGTGTGCTGTGCAGACCTTTGACTGGCAAAAACACCCCATCTGAGCGTGAGATATGGCTGGGCTAGTGGCTCTTTCTGTGGACTAAGAGACAGACAGACAGAGTTTTCAGGTTCAAAACCTATACTTTCCAGAAGATGGTCATTCACTTCGGTTTAAAAAAAAAAAAAAAAAAAAAAAAAAGGCTTTTTATTTTTTTCGCCCTGCCTGGGTAACCTGTCTGCTGCCAGTTTCAAAGTGAAAAAAGGGAAAAATCTTTTTTGGAGGGAAAAGGACCAAAATGCAGGCAGGTGGACTCCGTGGAGGGTGGATGAGGAGTTGCTCCTGCCCTGGCACTAGAGCCCCAGCTGCTGTTCCAGGTGCTCTCTGATACCAGAGATCTCCATGTGTCGTGTCATGACACTGTCTCCAGCACTGACCCTCAGGATAATGAGGATTCAAAACGAGGCAGGTCATATTGCCTTCAAAAGTAAATCCAGGGAGGTTTGGCGGTATGTCAGAGGGTTAAGGGCTTGTGGCGCTCACGAAAAGGGGACAGGTGGAAGGATCTGGGGTCTGGCCCCCAGACCGCCACCTGCCGGGGAGTCGCTTTACAGGGGGTGAAGCAGGTCTTTAGGAGTTCTATCTTTCTCTCCCACCCTGTATTTCCTCTGCTCTCTCCTTTTGTGTCTGTCAGATGCAAGGTCAGTAACAACAACAACAACAACAACAACAACAACAACAATAACCACCACAGTGACCAAGCAACAAGGGCAGTGAAAGGGGAACAAATGGAGTGCAGGAGCTGTGGATTATTCGTGGTGCAGGCACTCAGCTGTGGCAATAACCCCTTGAGGCAATCAATCCATAAATGAAGAAGTAATACAGGTAACAGAGACTTATATGTCCCAGTGTGTTTCCACTGAGTTAATGTAAATGCACTTTTAATTACTTCTTCATTTATTTATTACCTTGCCACGAGAATTTCTTTTCATTGCTAAAAAAAAGTGCCCCTTCAAGGGTACCAGGTGGTGCCACACCCAGTTAAGCACTCATGTTACAATGCAGGAGGACTGGGCTTCAACACCCTGGTCCCCACCTGCCAGGGGAAATCTTTACAAGTGGTGCAGAAGTGCTGCAGGTGTTTCTCTCTGTGTCTCAAACTCTCTCTCCCTCCCTTCCCTCTCAATTCCTATCTATTTATTCCAGTGAATAATCAAGAAAATAGAAAGTAATAAAAGAAAAAGGAAAAGGAAATATGCCACGACTTCAAATGGGCTACTCAGGAAAATGCTTTCCTTGTTAAGATCCTCACAGCATTCCATATGCAGAAAGGCAAAGACACCATGTATTTTTTAACACAGATTTTATATTTATTTATTTGTTTATTTATTTAGGTGCTTACTCACTTTTGTTATTGTTGAATTAAAGTTTTACATTTGACATTGACTAAGGATCTGACACCAGGGGTCTCCAGTACCCCTAGATGGTACTCTCCCTCTACAAAAACGATCCATTGACCTGTCCATCCATCCATCCACCCATCCATCTATCCATCCATCCATCCATCCATCCATCCATCCATCCATCCAGCAGTCAACCAAGCTAAGTACAAAGGGAGATGTCTCCTTGAATGGTGAAGAGAATCAACGATGCACAGGTAGGTTGCAAAGGGGCCAGTTTGGATGAATAGGGCAGAGAGGCTGAACCAGGGAATGTGTTGGGGCGTGTGGGTTTGGGTGGAGTGAGCCGGAGACCCTGTGAGCTGGGTCACATTAGGGGCAGGCAGGGGGTGGAAGGGGATGCGAACAGCTGTCACTGGAGAACCATCACAAGTGCTGGAGCTGGTGAGCAGGGCACCTGGAAGAGAGGACAGACAAAGGAGAGAAGCAAAGTGCAGAGGAGAGGAGAGGGGAGAGGATGGTGAGGACAGGAGAGGACAGGAGAGGACAGGAGTGGAGGGGACCTGAGAAACCTACCTGGACAAAGGCAGCATACAAACATCCAGGAAGGCAGGCAGGCATGCAGGCAGCTCTGGCCTGGGCTCCCTGGATCCCGGGAACACCTCCACCTGTCTTCTCTTGGCTGCCAGCCCTGAGGTCCCTCTTCGGTCAGCACTGTCTTCCCATCCTTCCGTCCCTCTGTGCCAGGGCCCAGGCGTCTGGGCGCTGTTGCCTCACCTAGTGGCAGGGCAGTTGGGCTACCCAGTGCCAGTGTGGCCAGCACAGATTGCCAGGGGCTAGGACATCACAGAGGGCTCCTGTGGTTGCTAGGCTACGGGGACCCTGCCCATCCAGTTGACCAGCAGCCATGACCCCCACGCTGAACTTGACCTGAGGGGTGGTGGCCAGCCACCAGAGCCAGAGCCCCAGGGCAAAGCAGGTGCTGGTCGGCCGGGCCAAGGGGCTATGGGCAGATTGGTGTGTGTCTGGGCATGGGGCTGGCATCTGACAGCCCAGGGCTGGGGACCAAGGTCCGCCAGGCCCCTGTCCCACCATGTGCACTGACACACAGTCTTGCTGACTGACTGACAGTTCCCGCCCCAGAGATACCCACACCAGGTCCCTGGGTGCCCTGAGCTGCCCCTGAGGGTTGGTGGGTGCCTGCCTGGACACCTGCCTCCGTAATGGAGGCCTCTATTAATCCCGTTGCCTACTGACAGCTGCCCTCCTGCCCCTCCTACTCCTCCTCCTCTTCTTCCTCCTCCTCTTCCTCCTCCTCCTCCTCCTCCTCCTCCTCCTTCTCCTCCTCCTCCTCTACCTCCTCCTCTTCTTCCTCATCCTCAGAGGGACTCAATCAGGGCCCTTGGCCTAGGCAAGCCAGGGCTGCTGCTCTGGCTGCTGCAGCTTCTATCCAGTGGGTGGGTGCAGGAATCTGTTCCTGTCAGTCCCTGATTCCTGGGACCTTCCATGCCTCCAGCTCCCCCCACTCTCTAGTCCATACCCCTCCTCAAGGATGCCCCCTTTCCCCTTGCCCTCTGTCCCCCAGCTCCCCAACTAACATCTACTGTGTGCTTCCCTGTGCTACTTTACTGCCACCCTGCTTCTGCCCTTCAGCCCTGAGGGCCCAGGGCCAGCCCAGCTGCCATCTCACCATCCAGAGGGGGACCTGCCCTTACCCCCTGCCACCACACCCACACACACAGCCCTGCACACACTCACGGGCTCCCCTGCCTGTAGCCTGCCTCTCAAACAGTCTCCTTCTGCCCCCTAGCCCCCTTACAGCCTGTGCCACGGCCCCCCACAGACACCTGGGCATCAGCAGCGCAGACATGCAAACAGCTCCCCTCACCCCCATTCCATTTGCTCCAAGGTTGTCAAGAGTCTTTTTTTCATGCTGTAGGGGAGGGAGTTGAGACAGTCCAATGTCCTGGGGAGCAAGAACTGCAAACAGTCCATCTACATTGTAACATTTGGGTCTCCTGCCGCCCAATCCCTAGTGTGCTGTGCAGACCTTTGACTGGCAAAAACACCCCATCTGAGCGTGAGATATGGCTGGGCTAGTGGCTCTTTCTGTGGACTAAGAGACAGACAGACAGAGTTTTCAGGTTCAAAACCTATACTTTCCAGAAGATGGTCATTCACTTCGGTTTAAAAAAAAAAAAAAAAGGCTTTTTATTTTTTTCGCCCTGCCTGGGTAACCTGTCTGCTGCCAGTTTCAAAGTGAAAAAAGGGAAAAATCTTTTTTGGAGGGAAAAGGACCAAAATGCAGGCAGGTGGACTCCGTGGAGGGTGGATGAGGAGTTGCTCCTGCCCTGGCACTAGAGCCCCAGCTGCTGTTCCAGGTGCTCTCTGATACCAGAGATCTCCGTGTGTCGTGTCATGACACTGTCTCCAGCACTGACCCTCAGGATAATGAGGATTCAAAACGAGGCAGGTCATATTGCCTTCAAAAGTAAATCCAGGGAGGTTTGGCGGTATGTCAGAGGGTTAAGGGCTTGTGGCGCTCACGAAAAGGGGACAGGTGGAAGGATCTGGGGTCTGGCCCCCAGACCGCCACCTGCCGGGGAGTCGCTTTACAGGGGGTGAAGCAGGTCTTTAGGAGTTCTATCTTTCTCTCCCACCCTGTATTTCCTCTGCTCTCTCCTTTTGTGTCTGTCAGATGCAAGGTCAGTAACAACAACAACAACAACAACAACAACAACAATAACCACCACAGTGACCAAGCAACAAGGGCAGCGAAAGGGGAACAAATGGAGTGCAGGAGCTGTGGATTATTCGTGGTGCAGGCACTCAGCTGTGGCAATAACCCCTTGAGGCAATCAATCCATAAATGAAGAAGTAATACAGGTAACAGAGACTTATATGTCCCAGTGTGTTTCCACTGAGTTAATGTAAATGCACTTTTAATTACTTCTTCATTTATTTATTACCTTGCCACGAGAATTTCTTTTCATTGCTAAAAAAAAGTGCCCCTTCAAGGGTACCAGGTGGTGCCACACCCAGTTAAGCACTCATGTTACAATGCAGGAGGACTGGGCTTCAACACCCTGGTCCCCACCTGCCAGGGGAAATCTTTACAAGTGGTGCAGAAGTGCTGCAGGTGTTTCTCTCTGTGTCTCAAACTCTCTCTCCCTCCCTTCCCTCTCAATTCCTATCTATTTATTCCAGTGAATAATCAAGAAAATAGAAAGTAATAAAAGAAAAAGGAAAAGGAAATATGCCACGACTTCAAATGGGCTACTCAGGAAAATGCTTTCCTTGTTAAGATCCTCACAGCATTCCATATGCAGAAAGGCAAAGACACCATGTATTTTTTAACACAGATTTTATATTTATTTATTTGTTTATTTATTTAGGTGCTTACTCACTTTTGTTATTGTTGAATTAATGTTTTACATTTGACATTGACTAAGGATCTGACACCAGGGGTCTCCAGTACCCCTAGATGGTACTCTCCCTCTACAAAACCGATCCATTGACCTGTCCATCCATCCATCCACCCATCCATCTATCCATCCATCCATCCATCCATCCATCCATCCATCCATCCATCCATCCTTCCAGCAGTCAACCAAGCTAAGTACAAAAGGAGATCTCTCCTTGAATGGTGAAGAGAATCAACGATGCACAGGTAGGTTGCAAAGGGGCCAGTTTGGCTGAATAGGGCAGAGAGGCTGAACCAGGGAATGTGTTGGGGCGTGTGGGTTTGGGTGGAGTGAGCCGGAGACCCTGTGAGCTGGGTCACATTAGGGGCAGGCAGGGGGTGGAAGGGGATGCGAACAGCTGTCACTGGAGAACCATCACAAGTGCTGGAGCTGGTGAGCAGGGCACCTGGAAGAGAGGACAGACAAAGGAGAGAAGCAAAGTGCAGAGGAGAGGAGAGGGGAGAGGATGGTGAGGACAGGAGAGGACAGGAGAGGACAGGAGTGGAGGGGACCTGAGAAACCTACCTGGACAAAGGCAGCATACAGACATCCAGGAAGGCAGGCAGGCATGCAGGCAGCTCTGGCCTGGGCTCCCTGGATCCCGGGCACACCTCCACCTGTCTTCTCTTGGCTGCCAGCCCTGAGGTCCCTCTTCGGTCAGCACTGTCTTCCCATCCTTCCGTCCCTCTGTGCCAGGGCCCAGGCGTCTGGGCGCTGTTGCCTCACCTAGTGGCAGGGCAGTTGGGCTACCCAGTGCCAGTGTGGCCAGCACAGATTGCCAGGGGCTAGGACATCACAGAGGGCTCCTGTGGTTGCTAGGCTACGGGGACCCTGCCCATCCAGTTGACCAGCAGCCATGACCCCCACGCTGAACTTGACCTGAGGGGTGGTGGCCAGCCACCAGAGCCAGAGCCCCAGGGCAAAGCAGGTGCTGGTCGGCCGGGCCAAGGGGCTATGGGCAGATTGGTGTGTGTCTGGGCATGGGGCTGGCATCTGACAGCCCAGGGCTGGGGACCAAGGTCCGCCAGGCCCCTGTCCCACCATGTGCACTGACACACAGTCTTGCTGACTGACTGACAGTTCCCGCCCCAGAGATACCCACACCAGGTCCCTGGGTGCCCTGAGCTGCCCCTGAGGGTTGGTGGGTGCCTGCCTGTACACCTGCCTCCGTAATGGAGGCCTCTATTAATCCCGTTGCCTACTGACAGCTGCCCTCCTGCCCCTCCTACTCCTCCTCCTCTTCTTCCTCCTCCTCTTCCTCCTCCTCCTCCTCCTCCTCCTTCTCCTCCTCCTCCTCTACCTCCTCCTCTTCTTCCTCATCCTCAGAGGGACTCAATCAGGGCCCTTGGCCTAGGCAAGCCAGGGCTGCTGCTCTGGCTGCTGCAGCTTCTATCCAGTGGGTGGGTGCAGGAATCTGTTCCTGTCAGTCCCTGATTCCTGGGACCTTCCATGCCTCTAGCTCCCCCCACTCTCTAGTCCATACCCCTCCTCAAGGATGCCCCCTTTCCCCTTGCCCTCTGTCCCCCAGCTCCCCAACTAACATCTACTGTGTGCTTCCCTGTGCTACTTTACTGCCACCCTGCTTCTGCCCTTCAGCCCTGAGGGCCCAGGGCCAGCCCAGCTGCCATCTCACCATCCAGAGGGGGACCTGCCCTTACCCCCTGCCACCACACCCACACACACAGCCCTGCACACACTCACGGGCTCCCCTGCCTGTAGCCTGCCTCTCAAACAGTCTCCTTCTGCCCCCTAGCCCCCTTACAGCCTGTGCCACGGCCCCCCACAGACACCTGGGCATCAGCAGCGCAGACATGCAAACAGCTCCCCTCACCCCCACTCCATTTGCTCCAAGGTTGTCAAGAGTCTTTTTTTCATGCTGTAGGGGAGGGAGTTGAGACAGTCCAATGTCCTGGGGAGCAAGAACTGCAAACAGTCCATCTACATTGTAACATTTGGGTCTCCTGCCGCCCAATCCCTAGTGTGCTGTGCAGACCTTTGACTGGCAAAAACACCCCATCTGAGCGTGAGATATGGCTGGGCTAGTGGCTCTTTCTGTGGACTAAGAGACAGACAGACAGAGTTTTCAGGTTCAAAACCTATACTTTCCAGAAGATGGTCATTCACTTCGGTTTAAAAAAAAAAAAAAAAGGCTTTTTATTTTTTTCGCCCTGCCTGGGTAACCTGTCTGCTGCCAGTTTCAAAGTGAAAAAAGGGAAAAATCTTTTTTGGAGGGAAAAGGACCAAAATGCAGGCAGGTGGACTCCGTGGAGGGTGGATGAGGAGTTGCTCCTGCCCTGGCACTAGAGCCCCAGCTGCTGTTCCAGGTGCTCTCTGATACCAGAGATCTCCATGTGTCGTGTCATGACACTGTCTCCAGCACTGACCCTCAGGATAATGAGGATTCAAAACGAGGCAGGTCATATTGCCTTCAAAAGTAAATCCAGGGAGGTTTGGCGGTATGTCAGAGGGTTAAGGGCTTGTGGCGCTCACGAAAAGGGGACAGGTGGAAGGATCTGGGGTCTGGCCCCCAGACCGCCACCTGCCGGGGAGTCGCTTTACAGGGGGTGAAGCAGGTCTTTAGGAGTTCTATCTTTCTCTCCCACCCTGTATTTCCTCTGCTCTCTCCTTTTGTGTCTGTCAGATGCAAGGTCAGTAACAACAACAACAACAACAACAACAACAACAACAATAACCACCACAGTGACCAAACAACAAGGGCAGCGAAAGGGGAACAAATGGAGTGCAGGAGCTGTGGATTATTCGTGGTGCAGGCACTCAGCTGTGGCAATAACCCCTTGAGGCAATCAATCCATAAATGAAGAAGTAATACAGGTAACAGAGACTTATATGTCCCAGTGTGTTTCCACTGAGTTAATGTAAATGCACTTTTAATTACTTCTTCATTTATTTATTACCTTGCCACGAGAATTTCTTTTCATTGCTAAAAAAAAGTGCCCCTTCAAGGGTACCAGGTGGTGCCACACCCAGTTAAGCACTCATGTTACAATGCAGGAGGACTGGGCTTCAACACCCTGGTCCCCACCTGCCAGGGGAAATCTTTACAAGTGGTGCAGAAGTGCTGCAGGTGTTTCTCTCTGTGTCTCAAACTCTCTCTCCCTCCCTTCCCTCTCAATTCCTATCTATTTATTCCAGTGAATAATCAAGAAAATAGAAAGTAATAAAAGAAAAAGGAAAAGGAAATATGCCACGACTTCAAATGGGCTACTCAGGAAAATGCTTTCCTTGTTAAGATCCTCACAGCATTCCATATGCAGAAAGGCAAAGACACCATGTATTTTTTAACACAGATTTTATATTTATTTATTTGTTTATTTATTTAGGTGCTTACTCACTTTTGTTATTGTTGAATTAATGTTTTACATTTGACATTGACTAAGGATCTGACACCAGGGGTCTCCAGTACCCCTAGATGGTACTCTCCCTCTACAAAACCGATCCATTGACCTGTCCATCCATCCATCCACCCATCCATATATCCATCCATCCATCCATCCATCCATCCATCCATCCATCCATCCATCCTTCCAGCAGTCAACCAAGCTAAGTACAAAAGGAGATCTCTCCTTGAATGGTGAAGAGAATCAACGATGCACAGGTAGGTTGCAAAGGGGCCAGTTTGGCTGAATAGGGCAGAGAGGCTGAACCAGGGAATGTGTTGGGGCGTGTGGGTTTGGGTGGAGTGAGCCGGAGACCCTGTGAGCTGGGTCACATTAGGGGCAGGCAGGGGGTGGAAGGGGATGCGAACAGCTGTCACTGGAGAACCATCACAAGTGCTGGAGCTGGTGAGCAGGGCACCTGGAAGAGAGGACAGACAAAGGAGAGAAGCAAAGTGCAGAGGAGAGGAGAGGGGAGAGGATGGTGAGGACAGGAGAGGACAGGAGAGGACAGGAGTGGAGGGGACCTGAGAAACCTACCTGGACAAAGGCAGCATACAGACATCCAGGAAGGCAGGCAGGCATGCAGGCAGCTCTGGCCTGGGCTCCCTGGATCCCGGGCACACCTCCACCTGTCTTCTCTTGGCTGCCAGCCCTGAGGTCCCTCTTCGGTCAGCACTGTCTTCCCATCCTTCCGTCCCTCTGTGCCAGGGCCCAGGCGTCTGGGCGCTGTTGCCTCACCTAGTGGCAGGGCAGTTGGGCTACCCAGTGCCAGTGTGGCCAGCACAGATTGCCAGGGGCTAGGACATCACAGAGGGCTCCTGTGGTTGCTAGGCTACGGGGACCCTGCCCATCCAGTTGACCAGCAGCCATGACCCCCACGCTGAACTTGACCTGAGGGGTGGTGGCCAGCCACCAGAGCCAGAGCCCCAGGGCAAAGCAGGTGCTGGTCGGCCGGGCCAAGGGGCTATGGGCAGATTGGTGTGTGTCTGGGCATGGGGCTGGCATCTGACAGCCCAGGGCTGGGGACCAAGGTCCGCCAGGCCCCTGTCCCACCATGTGCACTGACACACAGTCTTGCTGACTGACTGACAGTTCCCGCCCCAGAGATACCCACACCAGGTCCCTGGGTGCCCTGAGCTGCCCCTGAGGGTTGGTGGGTGCCTGCCTGGACACCTGCCTCCGTAATGGAGGCCTCTATTAATCCCGTTGCCTACTGACAGCTGCCCTCCTGCCCCTCCTACTCCTCCTCCTCTTCTTCCTCCTCCTCTTCCTCCTCCTCCTCCTCCTCCTCCTCCTCCTTCTCCTCCTCCTCCTCTACCTCCTCCTCTTCTTCCTCATCCTCAGAGGGACTCAATCAGGGCCCTTGGCCTAGGCAAGCCAGGGCTGCTGCTCTGGCTGCTGCAGCTTCTATCCAGTGGGTGGGTGCAGGAATCTGTTCCTGTCAGTCCCTGATTCCTGGGACCTTCCATGCCTCCAGCTCCCCCCACTCTCTAGTCCATACCCCTCCTCAAGGATGCCCCCTTTCCCCTTGCCCTCTGTCCCCCAGCTCCCCAACTAACATCTACTGTGTGCTTCCCTGTGCTACTTTACTGCCACCCTGCTTCTGCCCTTCAGCCCTGAGGGCCCAGGGCCAGCCCAGCTGCCATCTCACCATCCAGAGGGGGACCTGCCCTTACCCCCTGCCACCACACCCACACACACAGCCCTGCACACACTCACGGGCTCCCCTGCCTGTAGCCTGCCTCTCAAACAGTCTCCTTCTGCCCCCTAGCCCCCTTACAGCCTGTGCCACGGCCCCCCACAGACACCTGGGCATCAGCAGCGCAGACATGCAAACAGCTCCCCTCACCCCCACTCCATTTGCTCCAAGGTTGTCAAGAGTCTTTTTTTCATGCTGTAGGGGAGGGAGTTGAGACAGTCCAATGTCCTGGGGAGCAAGAACTGCAAACAGTCCATCTACATTGTAACATTTGGGTCTCCTGCCGCCCAATCCCTAGTGTGCTGTGCAGACCTTTGACTGGCAAAAACACCCCATCTGAGCGTGAGATATGGCTGGGCTAGTGGCTCTTTCTGTGGACTAAGAGACAGACAGACAGAGTTTTCAGGTTCAAAACCTATACTTTCCAGAAGATGGTCATTCACTTCGGTTTAAAAAAAAAAAAAAAGGCTTTTTATTTTTTTCGCCCTGCCTGGGTAACCTGTCTGCTGCCAGTTTCAAAGTGAAAAAAGGGAAAAATCTTTTTTGGAGGGAAAAGGACCAAAATGCAGGCAGGTGGACTCCGTGGAGGGTGGATGAGGAGTTGCTCCTGCCCTGGCACTAGAGCCCCAGCTGCTGTTCCAGGTGCTCTCTGATACCAGAGATCTCCGTGTGTCGTGTCATGACACTGTCTCCAGCACTGACCCTCAGGATAATGAGGATTCAAAACGAGGCAGGTCATATTGCCTTCAAAAGTAAATCCAGGGAGGTTTGGCGGTATGTCAGAGGGTTAAGGGCTTGTGGCGCTCACGAAAAGGGGACAGGTGGAAGGATCTGGGGTCTGGCCCCCAGACCGCCACCTGCCGGGGAGTCGCTTTACAGGGGGTGAAGCAGGTCTTTAGGAGTTCTATCTTTCTCTCCCACCCTGTATTTCCTCTGCTCTCTCCTTTTGTGTCTGTCAGATGCAAGGTCAGTAACAACAACAACAACAACAACAACAACAACAATAACCACCACAGTGACCAAGCAACAAGGGCAGCGAAAGGGGAACAAATGGAGTGCAGGAGCTGTGGATTATTCGTGGTGCAGGCACTCAGCTGTGGCAATAACCCCTTGAGGCAATCAATCCATAAATGAAGAAGTAATACAGGTAACAGAGACTTATATGTCCCAGTGTGTTTCCACTGAGTTAATGTAAATGCACTTTTAATTACTTCTTCATTTATTTATTACCTTGCCACGAGAATTTCTTTTCATTGCTAAAAAAAAGTGCCCCTTCAAGGGTACCAGGTGGTGCCACACCCAGTTAAGCACTCATGTTACAATGCAGGAGGACTGGGCTTCAACACCCTGGTCCCCACCTGCCAGGAGAAATCTTTACAAGTGGTGCAGAAGTGCTGCAGGTGTTTCTCTCTGTGTCTCAAACTCTCTCTCCCTCCCTTCCCTCTCAATTCCTATCTATTTATTCCAGTGAATAATCAAGAAAATAGAAAGTAATAAAAGAAAAAGGAAAAGGAAATATGCCACGACTTCAAATGGGCTACTCAGGAAAATGCTTTCCTTGTTAAGATCCTCACAGCATTCCATATGCAGAAAGGCAAAGACACCATGTATTTTTTAACACAGATTTTATATTTATTTATTTGTTTATTTATTTAGGTGCTTACTCACTTTTGTTATTGTTGAATTAATGTTTTACATTTGACATTGACTAAGGATCTGACACCAGGGGTCTCCAGTACCCCTAGATGGTACTCTCTCTCTACAAAACCGATCCATTGACCTGTCCATCCATCCATCCACCCATCCATCTATCCATCCATCCATCCATCCATCCATCCATCCATCCATCCAGCAGTCAACCAAGCTAAGTACAAAAGGAGATCTCTCCTTGAATGGTGAAGAGAATCAACGATGCACAGGTAGGTTGCAAAGGGGCCAGTTTGGCTGAATAGGGCAGAGAGGCTGAACCAGGGAATGTGTTGGGGCGTGTGGGTTTGGGTGGAGTGAGCCGGAGACCCTGTGAGCTGGGTCACATTAGGGGCAGGCAGGGGGTGGAAGGGGATGCGAACAGCTGTCACTGGAGAACCATCACAAGTGCTGGAGCTGGTGAGCAGGGCACCTGGAAGAGAGGACAGACAAAGGAGAGAAGCAAAGTGCAGAGGAGAGGAGAGGGGAGAGGATGGTGAGGACCGGAGAGGACAGGAGAGGACAGGAGTGGAGGGGACCTGAGAAACCTACCTGGACAAAGGCAGCATACAGACATCCAGGAAGGCAGGCAGGCATGCAGGCAGCTCTGGCCTGGGCTCCCTGGATCCCGGGCACACCTCCACCTGTCTTCTCTTGGCTGCCAGCCCTGAGGTCCCTCTTCGGTCAGCACTGTCTTCCCATCCTTCCGTCCCTCTGTGCCAGGGCCCAGGCGTCTGGGCGCTGTTGCCTCACCTAGTGGCAGGGCAGTTGGGCTACCCAGTGCCAGTGTGGCCAGCACAGATTGCCAGGGGCTAGGACATCACAGAGGGCTCCTGTGGTTGCTAGGCTACGGGGACCCTGCCCATCCAGTTGACCAGCAGCCATGACCCCCACGCTGAACTTGACCTGAGGGGTGGTGGCCAGCCACCAGAGCCAGAGCCCCAGGGCAAAGCAGGTGCTGGTCGGCCGGGCCAAGGGGCTATGGGCAGATTGGTGTGTGTCTGGGCATGGGGCTGGCATCTGACAGCCCAGGGCTGGGGACCAAGGTCCGCCAGGCCCCTGTCCCACCATGTGCACTGACACACAGTCTTGCTGACTGACTGACAGTTCCCGCCCCAGAGATACCCACACCAGGTCCCTGGGTGCCCTGAGCTGCCCCTGAGGGTTGGTGGGTGCCTGCCTGGACACCTGCCTCCGTAATGGAGGCCTCTATTAATCCCGTTGCCTACTGACAGCTGCCCTCCTGCCCCTCCTACTCCTCCTCCTCTTCTTCCTCCTCCTCTTCCTCCTCCTCCTCCTCCTCCTCCTCCTCCTTCTCCTCCTCCTCCTCTACCTCCTCCTCTTCTTCCTCATCCTCAGAGGGACTCAATCAGGGCCCTTGGCCTAGGCAAGCCAGGGCTGCTGCTCTGGCTGCTGCAGCTTCTATCCAGTGGGTGGGTGCAGGAATCTGTTCCTGTCAGTCCCTGATTCCTGGGACCTTCCATGCCTCCAGCTCCCCCCACTCTCTAGTCCATACCCCTCCTCAAGGATGCCCCCTTTCCCCTTGCCCTCTGTCCCCCAGCTCCCCAACTAACATCTACTGTGTGCTTCCCTGTGCTACTTTACTGCCACCCTGCTTCTGCCCTTCAGCCCTGAGGGCCCAGGGCCAGCCCAGCTGCCATCTCACCATCCAGAGGGGGACCTGCCCTTACCCCCTGCCACCACACCCACACACACAGCCCTGCACACACTCACGGGCTCCCCTGCCTGTAGCCTGCCTCTCAAACAGTCTCCTTCTGCCCCCTAGCCCCCTTACAGCCTGTGCCACGGCCCCCCACAGACACCTGGGCATCAGCAGCGCAGACATGCAAACAGCTCCCCTCACCCCCACTCCATTTGCTCCAAGGTTGTCAAGAGTCTTTTTTTCATGCTGTAGGGGAGGGAGTTGAGACAGTCCAATGTCCTGGGGAGCAAGAACTGCAAACAGTCCATCTACATTGTAACATTTGGGTCTCCTGCCGCCCAATCCCTAGTGTGCTGTGCAGACCTTTGACTGGCAAAAACACCCCATCTGAGCGTGAGATATGGCTGGGCTAGTGGCTCTTTCTGTGGACTAAGAGACAGACAGACAGAGTTTTCAGGTTCAAAACCTATACTTTCCAGAAGATGGTCATTCACTTCGGTTTAAAAAAAAAAAAAAAAAAGGCTTTTTATTTTTTTCGCCCTGCCTGGGTAACCTGTCTGCTGCCAGTTTCAAAGTGAAAAAAGGGAAAAATCTTTTTTGGAGGGAAAAGCACCAAAATGCAGGCAGGTGGACTCCGTGGAGGGTGGATGAGGAGTTGCTCCTGCCCTGGCACTAGAGCCCCAGCTGCTGTTCCAGGTGCTCTCTGATACCAGAGATCTCCGTGTGTCGTGTCATGACACTGTCTCCAGCACTGACCCTCAGGATAATGAGGATTCAAAACGAGGCAGGTCATATTGCCTTCAAAAGTAAATCCAGGGAGGTTTGGCGGTATGTCAGAGGGTTAAGGGCTTGTGGCGCTCACGAAAAGGGGACAGGTGGAAGGATCTGGGGTCTGGCCCCCAGACCGCCACCTGCCGGGGAGTCGCTTTACACGGGGTGAAGCAGGTCTTTAGGAGTTCTATCTTTCTCTCCCACCCTGTATTTCCTCTGCTCTCTCCTTTTGTGTCTGTCAGATGCAAGGTCAGTAACAACAACAACAACAACAACAACAACAACAATAACCACCACAGTGACCAAGCAACAAGGGCAGCGAAAGGGGAACAAATGGAGTGCAGGAGCTGTGGATTATTCGTGGTGCAGGCACTCAGCTGTGGCAATAACCCCTTGAGGCAATCAATCCATAAATGAAGAAGTAATACAGGTAACAGAGACTTATATGTCCCAGTGTGTTTCCACTGAGTTAATGTAAATGCACTTTTAATTACTTCTTCATTTATTTATTACCTTGCCACGAGAATTTCTTTTCATTGCTAAAAAAAAGTGCCCCTTCAAGGGTACCAGGTGGTGCCACACCCAGTTAAGCACTCATGTTACAATGCAGGAGGACTGGGCTTCAACACCCTGGTCCCCACCTGCCAGGGGAAATCTTTACAAGTGGTGCAGAAGTGCTGCAGGTGTTTCTCTCTGTGTCTCAAACTCTCTCTCCCTCCCTTCCCTCTCAATTCCTATCTATTTATTCCAGTGAATAATCAAGAAAATAGAAAGTAATAAAAGAAAAAGGAAAAGGAAATATGCCACGACTTCAAATGGGCTACTCAGGAAAATGCTTTCCTTGTTAAGATCCTCACAGCATTCCATATGCAGAAAGGCAAAGACACCATGTATTTTTTAACACAGATTTTATATTTATTTATTTGTTTATTTATTTAGGTGCTTACTCACTTTTGTTATTGTTGAATTAATGTTTTACATTTGACATTGACTAAGGATCTGACACCAGGGGTCTCCAGTACCCCTAGATGGTACTCTCCCTCTACAAAACCGATCCATTGACCTGTCCATCCATCCATCCACCCATCCATCTATCCATCCATCCATCCATCCATCCATCCATCCATCCATCCATCCAGCAGTCAACCAAGCTAAGTACAAAAGGAGATCTCTCCTTGAATGGTGAAGAGAATCAACGATGCACAGGTAGGTTGCAAAGGGGCCAGTTTGGCTGAATAGGGCAGAGAGGCTGAACCAGGGAATGTGTTGGGGCGTGTGGGTTTGGGTGGAGTGAGCCGGAGACCCTGTGAGCTGGGTCACATTAGGGGCAGGCAGGGGGTGGAAGGGGATGCGAACAGCTGTCACTGGAGAACCATCACAAGTGCTGGAGCTGGTGAGCAGGGCACCTGGAAGAGAGGACAGACAAAGGAGAGAAGCAAAGTGCAGAGGAGAGGAGAGGGGAGAGGATGGTGAGGACAGGAGAGGACAGGAGAGGACAGGAGTGGAGGGGACCTGAGAAACCTACCTGGACAAAGGCAGCATACAGACATCCAGGAAGGCAGGCAGGCATGCAGGCAGCTCTGGCCTGGGCTCCCTGGATCCCGGGCACACCTCCACCTGTCTTCTCTTGGCTGCCAGCCCTGAGGTCCCTCTTCGGTCAGCACTGTCTTCCCATCCTTCCGTCCCTCTGTGCCAGGGCCCAGGCATCTGGGCGCTGTTGCCTCACCTAGTGGCAGGGCAGTTGGGCTACCCAGTGCCAGTGTGGCCAGCACAGATTGCCAGGGGCTAGGACATCACAGAGGGCTCCTGTGGTTGCTAGGCTACGGGGACCCTGCCCATCCAGTTGACCAGCAGCCATGACCCCCACGCTGAACTTGACCTGAGGGGTGGTGGCCAGCCACCAGAGCCAGAGCCCCAGGGCAAAGCAGGTGTTGGTCGGCCGGGCCAAGGGGCTATGGGCAGATTGGTGTGTGTCTGGGCATGGGGCTGGCATCTGACAGCCCAGGGCTGGGGACCAAGGTCCGCCAGGCCCCTGTCCCACCATGTGCACTGACACAGAGTCTTGCTGACTGACTGACAGTTCCCGCCCCAGAGATACCCACACCAGGTCCCTGGGTGCCCTGAGCTGCCCCTGAGGGTTGGTGGGTGCCTGCCTGGACACCTGCCTCCATAATGGAGGCCTCTATTAATCCCGTTGCCTACTGACAGCTGCCCTCCTGCCCCTCCTACTCCTCCTCCTCTTCTTCCTCCTCCTCTTCCTCCTCCTCCTCCTCCTCCTCTTTCTCCTTCTCCTCCTCTACCTCCTCCTCTTCTTCCTCATCCTCAGAGGGACTCAATCAGGGCCCTTGGCCTAGGCAAGCCAGGGCTGCTGCTCTGGCTGCTGCAGCTTCTATCCAGTGGGTGGGTGCAGGAATCTGTTCCTGTCAGTCCCTGATTCCTGGGACCTTCCATGCCTCCAGCTCCCCCCACTCTCTAGTCCATACCCCTCCTCAAGGATGCCCCCTTTCCCCTTGCCCTCTGTCCCCCAGCTCCCCAACTAACATCTACTGTGTGCTTCCCTGTGCTACTTTACTGCCACCCTGCTTCTGCCCTTCAGCCCTGAGGGCCCAGGGCCAGCCCAGCTGCCATCTCACCATCCAGAGGGGGACCTGCCCTTACCCCCTGCCACCACACCCACACACACAGCCCTGCACACACTCACGGGCTCCCCTGCCTGTAGCCTGCCTCTCAAACAGTCTCCTTCTGCCCCCTAGCCCCCTTACAGCCTGTGCCACAGCCCCCCACAGACACCTGGGCATCAGCAGCGCAGACATGCAAACAGCTCCCCTCACCCCCACTCCATTTGCTCCAAGGTTGTCAAGAGTCTTTTTTTCATGCTGTAGGGGAGGGAGTTGAGACAGTCCAATGTCCTGGGGAGCAAGAACTGCAAACAGTCCATCTACACTGTAACATTTGGGTCTCCTGCCGCCCAATCCTTAGTGTGCTGTGCAGACCTTTGACTGGCAAAAACACCCCATCTGAGCGTGAGATATGGCTGGGCTAGTGGCTCTTTCTGTGGACTAAGAGACAGACAGACAGAGTTTTCAGGTTCAAAACCTATACTTTCCAGAAGATGGTCATTCACTTCGGTTTAAAAAAAAAAAAAAAAAAAAAAAAAGGCTTTTTATTTTTTTCGCCCTGCCTGGGTAACCTGTCTGCTGCCAGTTTCAAAGTGAAAAAAGGGAAAAATCTTTTTTGGAGGGAAAAGCACCAAAATGCAGGCAGGTGGACTCCGTGGAGGGTGGATGAGGAGTTGCTCCTGCCCTGGCACTAGAGCCCCAGCTGCTGTTCCAGGTGCTCTCTGATACCAGAGATCTCCGTGTGTCGTGTCATGACACTGTCTCCAGCACTGACCCTCAGGATAATGAGGATTCAAAACGAGGCAGGTCATATTGCCTTCAAAAGTAAATCCAGGGAGGTTTGGCGGTATGTCAGAGGGTTAAGGGCTTGTGGCGCTCACGAAAAGGGGACAGGTGGAAGGATCTGGGGTCTGGCCCCCAGACCGCCACCTGCCGGGGAGTCGCTTTACAGGGGGTGAAGCAGGTCTTTAGGAGTTCTATCTTTCTCTCCCACCCTGTATTTCCTCTGCTCTCTCCTTTTGTGTCTGTCAGATGCAAGGTCAGTAACAACAACAACAACAACAACAACAACAACAACAACAACAATAACCACCACAGTGACCAAGCAACAAGGGCAGCGAAAGGGGAACAAATGGAGTGCAGGAGCTGTGGATTATTCGTGGTGCAGGCACTCAGCTGTGGCAATAACCCCTTGAGGCAATCAATCCATAAATGAAGAAGTAATACAGGTAACAGAGACTTATATGTCCCAGTGTGTTTCCACTGAGTTAATGTAAATGCACTTTTAATTACTTCTTCATTTATTTATTACCTTGCCACGAGAATTTCTTTTCATTGCTAAAAAAAAGTGCCCCTTCAAGGGTACCAGGTGGTGCCACACCCAGTTAAGCACTCATGTTACAATGCAGGAGGACTGGGCTTCAACACCCTGGTCCCCACCTGCCAGGGGAAATCTTTACAAGTGGTGCAGAAGTGCTGCAGGTGTTTCTCTCTGTGTCTCAAACTCTCTCTCCCTCCCTTCCCTCTCAATTCCTATCTATTTATTCCAGTGAATAATCAAGAAAATAGAAAGTAATAAAAGAAAAAGGAAAAGGAAATATGCCACGACTTCAAATGGGCTACTCAGGAAAATGCTTTCCTTGTTAAGATCCTCACAGCATTCCATATGCAGAAAGGCAAAGACACCATGTATTTTTTAACACAGATTTTATATTTATTTATTTGTTTATTTATTTAGGTGCTTACTCACTTTTGTTATTGTTGAATTAATGTTTTACATTTGACATTGACTAAGGATCTGACACCAGGGGTCTCCAGTACCCCTAGATGGTACTCTCCCTCTACAAAACCGATCCATTGACCTGTCCATCCATCCATCCACCCATCCATCTATCCATCCATCCATCCATCCATCCATCCATCCATCCATCCATCCATCCATCCTTCCAGCAGTCAACCAAGCTAAGTACAAAAGGAGATCTCTCCTTGAATGGTGAAGAGAATCAACGATGCACAGGTAGGTTGCAAAGGGGCCAGTTTGGCTGAATAGGGCAGAGAGGCTGAACCAGGGAATGTGTTGGGGCGTGTGGGTTTGGGTGGAGTGAGCCGGAGACCCTGTGAGCTGGGTCACATTAGGGGCAGGCAGGGGGTGGAAGGGGATGCGAACAGCTGTCACTGGAGAACCATCACAAGTGCTGGAGCTGGTGAGCAGGGCACCTGGAAGAGAGGACAGACAAAGGAGAGAAGCAAAGTGCAGAGGAGAGGAGAGGGGAGAGGATGGTGAGGACAGGAGAGGACAGGAGAGGACAGGAGTGGAGGGGACCTGAGAAACCTACCTGGACAAAGGCAGCATACAGACATCCAGGAAGGCAGGCAGGCATGCAGGCAGCTCTGGCCTGGGCTCCCTGGATCCCGGGCACACCTCCACCTGTCTTCTCTTGGCTGCCAGCCCTGAGGTCCCTCTTCGGTCAGCACTGTCTTCCCATCCTTCCGTCCCTCTGTGCCAGGGCCCAGGCGTCTGGGCGCTGTTGCCTCACCTAGTGGCAGGGCAGTTGGGCTACCCAGTGCCAGTGTGGCCAGCACAGATTGCCAGGGGCTAGGACATCACAGAGGGCTCCTGTGGTTGCTAGGCTACGGGGACCCTGCCCATCCAGTTGACCAGCAGCCATGACCCCCACGCTGAACTTGACCTGAGGGGTGGTGGCCAGCCACCAGAGCCAGAGCCCCAGGGCAAAGCAGGTGTTGGTCGGCCGGGCCAAGGGGCTATGGGCAGATTGGTGTGTGTCTGGGCATGGGGCTGGCATCTGACAGCCCAGGGCTGGGGACCAAGGTCCGCCAGGCCCCTGTCCCACCATGTGCACTGACACAGAGTCTTGCTGACTGACTGACAGTTCCCGCCCCAGAGATACCCACACCAGGTCCCTGGGTGCCCTGAGCTGCCCCTGACACCTGCCTCCGTAATGGAGGCCTCTATTAATCCCGTTGCCTACTGACAGCTGCCCTCCTGCCCCTCCTACTCCTCCTCCTCTTCTTCCTCCTCCTCTTCCTCCTCCTCCTCCTCCTCCTCCTCCTCCTCCTTCTCCTCCTCCTCCTCTACCTCCTCCTCTTCTTCCTCATCCTCAGAGGGACTCAATCAGGTCCCTTGGCCTAGGCAAGCCAGGGCTGCTGCTCTGGCTGCTGCAGCTTCTATCCAGTGGGTGGGTGCAGGAATCTGTTCCTGTCAGTCCCTGATTCCTGGGACCTTCCATGCCTCCAGCTCCCCCCACTCTCTAGTCCATACCCCTCCTCAAGGATGCCCCCTTTCCCCTTGCCCTCTGTCCCCCAGCTCCCCAACTAACATCTACTGTGTGCTTCCCTGTGCTACTTTACTGCCACCCTGCTTCTGCCCTTCAGCCCTGAGGGCCCAGGGCCAGCCCAGCTGCCATCTCACCATCCAGAGGGGGACCTGCCCTTACCCCCTGCCACCACACCCACACACACAGCCCTGCACACACTCACGGGCTCCCCTGCCTGTAGCCTGCCTCTCAAACAGTCTCCTTCTGCCCCCTAGCCCCCTTACAGCCTGTGCCACGGCCCCCCACAGACACCTGGGCATCAGCAGCGCAGACATGCAAACAGCTCCCCTCACCCCCACTCCATTTGCTCCAAGGTTGTCAAGAGTCTTTTTTTCATGCTGTAGGGGAGGGAGTTGAGACAGTCCAATGTCCTGGGGAGCAAGAACTGCAAACAGTCCATCTACATTGTAACATTTGGGTCTCCTGCCGCCCAATCCCTAGTGTGCTGTGCAGACCTTTGACTGGCAAAAACACCCCATCTGAGCGTGAGATATGGCTGGGCTAGTGGCTCTTTCTGTGGACTAAGAGACAGACAGACAGAGTTTTCAGGTTCAAAACCTATACTTTCCAGAAGATGGTCATTCACTTCGGTTTAAAAAAAAAAAAAAAAAAAGGCTTTTTATTTTTTTCGTCCTGCCTGGGTAACCTGTCTGCTGCCAGTCTCAAAGTGAAAAAAGGGAAAAATCTTTTTTGGAGGGAAAAGGACCAAAATGCAGGCAGGTGGACTCCGTGGAGGGTGGATGAGGAGTTGCTCCTGCCCTGGCACTAGAGCCCCAGCTGCTGTTCCAGGTGCTCTCTGATACCAGAGATCTCCGTGTGTCGTGTCATGACACTGTCTCCAGCACTGACCCTCAGGATAATGAGGATTCAAAACGAGGCAGGTCATATTGCCTTCAAAAGTAAATCCAGGGAGGTTTGGCGGTATGTCAGAGGGTTAAGGGCTTGTGGCGCTCACGAAAAGGGGACAGGTGGAAGGATCTGGGGTCTGGCCCCCAGACCGCCACCTGCCGGGGAGTCGCTTTACAGGGGGTGAAGCAGGTCTTTAGGAGTTCTATCTTTCTCTCCCACCCTGTATTTCCTCTGCTCTCTCCTTTTGTGTCTGTCAGATGCAAGGTCAGTAACAACAACAACAACAACAACAACAACAATAACCACCACAGTGACCAAGCAACAAGGGCAGCGAAAGGGGAACAAATGGAGTGCAGGAGCTGTGGATTATTCGTGGTGCAGGCACTCAGCTGTGGCAATAACCCCTTGAGGCAATCAATCCATAAATGAAGAAGTAATACAGGTAACAGAGACTTATATGTCCCAGTGTGTTTCCACTGAGTTAATGTAAATGCACTTTTAATTACTTCTTCATTTATTTATTACCTTGCCACGAGAATTTCTTTTCATTGCTAAAAAAAAGTGCCCCTTCAAGGGTACCAGGTGGTGCCACACCCAGTTAAGCACTCATGTTACAATGCAGGAGGACTGGGCTTCAACACCCTGGTCCCCACCTGCCAGGGGAAATCTTTACAAGTGGTGCAGAAGTGCTGCAGGTGTTTCTCTCTGTGTCTCAAACTCTCTCTCCCTCCCTTCCCTCTCAATTCCTATCTATTTATTCCAGTGAATAATCAAGAAAATAGAAAGTAATAAAAGAAAAAGGAAAAGGAAATATGCCACGACTTCAAATGGGCTACTCAGGAAAATGCTTTCCTTGTTAAGATCCTCACAGCATTCCATATGCAGAAAGGCAAAGACACCATGTATTTTTTAACACAGATTTTATATTTATTTATTTGTTTATTTATTTAGGTGCTTACTCACTTTTGTTATTGTTGAATTAATGTTTTACATTTGACATTGACTAAGGATCTGACACCAGGGGTCTCCAGTACCCCTAGATGGTACTCTCCCTCTACAAAACCGATCCATTGACCTGTCCATCCATCCATCCACCCATCCATCTATCCATCCATCCATCCATCCATCCATCCATCCATCCATCCATCCATCCATCCATCCAGCAGTCAACCAAGCTAAGTACAAAAGGAGATCTCTCCTTGAATGGTGAAGAGAATCAACGATGCACAGGTAGGTTGCAAAGGGGCCAGTTTGGCTGAATAGGGCAGAGAGGCTGAACCAGGGAATGTGTTGGGGCGTGTGGGTTTGGGTGGAGTGAGCCGGAGACCCTGTGAGCTGGGTCACATTAGGGGCAGGCAGCGGGTGGAAGGGGATGCGAACAGCTGTCACTGGAGAACCATCACAAGTGCTGGAGCTGGTGAGCAGGGCACCTGGAAGAGAGGACAGACAAAGGAGAGAAGCAAAGTGCAGAGGAGAGGAGAGGGGAGAGGATGGTGAGGACAGGAGAGGACAGGAGAGGACAGGAGTGGAGGGGACCTGAGAAACCTACCTGGACAAAGGCAGCATACAGACATCCAGGAAGGCAGGCAGGCATGCAGGCAGCTCTGGCCTGGGCTCCCTGGATCCCGGGCACACCTCCACCTGTCTTCTCTTGGCTGCCAGCCCTGAGGTCCCTCTTCGGTCAGCACTGTCTTCCCATCCTTCCGTCCCTCTGTGCCAGGGCCCAGGCGTCTGGGCGCTGTTGCCTCACCTAGTGGCAGGGCAGTTGGGCTACCCAGTGCCAGTGTGGCCAGCACAGATTGCCAGGGGCTAGGACATCACAGAGGGCTCCTGTGGTTGCTAGGCTACGGGGACCCTGCCCATCCAGTTGACCAGCAGCCATGACCCCCACGCTGAACTTGACCTGAGGGGTGGTGGCCAGCCACCAGAGCCAGAGCCCCAGGGCAAAGCAGGTGCTGGTCGGCAGGGCCAAGGGGCTATGGGCAGATTGGTGTGTGTCTGGGCATGGGGCTGGCATCTGACAGCCCAGGGCTGGGGACCAAGGTCCGCCAGGCCCCTGTCCCACCATGTGCACTGACACACAGTCTTGCTGACTGACTGACAGTTCCCGCCCCAGAGATACCCACACCAGGTCCCTGGGTGCCCTGAGCTGCCCCTGAGGGTTGCTGGGTGCCTGCCTGGACACCTGCCTCCGTAATGGAGGCCTCTATTAATCCCGTTGCCTACTGACAGCTGCCCTCCTGCCCCTCCTACTCCTCCTCCTCTTCTTCCTCCTCCTCTTCCTCCTCCTCTTCCTCCTCCTCCTCCTCCTCCTCCTCGTTCTCCTCCTCCTCCTCTACCTCCTCCTCTTCTTCCTCATCCTCAGAGGGACTCAATCAGGGCCCTTGGCCTAGGCAAGCCAGGGCTGCTGCTCTGGCTGCTGCAGCTTCTATCCAGTGGGTGGGTGCAGGAATCTGTTCCTGTCAGTCCCTGATTCCTGGGACCTTCCATGCCTCCAGCTCCCCCCACTCTCTAGTCCATACCCCTCCTCAAGGATGCCCCCTTTCCCCTTGCCCTCTGTCCCCCAGCTCCCCAACTAACATCTACTGTGTGCTTCCCTGTGCTACTTTACTGCCACCCTGCTTCTGCCCTTCAGCCCTGAGGGCCCAGGGCCAGCCCAGCTGCCATCTCACCATCCAGAGGGGGACCTGCCCTTACCCCCTGCCACCACACCCACACACACAGCCCTGCACACACTCACGGGCTCCCCTGCCTGTAGCCTGCCTCTCAAACAGTCTCCTTCTGCCCCCTAGCCCCCTTACAGCCTGTGCCACAGCCCCCCACAGACACCTGGGCATCAGCAGCGCAGACATGCAAACAGCTCCCCTCACCCCCACTCCATTTGCTCCAAGGTTGTCAAGAGTCTTTTTTTCATGCTGTAGGGGAGGGAGTTGAGACAGTCCAATGTCCTGGGGAGCAAGAACTGCAAACAGTCCATCTACATTGTAACATTTGGGTCTCCTGCCGCCCAATCCCTAGTGTGCTGTGCAGACCTTTGACTGGCAAAAACACCCCATCTGAGCGTGAGATATGGCTGGGCTAGTGGCTCTTTCTGTGGACTAAGAGACAGACAGACAGAGTTTTCAGGTTCAAAACCTATACTTTCCAGAAGATGGTCATTCACTTCGGTTTAAAAAAAAAAAAAAAAAAAAAAAAAAAAAAGGCTTTTTATTTTTTTCGTCCTGCCTGGGTAACCTGTCTGCTGCCAGTCTCAAAGTGAAAAAAGGGAAAAATCTTTTTTGGAGGGAAAAGGACCAAAATGCAGGCAGGTGGACTCCGTGGAGGGTGGATGAGGAGTTGCTCCTGCCCTGGCACTAGAGCCCCAGCTGCTGTTCCAGGTGCTCTCTGATACCAGAGATCTCCGTGTGTCGTGTCATGACACTGTCTCCAGCACTGACCCTCAGGATAATGAGGATTCAAAACGAGGCAGGTCATATTGCCTTCAAAAGTAAATCCAGGGAGGTTTGGCGGTATGTCAGAGGGTTAAGGGCTTGTGGCGCTCACGAAAAGGGGACAGGTGGAAGGATCTGGGGTCTGGCCCCCAGACCGCCACCTGCCGGGGAGTCGCTTTACAGGGGGTGAAGCAGGTCTTTAGGAGTTCTATCTTTCTCTCCCACCCTGTATTTCCTCTGCTCTCTCCTTTTGTGTCTGTCAGATGCAAGGTCAGTAACAACAACAACAACAACAACAACAACAATAACCACCACAGTGACCAAGCAACAAGGGCAGCGAAAGGGGAACAAATGGAGTGCAGGAGCTGTGGATTATTCGTGGTGCAGGCACTCAGCTGTGGCAATAACCCCTTGAGGCAATCAATCCATAAATGAAGAAGTAATACAGGTAACAGAGACTTATATGTCCCAGTGTGTTTCCACTGAGTTAATGTAAATGCACTTTTAATTACTTCTTCATTTATTTATTACCTTGCCACGAGAATTTCTTTTCATTGCTAAAAAAAAGTGCCCCTTCAAGGGTACCAGGTGGTGCCACACCCAGTTAAGCACTCATGTTACAATGCAGGAGGACTGGGCTTCAACACCCTGGTCCCCACCTGCCAGGGGAAATCTTTACAAGTGGTGCAGAAGTGCTGCAGGTGTTTCTCTCTGTGTCTCAAACTCTCTCTCCCTCCCTTCCCTCTCAATTCCTATCTATTTATTCCAGTGAATAATCAAGAAAATAGAAAGTAATAAAAGAAAAAGGAAAAGGAAATATGCCACGACTTCAAATGGGCTACTCAGGAAAATGCTTTCCTTGTTAAGATCCTCACAGCATTCCATATGCAGAAAGGCAAAGACACCATGTATTTTTTAACACAGATTTTATATTTATTTATTTGTTTATTTATTTAGGTGCTTACTCACTTTTGTTATTGTTGAATTAATGTTTTACATTTGACATTGACTAAGGATCTGACACCAGGGGTCTCCAGTACCCCTAGATGGTACTCTCCCTCTACAAAACCGATCCATTGACCTGTCCATCCATCCATCCACCCATCCATCATCCATCCATCCATCCATCCATCCATCCATCCATCCATCCATCCATCCAGCAGTCAACCAAGCTAAGTACAAAAGGAGATCTCTCCTTGAATGGTGAAGAGAATCAACGATGCACAGGTAGGTTGCAAAGGGGCCAGTTTGGCTGAATAGGGCAGAGAGGCTGAACCAGGGAATGTGTTGGGGCGTGTGGGTTTGGGTGGAGTGAGCCGGAGACCCTGTGAGCTGGGTCACATTAGGGGCAGGCAGCGGGTGGAAGGGGATGCGAACAGCTGTCACTGGAGAACCATCACAAGTGCTGGAGCTGGTGAGCAGGGCACCTGGAAGAGAGGACAGACAAAGGAGAGAAGCAAAGTGCAGAGGAGAGGAGAGGGGAGAGGATGGTGAGGACAGGAGAGGACAGGAGAGGACAGGAGTGGAGGGGACCTGAGAAACCTACCTGGACAAAGGCAGCATACAGACATCCAGGAAGGCAGGCAGGCATGCAGGCAGCTCTGGCCTGGGCTCCCTGGATCCCGGGCACACCTCCACCTGTCTTCTCTTGGCTGCCAGCCCTGAGGTCCCTCTTCGGTCAGCACTGTCTTCCCATCCTTCCGTCCCTCTGTGCCAGGGCCCAGGCGTCTGGGCGCTGTTGCCTCACCTAGTGGCAGGGCAGTTGGGCTACCCAGTGCCAGTGTGGCCAGCACAGATTGCCAGGGGCTAGGACATCACAGAGGGCTCCTGTGGTTGCTAGGCTACGGGGACCCTGCCCATCCAGTTGACCAGCAGCCATGACCCCCACGCTGAACTTGACCTGAGGGGTGGTGGCCAGCCACCAGAGCCAGAGCCCCAGGGCAAAGCAGGTGCTGGTCGGCCGGGCCAAGGGGCTATGGGCAGATTGGTGTGTGTCTGGGCATGGGGCTGGCATCTGACAGCCCAGGGCTGGGGACCAAGGTCCGCCAGGCCCCTGTCCCACCATGTGCACTGACACACAGTCTTGCTGACTGACTGACAGTTCCCGCCCCAGAGATACCCACACCAGGTCCCTGGGTGCCCTGAGCTGCCCCTGAGGGTTGCTGGGTGCCTGCCTGGACACCTGCCTCCGTAATGGAGGCCTCTATTAATCCCGTTGCCTACTGACAGCTGCCCTCCTGCCCCTCCTACTCCTCCTCCTCTTCTTCCTCCTCCTCTTCCTCCTCCTCCTCCTCCTCCTCCTCCTCCTCCTCCTTCTCCTCCTCCTCCTCTACCTCCTCCTCTTCTTCCTCATCCTCAGAGGGACTCAATCAGGTCCCTTGGCCTAGGCAAGCCAGGGCTGCTGCTCTGGCTGCTGCAGCTTCTATCCAGTGGGTGGGTGCAGGAATCTGTTCCTGTCAGTCCCTGATTCCTGGGACCTTCCATGCCTCCAGCTCCCCCCACTCTCTAGTCCATACCCCTCCTCAAGGATGCCCCCTTTCCCCTTGCCCTCTGTCCCCCAGCTCCCCAACTAACATCTACTGTGTGCTTCCCTGTGCTACTTTACTGCCACCCTGCTTCTGCCCTTCAGCCCTGAGGGCCCAGGGCCAGCCCAGCTGCCATCTCACCATCCAGAGGGGGACCTGCCCTTACCCCCTGCCACCACACCCACACACACAGCCCTGCACACACTCACGGGCTCCCCTGCCTGTAGCCTGCCTCTCAAACAGTCTCCTTCTGCCCCCTAGCCCCCTTACAGCCTGTGCCACGGCCCCCCACAGACACCTGGGCATCAGCAGCGCAGACATGCAAACAGCTCCCCTCACCCCCACTCCATTTGCTCCAAGGTTGTCAAGAGTCTTTTTTTCATGCTGTAGGGGAGGGAGTTGAGACAGTCCAATGTCCTGGGGAGCAAGAACTGCAAACAGTCCATCTACATTGTAACATTTGGGTCTCCTGCCGCCCAATCCCTAGTGTGCTGTGCAGACCTTTGACTGGCAAAAACACCCCATCTGAGCGTGAGATATGGCTGGGCTAGTGGCTCTTTCTGTGGACTAAGAGACAGACAGACAGAGTTTTCAGGTTCAAAACCTATACTTTCCAGAAGATGGTCATTCACTTCGGTTTAAAAAAAAAAAAAAAAAAAAGGCTTTTTATTTTTTTCGTCCTGCCTGGGTAACCTGTCTGCTGCCAGTCTCAAAGTGAAAAAAGGGAAAAATCTTTTTTGGAGGGAAAAGGACCAAAATGCAGGCAGGTGGACTCCGTGGAGGGTGGATGAGGAGTTGCTCCTGCCCTGGCACTAGAGCCCCAGCTGCTGTTCCAGGTGCTCTCTGATACCAGAGATCTCCGTGTGTCGTGTCATGACACTGTCTCCAGCACTGACCCTCAGGATAATGAGGATTCAAAACGAGGCAGGTCATATTGCCTTCAAAAGTAAATCCAGGGAGGTTTGGCGGTATGTCAGAGGGTTAAGGGCTTGTGGCGCTCACGAAAAGGGGACAGGTGGAAGGATCTGGGGTCTGGCCCCCAGACCGCCACCTGCCGGGGAGTCGCTTTACAGGGGGTGAAGCAGGTCTTTAGGAGTTCTATCTTTCTCTCCCACCCTGTATTTCCTCTGCTCTCTCCTTTTGTGTCTGTCAGATGCAAGGTCAGTAACAACAACAACAACAACAACAACAACAATAACCACCACAGTGACCAAGCAACAAGGGCAGCGAAAGGGGAACAAATGGAGTGCAGGAGCTGTGGATTATTCGTGGTGCAGGCACTCAGCTGTGGCAATAACCCCTTGAGGCAATCAATCCATAAATGAAGAAGTAATACAGGTAACAGAGACTTATATGTCCCAGTGTGTTTCCACTGAGTTAATGTAAATGCACTTTTAATTACTTCTTCATTTATTTATTACCTTGCCACGAGAATTTCTTTTCATTGCTAAAAAAAAGTGCCCCTTCAAGGGTACCAGGTGGTGCCACACCCAGTTAAGCACTCATGTTACAATGCAGGAGGACTGGGCTTCAACACCCTGGTCCCCACCTGCCAGGGGAAATCTTTACAAGTGGTGCAGAAGTGCTGCAGGTGTTTCTCTCTGTGTCTCAAACTCTCTCTCCCTCCCTTCCCTCTCAATTCCTATCTATTTATTCCAGTGAATAATCAAGAAAATAGAAAGTAATAAAAGAAAAAGGAAAAGGAAATATGCCACGACTTCAAATGGGCTACTCAGGAAAATGCTTTCCTTGTTAAGATCCTCACAGCATTCCATATGCAGAAAGGCAAAGACACCATGTATTTTTTAACACAGATTTTATATTTATTTATTTGTTTATTTATTTAGGTGCTTACTCACTTTTGTTATTGTTGAATTAATGTTTTACATTTGACATTGACTAAGGATCTGACACCAGGGGTCTCCAGTACCCCTAGATGGTACTCTCCCTCTACAAAACCGATCCATTGACCTGTCCATCCATCCATCCACCCATCCATCTATCCATCCATCCATCCATCCATCCATCCATCCATCCATCCATCCATCCAGCAGTCAACCAAGCTAAGTACAAAAGGAGATCTCTCCTTGAATGGTGAAGAGAATCAACGATGCACAGGTAGGTTGCAAAGGGGCCAGTTTGGCTGAATAGGGCAGAGAGGCTGAACCAGGGAATGTGTTGGGGCGTGTGGGTTTGGGTGGAGTGAGCCGGAGACCCTGTGAGCTGGGTCACATTAGGGGCAGGCAGCGGGTGGAAGGGGATGCGAACAGCTGTCACTGGAGAACCATCACAAGTGCTGGAGCTGGTGAGCAGGGCACCTGGAAGAGAGGACAGACAAAGGAGAGAAGCAAAGTGCAGAGGAGAGGAGAGGGGAGAGGATGGTGAGGACAGGAGAGGACAGGAGAGGACAGGAGTGGAGGGGACCTGAGAAACCTACCTGGACAAAGGCAGCATACAGACATCCAGGAAGGCAGGCAGGCATGCAGGCAGCTCTGGCCTGGGCTCCCTGGATCCCGGGCACACCTCCACCTGTCTTCTCTTGGCTGCCAGCCCTGAGGTCCCTCTTCGGTCAGCACTGTCTTCCCATCCTTCCGTCCCTCTGTGCCAGGGCCCAGGCGTCTGGGCGCTGTTGCCTCACCTAGTGGCAGGGCAGTTGGGCTACCCAGTGCCAGTGTGGCCAGCACAGATTGCCAGGGGCTAGGACATCACAGAGGGCTCCTGTGGTTGCTAGGCTACGGGGACCCTGCCCATCCAGTTGACCAGCAGCCATGACCCCCACGCTGAACTTGACCTGAGGGGTGGTGGCCAGCCACCAGAGCCAGAGCCCCAGGGCAAAGCAGGTGCTGGTCGGCCGGGCCAAGGGGCTATGGGCAGATTGGTGTGTGTCTGGGCATGGGGCTGGCATCTGACAGCCCAGGGCTGGGGACCAAGGTCCGCCAGGCCCCTGTCCCACCATGTGCACTGACACACAGTCTTGCTGACTGACTGACAGTTCCCGCCCCAGAGATACCCACACCAGGTCCCTGGGTGCCCTGAGCTGCCCCTGAGGGTTGCTGGGTGCCTGCCTGGACACCTGCCTCCGTAATGGAGGCCTCTATTAATCCCGTTGCCTACTGACAGCTGCCCTCCTGCCCCTCCTACTCCTCCTCCTCTTCTTCCTCCTCCTCTTCCTCCTCCTCCTCCTCCTCCTCCTCCTCCTCCTCCTTCTCCTCCTCCTCCTCTACCTCCTCCTCTTCTTCCTCATCCTCAGAGGGACTCAATCAGGTCCCTTGGCCTAGGCAAGCCAGGGCTGCTGCTCTGGCTGCTGCAGCTTCTATCCAGTGGGTGGGTGCAGGAATCTGTTCCTGTCAGTCCCTGATTCCTGGGACCTTCCATGCCTCCAGCTCCCCCCACTCTCTAGTCCATACCCCTCCTCAAGGATGCCCCCTTTCCCCTTGCCCTCTGTCCCCCAGCTCCCCAACTAACATCTACTGTGTGCTTCCCTGTGCTACTTTACTGCCACCCTGCTTCTGCCCTTCAGCCCTGAGGGCCCAGGGCCAGCCCAGCTGCCATCTCACCATCCAGAGGGGGACCTGCCCTTACCCCCTGCCACCACACCCACACACACAGCCCTGCACACACTCACGGGCTCCCCTGCCTGTAGCCTGCCTCTCAAACAGTCTCCTTCTGCCCCCTAGCCCCCTTACAGCCTGTGCCACGGCCCCCCACAGACACCTGGGCATCAGCAGCGCAGACATGCAAACAGCTCCCCTCACCCCCACTCCATTTGCTCCAAGGTTGTCAAGAGTCTTTTTTTCATGCTGTAGGGGAGGGAGTTGAGACAGTCCAATGTCCTGGGGAGCAAGAACTGCAAACAGTCCATCTACATTGTAACATTTGGGTCTCCTGCCGCCCAATCCCTAGTGTGCTGTGCAGACCTTTGACTGGCAAAAACACCCCATCTGAGCGTGAGATATGGCTGGGCTAGTGGCTCTTTCTGTGGACTAAGAGACAGACAGACAGAGTTTTCAGGTTCAAAACCTATACTTTCCAGAAGATGGTCATTCACTTCGGTTTAAAAAAAAAAAAAAAAAAAAAAAAAAAAGGCTTTTTATTTTTTTCGTCCTGCCTGGGTAACCTGTCTGCTGCCAGTCTCAAAGTGAAAAAAGGGAAAAATCTTTTTTGGAGGGAAAAGGACCAAAATGCAGGCAGGTGGACTCCGTGGAGGGTGGATGAGGAGTTGCTCCTGCCCTGGCACTAGAGCCCCAGCTGCTGTTCCAGGTGCTCTCTGATACCAGAGATCTCCGTGTGTCGTGTCATGACACTGTCTCCAGCACTGACCCTCAGGATAATGAGGATTCAAAACGAGGCAGGTCATATTGCCTTCAAAAGTAAATCCAGGGAGGTTTGGCGGTATGTCAGAGGGTTAAGGGCTTGTGGCGCTCACGAAAAGGGGACAGGTGGAAGGATCTGGGGTCTGGCCCCCAGACCGCCACCTGCCGGGGAGTCGCTTTACAGGGGGTGAAGCAGGTCTTTAGGAGTTCTATCTTTCTCTCCCACCCTGTATTTCCTCTGCTCTCTCCTTTTGTGTCTGTCAGATGCAAGGTCAGTAACAACAACAACAACAACAACAACAACAATAACCACCACAGTGACCAAGCAACAAGGGCAGCGAAAGGGGAACAAATGGAGTGCAGGAGCTGTGGATTATTCGTGGTGCAGGCACTCAGCTGTGGCAATAACCCCTTGAGGCAATCAATCCATAAATGAAGAAGTAATACAGGTAACAGAGACTTATATGTCCCAGTGTGTTTCCACTGAGTTAATGTAAATGCACTTTTAATTACTTCTTCATTTATTTATTACCTTGCCACGAGAATTTCTTTTCATTGCTAAAAAAAAGTGCCCCTTCAAGGGTACCAGGTGGTGCCACACCCAGTTAAGCACTCATGTTACAATGCAGGAGGACTGGGCTTCAACACCCTGGTCCCCACCTGCCAGGGGAAATCTTTACAAGTGGTGCAGAAGTGCTGCAGGTGTTTCTCTCTGTGTCTCAAACTCTCTCTCCCTCCCTTCCCTCTCAATTCCTATCTATTTATTCCAGTGAATAATCAAGAAAATAGAAAGTAATAAAAGAAAAAGGAAAAGGAAATATGCCACGACTTCAAATGGGCTACTCAGGAAAATGCTTTCCTTGTTAAGATCCTCACAGCATTCCATATGCAGAAAGGCAAAGACACCATGTATTTTTTAACACAGATTTTATATTTATTTATTTGTTTATTTATTTAGGTGCTTACTCACTTTTGTTATTGTTGAATTAATGTTTTACATTTGACATTGACTAAGGATCTGACACCAGGGGTCTCCAGTACCCCTAGATGGTACTCTCCCTCTACAAAACCGATCCATTGACCTGTCCATCCATCCATCCACCCATCCATCTATCCATCCATCCATCCATCCATCCATCCATCCATCCATCCATCCATCCAGCAGTCAACCAAGCTAAGTACAAAAGGAGATCTCTCCTTGAATGGTGAAGAGAATCAACGATGCACAGGTAGGTTGCAAAGGGGCCAGTTTGGCTGAATAGGGCAGAGAGGCTGAACCAGGGAATGTGTTGGGGCGTGTGGGTTTGGGTGGAGTGAGCCGGAGACCCTGTGAGCTGGGTCACATTAGGGGCAGGCAGCGGGTGGAAGGGGATGCGAACAGCTGTCACTGGAGAACCATCACAAGTGCTGGAGCTGGTGAGCAGGGCACCTGGAAGAGAGGACAGACAAAGGAGAGAAGCAAAGTGCAGAGGAGAGGAGAGGGGAGAGGATGGTGAGGACAGGAGAGGACAGGAGAGGACAGGAGTGGAGGGGACCTGAGAAACCTACCTGGACAAAGGCAGCATACAGACATCCAGGAAGGCAGGCAGGCATGCAGGCAGCTCTGGCCTGGGCTCCCTGGATCCCGGGCACACCTCCACCTGTCTTCTCTTGGCTGCCAGCCCTGAGGTCCCTCTTCGGTCAGCACTGTCTTCCCATCCTTCCGTCCCTCTGTGCCAGGGCCCAGGCGTCTGGGCGCTGTTGCCTCACCTAGTGGCAGGGCAGTTGGGCTACCCAGTGCCAGTGTGGCCAGCACAGATTGCCAGGGGCTAGGACATCACAGAGGGCTCCTGTGGTTGCTAGGCTACGGGGACCCTGCCCATCCAGTTGACCAGCAGCCATGACCCCCACGCTGAACTTGACCTGAGGGGTGGTGGCCAGCCACCAGAGCCAGAGCCCCAGGGCAAAGCAGGTGCTGGTCGGCCGGGCCAAGGGGCTATGGGCAGATTGGTGTGTGTCTGGGCATGGGGCTGGCATCTGACAGCCCAGGGCTGGGGACCAAGGTCCGCCAGGCCCCTGTCCCACCATGTGCACTGACACACAGTCTTGCTGACTGACTGACAGTTCCCGCCCCAGAGATACCCACACCAGGTCCCTGGGTGCCCTGAGCTGCCCCTGAGGGTTGGTGGGTGCCTGCCTGGACACCTGCCTCCGTAATGGAGGCCTCTATTAATCCCGTTGCCTACTGACAGCTGCCCTCCTGCCCCTCCTACTCCTCCTCCTCTTCTTCCTCCTCCTCTTCCTCCTCCTCCTCCTCCTCCTCCTCCTCCTCCTTCTCCTCCTCCTCCTCTACCTCCTCCTCTTCTTCCTCATCCTCAGAGGGACTCAATCAGGTCCCTTGGCCTAGGCAAGCCAGGGCTGCTGCTCTGGCTGCTGCAGCTTCTATCCAGTGGGTGGGTGCAGGAATCTGTTCCTGTCAGTCCCTGATTCCTGGGACCTTCCATGCCTCCAGCTCCCCCCACTCTCTAGTCCATACCCCTCCTCAAGGATGCCCCCTTTCCCCTTGCCCTCTGTCCCCCAGCTCCCCAACTAACATCTACTGTGTGCTTCCCTGTGCTACTTTACTGCCACCCTGCTTCTGCCCTTCAGCCCTGAGGGCCCAGGGCCAGCCCAGCTGCCATCTCACCATCCAGAGGGGGACCTGCCCTTACCCCCTGCCACCACACCCACACACACAGCCCTGCACACACTCACGGGCTCCCCTGCCTGTAGCCTGCCTCTCAAACAGTCTCCTTCTGCCCCCTAGCCCCCTTACAGCCTGTGCCACGGCCCCCCACAGACACCTGGGCATCAGCAGCGCAGACATGCAAACAGCTCCCCTCACCCCCACTCCATTTGCTCCAAGGTTGTCAAGAGTCTTTTTTTCATGCTGTAGGGGAGGGAGTTGAGACAGTCCAATGTCCTGGGGAGCAAGAACTGCAAACAGTCCATCTACATTGTAACATTTGGGTCTCCTGCCGCCCAATCCCTAGTGTGCTGTGCAGACCTTTGACTGGCAAAAACACCCCATCTGAGCGTGAGATATGGCTGGGCTAGTGGCTCTTTCTGTGGACTAAGAGACAGACAGACAGAGTTTTCAGGTTCAAAACCTATACTTTCCAGAAGATGGTCATTCACTTCGGTTTAAAAAAAAAAAAAAAAAAAAAAAAAAAAAGGCTTTTTATTTTTTTCGTCCTGCCTGGGTAACCTGTCTGCTGCCAGTCTCAAAGTGAAAAAAGGGAAAAATCTTTTTTGGAGGGAAAAGGACCAAAATGCAGGCAGGTGGACTCCGTGGAGGGTGGATGAGGAGTTGCTCCTGCCCTGGCACTAGAGCCCCAGCTGCTGTTCCAGGTGCTCTCTGATACCAGAGATCTCCGTGTGTCGTGTCATGACACTGTCTCCAGCACTGACCCTCAGGATAATGAGGATTCAAAACGAGGCAGGTCATATTGCCTTCAAAAGTAAATCCAGGGAGGTTTGGCGGTATGTCAGAGGGTTAAGTGCTTGTGGCGCTCACGAAAAGGGGACAGGTGGAAGGATCTGGGGTCTGGCCCCCAGACCGCCACCTGCCGGGGAGTCGCTTTACAGGGGGTGAAGCAGGTCTTTAGGAGTTCTATCTTTCTCTCCCACCCTGTATTTCCTCTGCTCTCTCCTTTTGTGTCTGTCAGATGCAAGGTCAGTAACAACAACAACAACAACAACAACAACAATAACCACCACAGTGACCAAGCAACAAGGGCAGCGAAAGGGGAACAAATGGAGTGCAGGAGCTGTGGATTATTCGTGGTGCAGGCACTCAGCTGTGGCAATAACCCCTTGAGGCAATCAATCCATAAATGAAGAAGTAATACAGGTAACAGAGACTTATATGTCCCAGTGTGTTTCCACTGAGTTAATGTAAATGCACTTTTAATTACTTCTTCATTTATTTATTACCTTGCCACGAGAATTTCTTTTCATTGCTAAAAAAAAGTGCCCCTTCAAGGGTACCAGGTGGTGCCACACCCAGTTAAGCACTCATGTTACAATGCAGGAGGACTGGGCTTCAACACCCTGGTCCCCACCTGCCAGGGGAAATCTTTACAAGTGGTGCAGAAGTGCTGCAGGTGTTTCTCTCTGTGTCTCAAACTCTCTCTCCCTCCCTTCCCTCTCAATTCCTATCTATTTATTCCAGTGAATAATCAAGAAAATAGAAAGTAATAAAAGAAAAAGGAAAAGGAAATATGCCACGACTTCAAATGGGCTACTCAGGAAAATGCTTTCCTTGTTAAGATCCTCACAGCATTCCATATGCAGAAAGGCAAAGACACCATGTATTTTTTAACACAGATTTTATATTTATTTATTTGTTTATTTATTTAGGTGCTTACTCACTTTTGTTATTGTTGAATTAATGTTTTACATTTGACATTGACTAAGGATCTGACACCAGGGGTCTCCAGTACCCCTAGATGGTACTCTCCCTCTACAAAACCGATCCATTGACCTGTCCATCCATCCATCCACCCATCCATCTATCCATCCATCCATCCATCCATCCATCCATCCATCCATCCAGCAGTCAACCAAGCTAAGTACAAAAGGAGATCTCTCCTTGAATGGTGAAGAGAATCAACGATGCACAGGTAGGTTGCAAAGGGGCCAGTTTGGCTGAATAGGGCAGAGAGGCTGAACCAGGGAATGTGTTGGGGCGTGTGGGTTTGGGTGGAGTGAGCCGGAGACCCTGTGAGCTGGGTCACATTAGGGGCAGGCAGCGGGTGGAAGGGGATGCGAACAGCTGTCACTGGAGAACCATCACAAGTGCTGGAGCTGGTGAGCAGGGCACCTGGAAGAGAGGACAGACAAAGGAGAGAAGCAAAGTGCAGAGGAGAGGAGAGGGGAGAGGATGGTGAGGACAGGAGAGGACAGGAGAGGACAGGAGTGGAGGGGACCTGAGAAACCTACCTGGACAAAGGCAGCATACAGACATCCAGGAAGGCAGGCAGGCATGCAGGCAGCTCTGGCCTGGGCTCCCTGGATCCCGGGCACACCTCCACCTGTCTTCTCTTGGCTGCCAGCCCTGAGGTCCCTCTTCGGTCAGCACTGTCTTCCCATCCTTCCGTCCCTCTGTGCCAGGGCCCAGGCGTCTGGGCGCTGTTGCCTCACCTAGTGGCAGGGCAGTTGGGCTACCCAGTGCCAGTGTGGCCAGCACAGATTGCCAGGGGCTAGGACATCACAGAGGGCTCCTGTGGTTGCTAGGCTACGGGGACCCTGCCCATCCAGTTGACCAGCAGCCATGACCCCCACGCTGAACTTGACCTGAGGGGTGGTGGCCAGCCACCAGAGCCAGAGCCCCAGGGCAAAGCAGGTGCTGGTCGGCAGGGCCAAGGGGCTATGGGCAGATTGGTGTGTGTCTGGGCATGGGGCTGGCATCTGACAGCCCAGGGCTGGGGACCAAGGTCCGCCAGGCCCCTGTCCCACCATGTGCACTGACACACAGTCTTGCTGACTGACTGACAGTTCCCGCCCCAGAGATACCCACACCAGGTCCCTGGGTGCCCTGAGCTGCCCCTGAGGGTTGCTGGGTGCCTGCCTGGACACCTGCCTCCGTAATGGAGGCCTCTATTAATCCCGTTGCCTACTGACAGCTGCCCTCCTGCCCCTCCTACTCCTCCTCCTCTTCTTCCTCCTCCTCTTCCTCCTCCTCCTCCTCCTCCTCGTTCTCCTCCTCCTCCTCTACCTCCTCCTCTTCTTCCTCATCCTCAGAGGGACTCAATCAGGGCCCTTGGCCTAGGCAAGCCAGGGCTGCTGCTCTGGCTGCTGCAGCTTCTATCCAGTGGGTGGGTGCAGGAATCTGTTCCTGTCAGTCCCTGATTCCTGGGACCTTCCATGCCTCCAGCTCCCCCCACTCTCTAGTCCATACCCCTCCTCAAGGATGCCCCCTTTCCCCTTGCCCTCTGTCCCCCAGCTCCCCAACTAACATCTACTGTGTGCTTCCCTGTGCTACTTTACTGCCACCCTGCTTCTGCCCTTCAGCCCTGAGGGCCCAGGGCCAGCCCAGCTGCCATCTCACCATCCAGAGGGGGACCTGCCCTTACCCCCTGCCACCACACCCACACACACAGCCCTGCACACACTCACGGGCTCCCCTGCCTGTAGCCTGCCTCTCAAACAGTCTCCTTCTGCCCCCTAGCCCCCTTACAGCCTGTGCCACGGCCCCCCACAGACACCTGGGCATCAGCAGCGCAGACATGCAAACAGCTCCCCTCACCCCCACTCCATTTGCTCCAAGGTTGTCAAGAGTCTTTTTTTCATGCTGTAGGGGAGGGAGTTGAGACAGTCCAATGTCCTGGGGAGCAAGAACTGCAAACAGTCCATCTACATTGTAACATTTGGGTCTCCTGCCGCCCAATCCCTAGTGTGCTGTGCAGACCTTTGACTGGCAAAAACACCCCATCTGAGCGTGAGATATGGCTGGGCTAGTGGCTCTTTCTGTGGACTAAGAGACAGACAGACAGAGTTTTCAGGTTCAAAACCTATACTTTCCAGAAGATGGTCATTCACTTCGGTTTAAAAAAAAAAAAAAAAAAAAAAAAAAAAAAAAAAGGCTTTTTATTTTTTTCGTCCTGCCTGGGTAACCTGTCTGCTGCCAGTCTCAAAGTGAAAAAAGGGAAAAATCTTTTTTGGAGGGAAAAGGACCAAAATGCAGGCAGGTGGACTCCGTGGAGGGTGGATGAGGAGTTGCTCCTGCCCTGGCACTAGAGCCCCAGCTGCTGTTCCAGGTGCTCTCTGTTACCAGAGATCTCCGTGTGTCGTGTCATGACACTGTCTCCAGCACTGACCCTCAGGATAATGAGGATTCAAAACGAGGCAGGTCATATTGCCTTCAAAAGTAAATCCAGGGAGGTTTGGCGGTATGTCAGAGGGTTAAGGGCTTGTGGCGCTCACGAAAAGGGGACAGGTGGAAGGATCTGGGGTCTGGCCCCCAGACCGCCACCTGCCGGGGAGTCGCTTTACAGGGGGTGAAGCAGGTCTTTAGGAGTTCTATCTTTCTCTCCCACCCTGTATTTCCTCTGCTCTCTCCTTTTGTGTCTGTCAGATGCAAGGTCAGTAACAACAACAACAACAACAACAACAACAATAACCACCACAGTGACCAAGCAACAAGGGCAGCGAAAGGGGAACAAATGGAGTGCAGGAGCTGTGGATTATTCGTGGTGCAGGCACTCAGCTGTGGCAATAACCCCTTGAGGCAATCAATCCATAAATGAAGAAGTAATACAGGTAACAGAGACTTATATGTCCCAGTGTGTTTCCACTGAGTTAATGTAAATGCACTTTTAATTACTTCTTCATTTATTTATTACCTTGCCACGAGAATTTCTTTTCATTGCTAAAAAAAAGTGCCCCTTCAAGGGTACCAGGTGGTGCCACACCCAGTTAAGCACTCATGTTACAATGCAGGAGGACTGGGCTTCAACACCCTGGTCCCCACCTGCCAGGGGAAATCTTTACAAGTGGTGCAGAAGTGCTGCAGGTGTTTCTCTCTGTGTCTCAAACTCTCTCTTCCTCCCTTCCCTCTCAATTCCTATCTATTTATTCCAGTGAATAATCAAGAAAATAGAAAGTAATAAAAGAAAAAGGAAAAGGAAATATGCCACGACTTCAAATGGGCTACTCAGGAAAATGCTTTCCTTGTTAAGATCCTCACAGCATTCCATATGCAGAAAGGCAAAGACACCATGTATTTTTTAACACAGATTTTATATTTATTTATTTGTTTATTTATTTAGGTGCTTACTCACTTTTGTTATTGTTGAATTAATGTTTTACATTTGACATTGACTAAGGATCTGACACCAGGGGTCTCCAGTACCCCTAGATGGTACTCTCCCTCTACAAAACCGATCCATTGACCTGTCCATCCATCCATCCACCCATCCATCTATCCATCCATCCATCCATCCATCCATCCATCCATCCATCCAGCAGTCAACCAAGCTAAGTACAAAAGGAGATCTCTCCTTGAATGGTGAAGAGAATCAACGATGCACAGGTAGGTTGCAAAGGGGCCAGTTTGGCTGAATAGGGCAGAGAGGCTGAACCAGGGAATGTGTTGGGGCGTGTGGGTTTGGGTGGAGTGAGCCGGAGACCCTGTGAGCTGGGTCACATTAGGGGCAGGCAGCGGGTGGAAGGGGATGCGAACAGCTGTCACTGGAGAACCATCACAAGTGCTGGAGCTGGTGAGCAGGGCACCTGGAAGAGAGGACAGACAAAGGAGAGAAGCAAAGTGCAGAGGAGAGGAGAGGGGAGAGGATGGTGAGGACAGGAGAGGACAGGAGAGGACAGGAGTGGAGGGGACCTGAGAAACCTACCTGGACAAAGGCAGCATACAGACATCCAGGAAGGCAGGCAGGCATGCAGGCAGCTCTGGCCTGGGCTCCCTGGATCCCGGGCACACCTCCACCTGTCTTCTCTTGGCTGCCAGCCCTGAGGTCCCTCTTCGGTCAGCACTGTCTTCCCATCCTTCCGTCCCTCTGTGCCAGGGCCCAGGCGTCTGGGCGCTGTTGCCTCACCTAGTGGCAGGGCAGTTGGGCTACCCAGTGCCAGTGTGGCCAGCACAGATTGCCAGGGGCTAGGACATCACAGAGGGCTCCTGTGGTTGCTAGGCTACGGGGACCCTGCCCATCCAGTTGACCAGCAGCCATGACCCCCACGCTGAACTTGACCTGAGGGGTGGTGGCCAGCCACCAGAGCCAGAGCCCCAGGGCAAAGCAGGTGCTGGTCGGCAGGGCCAAGGGGCTATGGGCAGATTGGTGTGTGTCTGGGCATGGGGCTGGCATCTGACAGCCCAGGGCTGGGGACCAAGGTCCGCCAGGCCCCTGTCCCACCATGTGCACTGACACACAGTCTTGCTGACTGACTGACAGTTCCCGCCCCAGAGATACCCACACCAGGTCCCTGGGTGCCCTGAGCTGCCCCTGAGGGTTGCTGGGTGCCTGCCTGGACACCTGCCTCCGTAATGGAGGCCTCTATTAATCCCGTTGCCTACTGACAGCTGCCCTCCTGCCCCTCCTACTCCTCCTCCTCTTCTTCCTCCTCCTCTTCCTCCTCCTCCTCCTCCTCCTCGTTCTCCTCCTCCTCCTCTACCTCCTCCTCTTCTTCCTCATCCTCAGAGGGACTCAATCAGGGCCCTTGGCCTAGGCAAGCCAGGGCTGCTGCTCTGGCTGCTGCAGCTTCTATCCAGTGGGTGGGTGCAGGAATCTGTTCCTGTCAGTCCCTGATTCCTGGGACCTTCCATGCCTCCAGCTCCCCCCACTCTCTAGTCCATACCCCTCCTCAAGGATGCCCCCTTTCCCCTTGCCCTCTGTCCCCCAGCTCCCCAACTAACATCTACTGTGTGCTTCCCTGTGCTACTTTACTGCCACCCTGCTTCTGCCCTTCAGCCCTGAGGGCCCAGGGCCAGCCCAGCTGCCATCTCACCATCCAGAGGGGGACCTGCCCTTACCCCCTGCCACCACACCCACACACACAGCCCTGCACACACTCACGGGCTCCCCTGCCTGTAGCCTGCCTCTCAAACAGTCTCCTTCTGCCCCCTAGCCCCCTTACAGCCTGTGCCACGGCCCCCCACAGACACCTGGGCATCAGCAGCGCAGACATGCAAACAGCTCCCCTCACCCCCACTCCATTTGCTCCAAGGTTGTCAAGAGTCTTTTTTTCATGCTGTAGGGGAGGGAGTTGAGACAGTCCAATGTCCTGGGGAGCAAGAACTGCAAACAGTCCATCTACATTGTAACATTTGGGTCTCCTGCCGCCCAATCCCTAGTGTGCTGTGCAGACCTTTGACTGGCAAAAACACCCCATCTGAGCGTGAGATATGGCTGGGCTAGTGGCTCTTTCTGTGGACTAAGAGACAGACAGACAGAGTTTTCAGGTTCAAAACCTATACTTTCCAGAAGATGGTCATTCACTTCGGTTTAAAAAAAAAAAAAAAAAAAAAAAAAAAAAAAAAAAGGCTTTTTATTTTTTTCGTCCTGCCTGGGTAACCTGTCTGCTGCCAGTCTCAAAGTGAAAAAAGGGAAAAATCTTTTTTGGAGGGAAAAGGACCAAAATGCAGGCAGGTGGACTCCGTGGAGGGTGGATGAGGAGTTGCTCCTGCCCTGGCACTAGAGCCCCAGCTGCTGTTCCAGGTGCTCTCTGTTACCAGAGATCTCCGTGTGTCGTGTCATGACACTGTCTCCAGCACTGACCCTCAGGATAATGAGGATTCAAAACGAGGCAGGTCATATTGCCTTCAAAAGTAAATCCAGGGAGGTTTGGCGGTATGTCAGAGGGTTAAGGGCTTGTGGCGCTCACGAAAAGGGGACAGGTGGAAGGATCTGGGGTCTGGCCCCCAGACCGCCACCTGCCGGGGAGTCGCTTTACAGGGGGTGAAGCAGGTCTTTAGGAGTTCTATCTTTCTCTCCCACCCTGTATTTCCTCTGCTCTCTCCTTTTGTGTCTGTCAGATGCAAGGTCAGTAACAACAACAACAACAACAACAACAACAATAACCACCACAGTGACCAAGCAACAAGGGCAGCGAAAGGGGAACAAATGGAGTGCAGGAGCTGTGGATTATTCGTGGTGCAGGCACTCAGCTGTGGCAATAACCCCTTGAGGCAATCAATCCATAAATGAAGAAGTAATACAGGTAACAGAGACTTATATGTCCCAGTGTGTTTCCACTGAGTTAATGTAAATGCACTTTTAATTACTTCTTCATTTATTTATTACCTTGCCACGAGAATTTCTTTTCATTGCTAAAAAAAAGTGCCCCTTCAAGGGTACCAGGTGGTGCCACACCCAGTTAAGCACTCATGTTACAATGCAGGAGGACTGGGCTTCAACACCCTGGTCCCCACCTGCCAGGGGAAATCTTTACAAGTGGTGCAGAAGTGCTGCAGGTGTTTCTCTCTGTGTCTCAAACTCTCTCTCCCTCCCTTCCCTCTCAATTCCTATCTATTTATTCCAGTGAATAATCAAGAAAATAGAAAGTAATAAAAGAAAAAGGAAAAGGAAATATGCCACGACTTCAAATGGGCTACTCAGGAAAATGCTTTCCTTGTTAAGATCCTCACAGCATTCCATATGCAGAAAGGCAAAGACACCATGTATTTTTTAACACAGATTTTATATTTATTTATTTGTTTATTTATTTAGGTGCTTACTCACTTTTGTTATTGTTGAATTAATGTTTTACATTTGACATTGACTAAGGATCTGACACCAGGGGTCTCCAGTACCGCTAGATGGTACTCTCCCTCTACAAAACCGATCCATTGACCTGTCCATCCATCCATCCACCCATCCATCTATCCATCCATCCATCCATCCATCCATCCATCCATCCATCCATCCATCCAGCAGTCAACCAAGCTAAGTACAAAAGGAGATCTCTCCTTGAATGGTGAAGAGAATCAACGATGCACAGGTAGGTTGCAAAGGGGCCAGTTTGGCTGAATAGGGCAGAGAGGCTGAACCAGGGAATGTGTTGGGGCGTGTGGGTTTGGGTGGAGTGAGCCGGAGACCCTGTGAGCTGGGTCACATTAGGGGCAGGCAGCGGGTGGAAGGGGATGCGAACAGCTGTCACTGGAGAACCATCACAAGTGCTGGAGCTGGTGAGCAGGGCACCTGGAAGAGAGGACAGACAAAGGAGAGAAGCAAAGTGCAGAGGAGAGGAGAGGGGAGAGGATGGTGAGGACAGGAGAGGACAGGAGAGGACAGGAGTGGAGGGGACCTGAGAAACCTACCTGGACAAAGGCAGCATACAGACATCCAGGAAGGCAGGCAGGCATGCAGGCAGCTCTGGCCTGGGCTCCCTGGATCCCGGGCACACCTCCACCTGTCTTCTCTTGGCTGCCAGCCCTGAGGTCCCTCTTCGGTCAGCACTGTCTTCCCATCCTTCCGTCCCTCTGTGCCAGGGCCCAGGCGTCTGGGCGCTGTTGCCTCACCTAGTGGCAGGGCAGTTGGGCTACCCAGTGCCAGTGTGGCCAGCACAGATTGCCAGGGGCTAGGACATCACAGAGGGCTCCTGTGGTTGCTAGGCTACGGGGACCCTGCCCATCCAGTTGACCAGCAGCCATGACCCCCACGCTGAACTTGACCTGAGGGGTGGTGGCCAGCCACCAGAGCCAGAGCCCCAGGGCAAAGCAGGTGCTGGTCGGCCGGGCCAAGGGGCTATGGGCAGATTGGTGTGTGTCTGGGCATGGGGCTGGCATCTGACAGCCCAGGGCTGGGGACCAAGGTCCGCCAGGCCCCTGTCCCACCATGTGCACTGACACACAGTCTTGCTGACTGACTGACAGTTCCCGCCCCAGAGATACCCACACCAGGTCCCTGGGTGCCCTGAGCTGCCCCTGAGGGTTGGTGGGTGCCTGCCTGGACACCTGCCTCCGTAATGGAGGCCTCTATTAATCCCGTTGCCTACTGACAGCTGCCCTCCTGCCCCTCCTACTCCTCCTCCTCTTCTTCCTCCTCCTCTTCCTCCTCCTCCTCCTCCTCCTCCTCCTCCTCCTTCTCCTCCTCCTCCTCTACCTCCTCCTCTTCTTCCTCATCCTCAGAGGGACTCAATCAGGTCCCTTGGCCTAGGCAAGCCAGGGCTGCTGCTCTGGCTGCTGCAGCTTCTATCCAGTGGGTGGGTGCAGGAATCTGTTCCTGTCAGTCCCTGATTCCTGGGACCTTCCATGCCTCCAGCTCCCCCCACTCTCTAGTCCATACCCCTCCTCAAGGATGCCCCCTTTCCCCTTGCCCTCTGTCCCCCAGCTCCCCAACTAACATCTACTGTGTGCTTCCCTGTGCTACTTTACTGCCACCCTGCTTCTGCCCTTCAGCCCTGAGGGCCCAGGGCCAGCCCAGCTGCCATCTCACCATCCAGAGGGGGACCTGCCCTTACCCCCTGCCACCACACCCACACACACAGCCCTGCACACACTCACGGGCTCCCCTGCCTGTAGCCTGCCTCTCAAACAGTCTCCTTCTGCCCCCTAGCCCCCTTACAGCCTGTGCCACGGCCCCCCACAGACACCTGGGCATCAGCAGCGCAGACATGCAAACAGCTCCCCTCACCCCCACTCCATTTGCTCCAAGGTTGTCAAGAGTCTTTTTTTCATGCTGTAGGGGAGGGAGTTGAGACAGTCCAATGTCCTGGGGAGCAAGAACTGCAAACAGTCCATCTACATTGTAACATTTGGGTCTCCTGCCGCCCAATCCCTAGTGTGCTGTGCAGACCTTTGACTGGCAAAAAAACCCCATCTGAGCGTGAGATATGGCTGGGCTAGTGGCTCTTTCTGTGGACTAAGAGACAGACAGACAGAGTTTTCAGGTTCAAAACCTATACTTTCCAGAAGATGGTCATTCACTTCGGTTTAAAAAAAAAAAAAAAAAAGGCTTTTTATTTTTTTCGTCCTGCCTGGGTAACCTGTCTGCTGCCAGTCTCAAAGTGAAAAAAGGGAAAAATCTTTTTTGGAGGGAAAAGGACCAAAATGCAGGCAGGTGGACTCCGTGGAGGGTGGATGAGGAGTTGCTCCTGCCCTGGCACTAGAGCCCCAGCTGCTGTTCCAGGTGCTCTCTGATACCAGAGATCTCCGTGTGTCGTGTCATGACACTGTCTCCAGCACTGACCCTCAGGATAATGAGGATTCAAAACGAGGCAGGTCATATTGCCTTCAAAAGTAAATCCAGGGAGGTTTGGCGGTATGTCAGAGGGTTAAGGGCTTGTGGCGCTCACGAAAAGGGGACAGGTGGAAGGATCTGGGGTCTGGCCCCCAGACCGCCACCTGCCGGGGAGTCGCTTTACAGGGGGTGAAGCAGGTCTTTAGGAGTTCTATCTTTCTCTCCCACCCTGTATTTCCTCTGCTCTCTCCTTTTGTGTCTGTCAGATGCAAGGTCAGTAACAACAACAACAACAACAACAACAATAACCACCACAGTGACCAAGCAACAAGGGCAGCGAAAGGGGAACAAATGGAGTGCAGGAGCTGTGGATTATTCGTGGTGCAGGCACTCAGCTGTGGCAATAACCCCTTGAGGCAATCAATCCATAAATGAAGAAGTAATACAGGTAACAGAGACTTATATGTCCCAGTGTGTTTCCACTGAGTTAATGTAAATGCACTTTTAATTACTTCTTCATTTATTTATTACCTTGCCACGAGAATTTCTTTTCATTGCTAAAAAAAAGTGCCCCTTCAAGGGTACCAGGTGGTGCCACACCCAGTTAAGCACTCATGTTACAATGCAGGAGGACTGGGCTTCAACACCCTGGTCCCCACCTGCCAGGGGAAATCTTTACAAGTGGTGCAGAAGTGCTGCAGGTGTTTCTCTCTGTGTCTCAAACTCTCTCTCCCTCCCTTCCCTCTCAATTCCTATCTATTTATTCCAGTGAATAATCAAGAAAATAGAAAGTAATAAAAGAAAAAGGAAAAGGAAATATGCCACGACTTCAAATGGGCTACTCAGGAAAATGCTTTCCTTGTTAAGATCCTCACAGCATTCCATATGCAGAAAGGCAAAGACACCATGTATTTTTTAACACAGATTTTATATTTATTTATTTGTTTATTTATTTAGGTGCTTACTCACTTTTGTTATTGTTGAATTAATGTTTTACATTTGACATTGACTAAGGATCTGACACCAGGGGTCTCCAGTACCCCTAGATGGTACTCTCCCTCTACAAAACCGATCCATTGACCTGTCCATCCATCCATCCACCCATCCATCTATCCATCCATCCATCCATCCATCCATCCATCCATCCATCCATCCAGCAGTCAACCAAGCTAAGTACAAAAGGAGATCTCTCCTTGAATGGTGAAGAGAATCAACGATGCACAGGTAGGTTGCAAAGGGGCCAGTTTGGCTGAATAGGGCAGAGAGGCTGAACCAGGGAATGTGTTGGGGCGTGTGGGTTTGGGTGGAGTGAGCCGGAGACCCTGTGAGCTGGGTCACATTAGGGGCAGGCAGCGGGTGGAAGGGGATGCGAACAGCTGTCACTGGAGAACCATCACAAGTGCTGGAGCTGGTGAGCAGGGCACCTGGAAGAGAGGACAGACAAAGGAGAGAAGCAAAGTGCAGAGGAGAGGAGAGGGGAGAGGATGGTGAGGACAGGAGAGGACAGGAGAGGACAGGAGTGGAGGGGACCTGAGAAACCTACCTGGACAAAGGCAGCATACAGACATCCAGGAAGGCAGGCAGGCATGCAGGCAGCTCTGGCCTGGGCTCCCTGGATCCCGGGCACACCTCCACCTGTCTTCTCTTGGCTGCCAGCCCTGAGGTCCCTCTTCGGTCAGCACTGTCTTCCCATCCTTCCGTCCCTCTGTGCCAGGGCCCAGGCGTCTGGGCGCTGTTGCCTCACCTAGTGGCAGGGCAGTTGGGCTACCCAGTGCCAGTGTGGCCAGCACAGATTGCCAGGGGCTAGGACATCACAGAGGGCTCCTGTGGTTGCTAGGCTACGGGGACCCTGCCCATCCAGTTGACCAGCAGCCATGACCCCCACGCTGAACTTGACCTGAGGGGTGGTGGCCAGCCACCAGAGCCAGAGCCCCAGGGCAAAGCAGGTGCTGGTCGGCCGGGCCAAGGGGCTATGGGCAGATTGGTGTGTGTCTGGGCATGGGGCTGGCATCTGACAGCCCAGGGCTGGGGACCAAGGTCCGCCAGGCCCCTGTCCCACCATGTGCACTGACACACAGTCTTGCTGACTGACTGACAGTTCCCGCCCCAGAGATACCCACACCAGGTCCCTGGGTGCCCTGAGCTGCCCCTGAGGGTTGGTGGGTGCCTGCCTGGACACCTGCCTCCGTAATGGAGGCCTCTATTAATCCCGTTGCCTACTGACAGCTGCCCTCCTGCCCCTCCTACTCCTCCTCCTCTTCTTCCTCCTCCTCTTCCTCCTCCTCCTCCTCCTCCTCCTCCTTCTCCTCCTCCTCCTCTACCTCCTCCTCTTCTTCCTCATCCTCAGAGGGACTCAATCAGGTCCCTTGGCCTAGGCAAGCCAGGGCTGCTGCTCTGGCTGCTGCAGCTTCTATCCAGTGGGTGGGTGCAGGAATCTGTTCCTGTCAGTCCCTGATTCCTGGGACCTTCCATGCCTCCAGCTCCCCCCACTCTCTAGTCCATACCCCTCCTCAAGGATGCCCCCTTTCCCCTTGCCCTCTGTCCCCCAGCTCCCCAACTAACATCTACTGTGTGCTTCCCTGTGCTACTTTACTGCCACCCTGCTTCTGCCCTTCAGCCCTGAGGGCCCAGGGCCAGCCCAGCTGCCATCTCACCATCCAGAGGGGGACCTGCCCGTACCCCCTGCCACCACACCCACACACACAGCCCTGCACACACTCACGGGCTCCCCTGCCTGTAGCCTGCCTCTCAAACAGTCTCCTTCTGCCCCCTAGCCCCCTTACAGCCTGTGCCACGGCCCCCCACAGACACCTGGGCATCAGCAGCGCAGACATGCAAACAGCTCCCCTCACCCCCACTCCATTTGCTCCAAGGTTGTCAAGAGTCTTTTTTTCATGCTGTAGGGGAGGGAGTTGAGACAGTCCAATGTCCTGGGGAGCAAGAACTGCAAACAGTCCATCTACATTGTAACATTTGGGTCTCCTGCCGCCCAATCCCTAGTGTGCTGTGCAGACCTTTGACTGGCAAAAACACCCCATCTGAGCGTGAGATATGGCTGGGCTAGTGGCTCTTTCTGTGGACTAAGAGACAGACAGACAGAGTTTTCAGGTTCAAAACCTATACTTTCCAGAAGATGGTCATTCACTTCGGTTTAAAAAAAAAAAAAAAAAAAAAAAAAAAAAAGGCTTTTTATTTTTTTCGTCCTGCCTGGGTAACCTGTCTGCTGCCAGTCTCAAAGTGAAAAAAGGGAAAAATCTTTTTTGGAGGGAAAAGGACCAAAATGCAGGCAGGTGGACTCCGTGGAGGGTGGATGAGGAGTTGCTCCTGCCCTGGCACTAGAGCCCCAGCTGCTGTTCCAGGTGCTCTCTGATACCAGAGATCTCCGTGTGTCGTGTCATGACACTGTCTCCAGCACTGACCCTCAGGATAATGAGGATTCAAAACGAGGCAGGTCATATTGCCTTCAAAAGTAAATCCAGGGAGGTTTGGCGGTATGTCAGAGGGTTAAGTGCTTGTGGCGCTCACGAAAAGGGGACAGGTGGAAGGATCTGGGGTCTGGCCCCCAGACCGCCACCTGCCGGGGAGTCGCTTTACAGGGGGTGAAGCAGGTCTTTAGGAGTTCTATCTTTCTCTCCCACCCTGTATTTCCTCTGCTCTCTCCTTTTGTGTCTGTCAGATGCAAGGTCAGTAACAACAACAACAACAACAACAACAACAATAACCACCACAGTGACCAAGCAACAAGGGCAGCGAAAGGGGAACAAATGGAGTGCAGGAGCTGTGGATTATTCGTGGTGCAGGCACTCAGCTGTGGCAATAACCCCTTGAGGCAATCAATCCATAAATGAAGAAGTAATACAGGTAACAGAGACTTATATGTCCCAGTGTGTTTCCACTGAGTTAATGTAAATGCACTTTTAATTACTTCTTCATTTATTTATTACCTTGCCACGAGAATTTCTTTTCATTGCTAAAAAAAAGTGCCCCTTCAAGGGTACCAGGTGGTGCCACACCCAGTTAAGCACTCATGTTACAATGCAGGAGGACTGGGCTTCAACACCCTGGTCCCCACCTGCCAGGGGAAATCTTTACAAGTGGTGCAGAAGTGCTGCAGGTGTTTCTCTCTGTGTCTCAAACTCTCTCTCCCTCCCTTCCCTCTCAATTCCTATCTATTTATTCCAGTGAATAATCAAGAAAATAGAAAGTAATAAAAGAAAAAGGAAAAGGAAATATGCCACGACTTCAAATGGGCTACTCAGGAAAATGCTTTCCTTGTTAAGATCCTCACAGCATTCCATATGCAGAAAGGCAAAGACACCATGTATTTTTTAACACAGATTTTATATTTATTTATTTGTTTATTTATTTAGGTGCTTACTCACTTTTGTTATTGTTGAATTAATGTTTTACATTTGACATTGACTAAGGATCTGACACCAGGGGTCTCCAGTACCGCTAGATGGTACTCTCCCTCTACAAAACCGATCCATTGACCTGTCCATCCATCCATCCACCCATCCATCTATCCATCCATCCATCCATCCATCCATCCATCCATCCATCCATCCAGCAGTCAACCAAGCTAAGTACAAAAGGAGATCTCTCCTTGAATGGTGAAGAGAATCAACGATGCACAGGTAGGTTGCAAAGGGGCCAGTTTGGCTGAATAGGGCAGAGAGGCTGAACCAGGGAATGTGTTGGGGCGTGTGGGTTTGGGTGGAGTGAGCCGGAGACCCTGTGAGCTGGGTCACATTAGGGGCAGGCAGCGGGTGGAAGGGGATGCGAACAGCTGTCACTGGAGAACCATCACAAGTGCTGGAGCTGGTGAGCAGGGCACCTGGAAGAGAGGACAGACAAAGGAGAGAAGCAAAGTGCAGAGGAGAGGAGAGGGGAGAGGATGGTGAGGACAGGAGAGGACAGGAGAGGACAGGAGTGGAGGGGACCTGAGAAACCTACCTGGACAAAGGCAGCATACAGACATCCAGGAAGGCAGGCAGGCATGCAGGCAGCTCTGGCCTGGGCTCCCTGGATCCCGGGCACACCTCCACCTGTCTTCTCTTGGCTGCCAGCCCTGAGGTCCCTCTTCGGTCAGCACTGTCTTCCCATCCTTCCGTCCCTCTGTGCCAGGGCCCAGGCGTCTGGGCGCTGTTGCCTCACCTAGTGGCAGGGCAGTTGGGCTACCCAGTGCCAGTGTGGCCAGCACAGATTGCCAGGGGCTAGGACATCACAGAGGGCTCCTGTGGTTGCTAGGCTACGGGGACCCTGCCCATCCAGTTGACCAGCAGCCATGACCCCCACGCTGAACTTGACCTGAGGGGTGGTGGCCAGCCACCAGAGCCAGAGCCCCAGGGCAAAGCAGGTGCTGGTCGGCAGGGCCAAGGGGCTATGGGCAGATTGGTGTGTGTCTGGGCATGGGGCTGGCATCTGACAGCCCAGGGCTGGGGACCAAGGTCCGCCAGGCCCCTGTCCCACCATGTGCACTGACACACAGTCTTGCTGACTGACTGACAGTTCCCGCCCCAGAGATACCCACACCAGGTCCCTGGGTGCCCTGAGCTGCCCCTGAGGGTTGCTGGGTGCCTGCCTGGACACCTGCCTCCGTAATGGAGGCCTCTATTAATCCCGTTGCCTACTGACAGCTGCCCTCCTGCCCCTCCTACTCCTCCTCCTCTTCTTCCTCCTCCTCTTCCTCCTCCTCCTCCTCCTCCTCGTTCTCCTCCTCCTCCTCTACCTCCTCCTCTTCTTCCTCATCCTCAGAGGGACTCAATCAGGGCCCTTGGCCTAGGCAAGCCAGGGCTGCTGCTCTGGCTGCTGCAGCTTCTATCCAGTGGGTGGGTGCAGGAATCTGTTCCTGTCAGTCCCTGATTCCTGGGACCTTCCATGCCTCCAGCTCCCCCCACTCTCTAGTCCATACCCCTCCTCAAGGATGCCCCCTTTCCCCTTGCCCTCTGTCCCCCAGCTCCCCAACTAACATCTACTGTGTGCTTCCCTGTGCTACTTTACTGCCACCCTGCTTCTGCCCTTCAGCCCTGAGGGCCCAGGGCCAGCCCAGCTGCCATCTCACCATCCAGAGGGGGACCTGCCCTTACCCCCTGCCACCACACCCACACACACAGCCCTGCACACACTCACGGGCTCCCCTGCCTGTAGCCTGCCTCTCAAACAGTCTCCTTCTGCCCCCTAGCCCCCTTACAGCCTGTGCCACGGCCCCCCACAGACACCTGGGCATCAGCAGCGCAGACATGCAAACAGCTCCCCTCACCCCCACTCCATTTGCTCCAAGGTTGTCAAGAGTCTTTTTTTCATGCTGTAGGGGAGGGAGTTGAGACAGTCCAATGTCCTGGGGAGCAAGAACTGCAAACAGTCCATCTACATTGTAACATTTGGGTCTCCTGCCGCCCAATCCCTAGTGTGCTGTGCAGACCTTTGACTGGCAAAAACACCCCATCTGAGCGTGAGATATGGCTGGGCTAGTGGCTCTTTCTGTGGACTAAGAGACAGACAGACAGAGTTTTCAGGTTCAAAACCTATACTTTCCAGAAGATGGTCATTCACTTCGGTTTAAAAAAAAAAAAAAAAAAAAAAAAAAAAAAAAAAAAGGCTTTTTATTTTTTTCGTCCTGCCTGGGTAACCTGTCTGCTGCCAGTCTCAAAGTGAAAAAAGGGAAAAATCTTTTTTGGAGGGAAAAGGACCAAAATGCAGGCAGGTGGACTCCGTGGAGGGTGGATGAGGAGTTGCTCCTGCCCTGGCACTAGAGCCCCAGCTGCTGTTCCAGGTGCTCTCTGTTACCAGAGATCTCCGTGTGTCGTGTCATGACACTGTCTCCAGCACTGACCCTCAGGATAATGAGGATTCAAAACGAGGCAGGTCATATTGCCTTCAAAAGTAAATCCAGGGAGGTTTGGCGGTATGTCAGAGGGTTAAGGGCTTGTGGCGCTCACGAAAAGGGGACAGGTGGAAGGATCTGGGGTCTGGCCCCCAGACCGCCACCTGCCGGGGAGTCGCTTTACAGGGGGTGAAGCAGGTCTTTAGGAGTTCTATCTTTCTCTCCCACCCTGTATTTCCTCTGCTCTCTCCTTTTGTGTCTGTCAGATGCAAGGTCAGTAACAACAACAACAACAACAACAACAACAATAACCACCACAGTGACCAAGCAACAAGGGCAGCGAAAGGGGAACAAATGGAGTGCAGGAGCTGTGGATTATTCGTGGTGCAGGCACTCAGCTGTGGCAATAACCCCTTGAGGCAATCAATCCATAAATGAAGAAGTAATACAGGTAACAGAGACTTATATGTCCCAGTGTGTTTCCACTGAGTTAATGTAAATGCACTTTTAATTACTTCTTCATTTATTTATTACCTTGCCACGAGAATTTCTTTTCATTGCTAAAAAAAAGTGCCCCTTCAAGGGTACCAGGTGGTGCCACACCCAGTTAAGCACTCATGTTACAATGCAGGAGGACTGGGCTTCAACACCCTGGTCCCCACCTGCCAGGGGAAATCTTTACAAGTGGTGCAGAAGTGCTGCAGGTGTTTCTCTCTGTGTCTCAAACTCTCTCTCCCTCCCTTCCTCTCAATTCCTATCTATTTTATTCCAGTGAATAATCAAGAAAATAGAAAGTAATAAAAGAAAAAGGAAAAGGAAATATGCCACGACTTCAAATGGGCTACTCAGGAAAATGCTTTCCTTGTTAAGATCCTCACAGCATTCCATATGCAGAAAGGCAAAGACACCATGTATTTTTTAACACAGATTTTATATTTATTTATTTGTTTATTTATTTAGGTGCTTACTCACTTTTGTTATTGTTGAATTAATGTTTTACATTTGACATTGACTAAGGATCTGACACCAGGGGTCTCCAGTACCGCTAGATGGTACTCTCCCCTCTACAAAACCGATCCATTGACCTGTCCATCCATCCATCCACCCATCCATCTATCCATCCATCCATCCATCCATCCATCCATCCATCCATCCATCCATCCATCCAGCAGTCAACCAAGCTAAGTACAAAAGGAGATCTCTCCTTGAATGGTGAAGAGAATCAACGATGCACAGGTAGGTTGCAAAGGGGCCAGTTTGGCTGAATAGGGCAGAGAGGCTGAACCAGGGAATGTGTTGGGGCGTGTGGGTTTGGGTGGAGTGAGCCGGAGACCCTGTGAGCTGGGTCACATTAGGGGCAGGCAGCGGGTGGAAGGGGATGCGAACAGCTGTCACTGGAGAACCATCACAAGTGCTGGAGCTGGTGAGCAGGGCACCTGGAAGAGAGGACAGACAAAGGAGAGAAGCAAAGTGCAGAGGAGAGGAGAGGGGAGAGGATGGTGAGGACAGGAGAGGACAGGAGAGGACAGGAGTGGAGGGGACCTGAGAAACCTACCTGGACAAAGGCAGCATACAGACATCCAGGAAGGCAGGCAGGCATGCAGGCAGCTCTGGCCTGGGCTCCCTGGATCCCGGGCACACCTCCACCTGTCTTCTCTTGGCTGCCAGCCCTGAGGTCCCTCTTCGGTCAGCACTGTCTTCCATCCTTCCGTCCCTCTGTGCCAGGGCCCAGGCGTCTGGGCGCTGTTGCCTCACCTAATGGCAGGGCAGTTGGGCTACCCAGTGCCAGTGTGGCCAGCACAGATTGCCAGGGGCTAGGACATCACAGAGGGCTCCTGTGGTTGCTAGGCTACGGGGACCCTGCCCATCCAGTTGACCAGCAGCCATGACCCCCACGCTGAACTTGACCTGAGGGGTGGTGGCCAGCCACCAGAGCCAGAGCCCCAGGGCAAAGCAGGTGCTGGTCGGCAGGGCCAAGGGGCTATGGGCAGATTGGTGTGTGTCTGGGCATGGGGCTGGCATCTGACAGCCCAGGGCTGGGGACCAAGGTCCGCCAGGCCCCTGTCCCACCATGTGCACTGACACACAGTCTTGCTGACTGACTGACAGTTCCCGCCCCAGAGATACCCACACCAGGTCCCTGGGTGCCCTGAGCTGCCCCTGAGGGTTGCTGGGTGCCTGCCTGGACACCTGCCTCCGTAATGGAGGCCTCTATTAATCCCGTTGCCTACTGACAGCTGCCCTCCTGCCCCTCCTACTCCTCCTCCTCTTCTTCCTCCTCCTCTTCCTCCTCCTCCTCCTCCTCCTCGTTCTCCTCCTCCTCCTCTACCTCCTCCTCTTCTTCCTCATCCTCAGAGGGACTCAATCAGGGCCCTTGGCCTAGGCAAGCCAGGGCTGCTGCTCTGGCTGCTGCAGCTTCTATCCAGTGGGTGGGGTGCAGGAATCTGTTCCTGTCAGTCCCTGATTCCTGGGACCTTCCATGCCTCCAGCTCCCCCCACTCTCTAGTCCATACCCCTCCTCAAGGATGCCCCCTTTCCCCTTGCCCTCTGTCCCCCAGCTCCCCAACTAACATCTACTGTGTGCTTCCCCTGTGCTACTTTACTGCCACCCTGCTTCTGCCCTTCAGCCCTGAGGGCCCAGGGCCAGCCCAGCTGCCATCTCACCATCCAGAGGGGGACCTGCCCTTACCCCCTGCCACCACACCCACACACACAGCCCTGCACACACTCACGGGCTCCCCTGCCTGTAGCCTGCCTCTCAAACAGTCTCCTTCTGCCCCCTAGCCCCCTTACAGCCTGTGCCACGGCCCCCCACAGACACCTGGGCATCAGCAGCGCAGACATGCAAACAGCTCCCCTCACCCCCACTCCATTTGCTCCAAGGTTGTCAAGAGTCTTTTTTTCATGCTGTAGGGGAGGGAGTTGAGACAGTCCAATGTCCTGGGGAGCAAGAACTGCAAACAGTCCATCTACATTGTAACATTTGGGTCTCCTGCCGCCCAATCCCTAGTGTGCTGTGCAGACCTTTGACTGGCAAAAACACCCCATCTGAGCGTGAGATATGGCTGGGCTAGTGGCTCTTTCTGTGGACTAAGAGACAGACAGACAGAGTTTTCAGGTTCAAAACCTATACTTTCCAGAAGATGGTCATTCACTTCGGTTTAAAAAAAAAAAAAAAAAAAAAAAAAAAGGCTTTTTATTTTTTTCGTCCTGCCTGGGTAACCTGTCTGCTGCCAGTCTCAAAGTGAAAAAAGGGAAAAATCTTTTTTGGAGGGAAAAGGACCAAAATGCAGGCAGGTGGACTCCGTGGAGGGTGGATGAGAGTTGCTCCTGCCCTGGCACTAGAGCCCCAGCTGCTGTTCCAGGTGCTCTCTGATACCAGAGATCTCCGTGTGTCGTGTCATGACACTGTCTCCAGCACTGACCCTCAGGATAATGAGGATTCAAAACGAGGCAGGTCATATTGCCTTCAAAAGTAAATCCAGGGAGGTTTGGCGGTATGTCAGAGGGTTAAGGGGCTTGTGGCGCTCACGAAAAGGGGACAGGTGGAAGGATCTGGGGTCTGGCCCCCAGACCGCCACCTGCCGGGGAGTCGCTTTACAGGGGGTGAAGCAGGTCTTTAGGAGTTCTATCTTTCTCTCCCACCCTGTATTTCCTCTGCTCTCTCCTTTTGTGTCTGTCAGATGCAAGGTCAGTAACAACAACAACAACAACAACAACAACAATAACCACCACAGTGACCAAGCAACAAGGGCAGCGAAAGGGGAACAAATGGAGTGCAGGAGCTGTGGATTATTCGTGGTGCAGGCACTCAGCTGTGGCAATAACCCCTTGAGGCAATCAATCCATAAATGAAGAAGTAATACAGGTAACAGAGACTTATATGTCCCAGTGTGTTTCCACTGAGTTAATGTAAATGCACTTTTAATTTCTTCTTCATTTATTTATTACCTTGCCACGAGAATTTCTTTTCATTGCTAAAAAAAAGTGCCCCTTCAAGGGTACCAGGTGGTGCCACACCCAGTTAAGCACTCATGTTACAATGCAGGAGGACTGGGCTTCAACACCCTGGTCCCCACCTGCCAGGGGAAATCTTTACAAGTGGTGCAGAAGTGCTGCAGGTGTTTCTCTCTGTGTCTCAAACTCTCTCTCCCTCCCTTCCCTCTCAATTCCTATCTATTTATTCCAGTGAATAATCAAGAAAATAGAAAGTAATAAAAGAAAAAGGAAAAGGAAATATGCCACGACTTCAAATGGGCTACTCAGGAAAATGCTTTCCTTGTTAAGATCCTCACAGCATTCCATATGCAGAAAGGCAAAGACACCATGTATTTTTTAACACAGATTTTATATTTATTTATTTGTTTATTTATTTAGGTGCTTACTCACTTTTGTTATTGTTGAATTAATGTTTTACATTTGACATTGACTAAGGATCTGACACCAGGGGTCTCCAGTACCCCTAGATGGTACTCTCCCTCTACAAACCGATCCATTGACCTGTCCATCCATCCATCCACCCATCCATCTATCCATCCATCCATCCATCCATCCATCCATCCATCCATCCATCCATCCAGCAGTCAACCAAGCTAAGTACAAAAGGAGATCTCTCCTTGAATGGTGAAGAGAATCAACGATGCACAGGTAGGTTGCAAAGGGGCCAGTTTGGCTGAATAGGGCAGAGAGGCTGAACCAGGGAATGTGTTGGGGCGTGTGGGTTTGGGTGGAGTGAGCCGGAGACCCTGTGAGCTGGGTCACATTAGGGGCAGGCAGCGGGTGGAAGGGGATGCGAACAGCTGTCACTGGAGAACCATCACAAGTGCTGGAGCTGGTGAGCAGGGCACCTGGAAGAGAGGACAGACAAAGGAGAGAAGCAAAGTGCAGAGGAGAGGAGAGGGGAGAGGATGGTGAGGACAGGAGAGGACAGGAGAGGACAGGAGTGGAGGGGACCTGAGAAACCTACCTGGACAAAGGCAGCATACAGACATCCAGGAAGGCAGGCAGGCATGCAGGCAGCTCTGGCCTGGGCTCCCTGGATCCCGGGCACACCTCCACCTGTCTTCTCTTGGCTGCCAGCCCTGAGGTCCCTCTTCGGTCAGCACTGTCTTCCCATCCTTCCGTCCCTCTGTGCCAGGGCCCAGGCGTCTGGGCGCTGTTGCCTCACCTAGTGGCAGGGCAGTTGGGCTACCCAGTGCCAGTGTGGCCAGCACAGATTGCCAGGGGCTAGGACATCACAGAGGGCTCCTGTGGTTGCTAGGCTACGGGGACCCATGCCCATCCAGTTGACCAGCAGCCATGACCCCCACGCTGAACTTGACCTGAGGGGTGGTGGCCAGCCACCAGAGCCAGAGCCCCAGGGCAAAGCAGGTGCTGGTCGGCCGGGCCAAGGGGCTATGGGCAGATTGGTGTGTGTCTGGGCATGGGGCTGGCATCTGACAGCCCAGGGCTGGGGACCAAGGTCCGCCAGGCCCCTGTCCCACCATGTGCACTGACACACAGTCTTGCTGACTGACTGACAGTTCCCGCCCCAGAGATACCCACACCAGGTCCCTGGGTGCCCTGAGCTGCCCCTGAGGGTTGGTGGGTGCCTGCCTGGACACCTGCCTCCGTAATGGAGGCCTCTATTAATCCCGTTGCCTACTGACAGCTGCCCTCCTGCCCCTCCTACTCCTCCTCCTCTTCTTCCTCCTCCTCTTCCTCCTCCTCCTCCTCCTCCTCCTCCTCCTCCTCCTTCTCCTCCTCCTCCTCTACCTCCTCCTCTTCTTCCTCATCCTCAGAGGGACTCAATCAGGTCCCTTGGCCTAGGCAAGCCAGGGCTGCTGCTCTGGCTGCTGCAGCTTCTATCCAGTGGGTGGGTGCAGGAATCTGTTCCTGTCAGTCCCTGATTCCTGGGACCTTCCATGCCTCCAGCTCCCCCCACTCTCTAGTCCATACCCCTCCTCAAGGATGCCCCCTTTCCCCTTGCCCTCTGTCCCCCAGCTCCCCAACTAACATCTACTGTGTGCTTCCCTGTGCTACTTTACTGCCACCCTGCTTCTGCCCTTCAGCCCTGAGGGCCCAGGGCCAGCCCAGCTGCCATCTCACCATCCAGAGGGGGACCTGCCCTTACCCCCTGCCACCACACCCACACACACAGCCCTGCACACACTCACGGGCTCCCCTGCCTGTAGCCTGCCTCTCAAACAGTCTCCTTCTGCCCCCTAGCCCCCTTACAGCCTGTGCCACGGCCCCCCACAGACACCTGGGCATCAGCAGCGCAGACATGCAAACAGCTCCCCTCACCCCCACTCCATTTGCTCCAAGGTTGTCAAGAGTCTTTTTTTCATGCTGTAGGGGAGGGAGTTGAGACAGTCCAATGTCCTGGGGAGCAAGAACTGCAAACAGTCCATCTACATTGTAACATTTGGGTCTCCTGCCGCCCAATCCCTAGTGTGCTGTGCAGACCTTTGACTGGCAAAAAAACCCCATCTGAGCGTGAGATATGGCTGGGCTAGTGGCTCTTTCTGTGGACTAAGAGACAGACAGACAGAGTTTTCAGGTTCAAAACCTATACTTTCCAGAAGATGGTCATTCACTTCGGTTTAAAAAAAAAAAAAAAAAAGGCTTTTTATTTTTTTCGTCCTGCCTGGGTAACCTGTCTGCTGCCAGTCTCAAAGTGAAAAAAGGGAAAAATCTTTTTTGGAGGGAAAAGGACCAAAATGCAGGCAGGTGGACTCCGTGGAGGGTGGATGAGGAGTTGCTCCTGCCCTGGCACTAGAGCCCCAGCTGCTGTTCCAGGTGCTCTCTGATACCAGAGATCTCCGTGTGTCGTGTCATGACACTGTCTCCAGCACTGACCCTCAGGATAATGAGGATTCAAAACGAGGCAGGTCATATTGCCTTCAAAAGTAAATCCAGGGAGGTTTGGCGGTATGTCAGAGGGTTAAGGGCTTGTGGCGCTCACGAAAAGGGGACAGGTGGAAGGATCTGGGGTCTGGCCCCCAGACCGCCACCTGCCGGGGAGTCGCTTTACAGGGGGTGAAGCAGGTCTTTAGGAGTTCTATCTTTCTCTCCCACCCTGTATTTCCTCTGCTCTCTCCTTTTGTGTCTGTCAGATGCAAGGTCAGTAACAACAACAACAACAACAACAACAACAATAACCACCACAGTGACCAAGCAACAAGGGCAGCGAAAGGGGAACAAATGGAGTGCAGGAGCTGTGGATTATTCGTGGTGCAGGCACTCAGCTGTGGCAATAACCCCTTGAGGCAATCAATCCATAAATGAAGAAGTAATACAGGTAACAGAGACTTATATGTCCCAGTGTGTTTCCACTGAGTTAATGTAAATGCACTTTTAATTACTTCTTCATTTATTTATTACCTTGCCACGAGAATTTCTTTTCATTGCTAAAAAAAAGTGCCCCTTCAAGGGTACCAGGTGGTGCCACACCCAGTTAAGCACTCATGTTACAATGCAGGAGGACTGGGCTTCAACACCCTGGTCCCCACCTGCCAGGGGAAATCTTTACAAGTGGTGCAGAAGTGCTGCAGGTGTTTCTCTCTGTGTCTCAAACTCTCTCTCCCTCCCTTCCCTCTCAATTCCTATCTATTTATTCCAGTGAATAATCAAGAAAATAGAAAGTAATAAAAGAAAAAGGAAAAGGAAATATGCCACGACTTCAAATGGGCTACTCAGGAAAATGCTTTCCTTGTTAAGATCCTCACAGCATTCCATATGCAGAAAGGCAAAGACACCATGTATTTTTTAACACAGATTTTATATTTATTTATTTGTTTATTTATTTAGGTGCTTACTCACTTTTGTTATTGTTGAATTAATGTTTTACATTTGACATTGACTAAGGATCTGACACCAGGGGTCTCCAGTACCCCTAGATGGTACTCTCCCTCTACAAAACCGATCCATTGACCTGTCCATCCATCCATCCACCCATCCATCTATCCATCCATCCATCCATCCATCCATCCATCCATCCATCCATCCATCCATCCATCCAGCAGTCAACCAAGCTAAGTACAAAAGGAGATCTCTCCTTGAATGGTGAAGAGAATCAACGATGCACAGGTAGGTTGCAAAGGGGCCAGTTTGGCTGAATAGGGCAGAGAGGCTGAACCAGGGAATGTGTTGGGGCGTGTGGGTTTGGGTGGAGTGAGCCGGAGACCCTGTGAGCTGGGTCACATTAGGGGCAGGCAGCGGGTGGAAGGGGATGCGAACAGCTGTCACTGGAGAACCATCACAAGTGCTGGAGCTGGTGAGCAGGGCACCTGGAAGAGAGGACAGACAAAGGAGAGAAGCAAAGTGCAGAGGAGAGGAGAGGGGAGAGGATGGTGAGGACAGGAGAGGACAGGAGAGGACAGGAGTGGAGGGGACCTGAGAAACCTACCTGGACAAAGGCAGCATACAGACATCCAGGAAGGCAGGCAGGCATGCAGGCAGCTCTGGCCTGGGCTCCCTGGATCCCGGGCACACCTCCACCTGTCTTCTCTTGGCTGCCAGCCCTGAGGTCCCTCTTCGGTCAGCACTGTCTTCCCATCCTTCCGTCCCTCTGTGCCAGGGCCCAGGCGTCTGGGCGCTGTTGCCTCACCTAGTGGCAGGGCAGTTGGGCTACCCAGTGCCAGTGTGGCCAGCACAGATTGCCAGGGGCTAGGACATCACAGAGGGCTCCTGTGGTTGCTAGGCTACGGGGACCCTGCCCATCCAGTTGACCAGCAGCCATGACCCCCACGCTGAACTTGACCTGAGGGGTGGTGGCCAGCCACCAGAGCCAGAGCCCCAGGGCAAAGCAGGTGCTGGTCGGCCGGGCCAAGGGGCTATGGGCAGATTGGTGTGTGTCTGGGCATGGGGCTGGCATCTGACAGCCCAGGGCTGGGGACCAAGGTCCGCCAGGCCCCTGTCCCACCATGTGCACTGACACACAGTCTTGCTGACTGACTGACAGTTCCCGCCCCAGAGATACCCACACCAGGTCCCTGGGTGCCCTGAGCTGCCCCTGAGGGTTGGTGGGTGCCTGCCTGGACACCTGCCTCCGTAATGGAGGCCTCTATTAATCCCGTTGCCTACTGACAGCTGCCCTCCTGCCCCTCCTACTCCTCCTCCTCTTCTTCCTCCTCCTCTTCCTCCTCCTCCTCCTCCTCCTCCTCCTCCTCCTCCTTCTCCTCCTCCTCCTCTACCTCCTCCTCTTCTTCCTCATCCTCAGAGGGACTCAATCAGGTCCCTTGGCCTAGGCAAGCCAGGGCTGCTGCTCTGGCTGCTGCAGCTTCTATCCAGTGGGTGGGTGCAGGAATCTGTTCCTGTCAGTCCCTGATTCCTGGGACCTTCCATGCCTCCAGCTCCCCCCACTCTCTAGTCCATACCCCTCCTCAAGGATGCCCCCTTTCCCCTTGCCCTCTGTCCCCCAGCTCCCCAACTAACATCTACTGTGTGCTTCCCTGTGCTACTTTACTGCCACCCTGCTTCTGCCCTTCAGCCCTGAGGGCCCAGGGCCAGCCCAGCTGCCATCTCACCATCCAGAGGGGGACCTGCCCTTACCCCCTGCCACCACACCCACACACACAGCCCTGCACACACTCACGGGCTCCCCTGCCTGTAGCCTGCCTCTCAAACAGTCTCCTTCTGCCCCCTAGCCCCCTTACAGCCTGTGCCACGGCCCCCCACAGACACCTGGGCATCAGCAGCGCAGACATGCAAACAGCTCCCCTCACCCCCACTCCATTTGCTCCAAGGTTGTCAAGAGTCTTTTTTTCATGCTGTAGGGGAGGGAGTTGAGACAGTCCAATGTCCTGGGGAGCAAGAACTGCAAACAGTCCATCTACATTGTAACATTTGGGTCTCCTGCCGTCCAATCCCTAGTGTGCTGTGCAGACCTTTGACTGGCAAAAAAACCCCATCTGAGCGTGAGATATGGCTGGGCTAGTGGCTCTTTCTGTGGACTAAGAGACAGACAGACAGAGTTTTCAGGTTCAAAACCTATACTTTCCAGAAGATGGTCATTCACTTCGGTTTAAAAAAAAAAAAAAAAAAAGGCTTTTTATTTTTTTCGTCCTGCCTGGGTAACCTGTCTGCTGCCAGTCTCAAAGTGAAAAAAGGGAAAAATCTTTTTTGGAGGGAAAAGGACCAAAATGCAGGCAGGTGGACTCCGTGGAGGGTGGATGAGGAGTTGCTCCTGCCCTGGCACTAGAGCCCCAGCTGCTGTTCCAGGTGCTCTCTGATACCAGAGATCTCCGTGTGTCGTGTCATGACACTGTCTCCAGCACTGACCCTCAGGATAATGAGGATTCAAAACGAGGCAGGTCATATTGCCTTCAAAAGTAAATCCAGGGAGGTTTGGCGGTATGTCAGAGGGTTAAGGGCTTGTGGCGCTCACGAAAAGGGGACAGGTGGAAGGATCTGGGGTCTGGCCCCCAGACCGCCACCTGCCGGGGAGTCGCTTTACAGGGGGTGAAGCAGGTCTTTAGGAGTTCTATCTTTCTCTCCCACCCTGTATTTCCTCTGCTCTCTCCTTTTGTGTCTGTCAGATGCAAGGTCAGTAACAACAACAACAACAACAACAACAACAATAACCACCACAGTGACCAAGCAACAAGGGCAGCGAAAGGGGAACAAATGGAGTGCAGGAGCTGTGGATTATTCGTGGTGCAGGCACTCAGCTGTGGCAATAACCCCTTGAGGCAATCAATCCATAAATGAAGAAGTAATACAGGTAACAGAGACTTATATGTCCCAGTGTGTTTCCACTGAGTTAATGTAAATGCACTTTTAATTACTTCTTCATTTATTTATTACCTTGCCACGAGAATTTCTTTTCATTGCTAAAAAAAAGTGCCCCTTCAAGGGTACCAGGTGGTGCCACACCCAGTTAAGCACTCATGTTACAATGCAGGAGGACTGGGCTTCAACACCCTGGTCCCCACCTGCCAGGGGAAATCTTTACAAGTGGTGCAGAAGTGCTGCAGGTGTTTCTCTCTGTGTCTCAAACTCTCTCTCCCTCCCTTCCCTCTCAATTCCTATCTATTTATTCCAGTGAATAATCAAGAAAATAGAAAGTAATAAAAGAAAAAGGAAAAGGAAATATGCCACGACTTCAAATGGGCTACTCAGGAAAATGCTTTCCTTGTTAAGATCCTCACAGCATTCCATATGCAGAAAGGCAAAGACACCATGTATTTTTTAACACAGATTTTATATTTATTTATTTGTTTATTTATTTAGGTGCTTACTCACTTTTGTTATTGTTGAATTAATGTTTTACATTTGACATTGACTAAGGATCTGACACCAGGGGTCTCCAGTACCCCTAGATGGTACTCTCCCTCTACAAAACCGATCCATTGACCTGTCCATCCATCCATCCACCCATCCATCTATCCATCCATCCATCCATCCATCCATCCATCCATCCATCCATCCAGCAGTCAACCAAGCTAAGTACAAAAGGAGATCTCTCCTTGAATGGTGAAGAGAATCAACGATGCACAGGTAGGTTGCAAAGGGGCCAGTTTGGCTGAATAGGGCAGAGAGGCTGAACCAGGGAATGTGTTGGGGCGTGTGGGTTTGGGTGGAGTGAGCCGGAGACCCTGTGAGCTGGGTCACATTAGGGGCAGGCAGCGGGTGGAAGGGGATGCGAACAGCTGTCACTGGAGAACCATCACAAGTGCTGGAGCTGGTGAGCAGGGCACCTGGAAGAGAGGACAGACAAAGGAGAGAAGCAAAGTGCAGAGGAGAGGAGAGGGGAGAGGATGGTGAGGACAGGAGAGGACAGGAGAGGACAGGAGTGGAGGGGACCTGAGAAACCTACCTGGACAAAGGCAGCATACAGACATCCAGGAAGGCAGGCAGGCATGCAGGCAGCTCTGGCCTGGGCTCCCTGGATCCCGGGCACACCTCCACCTGTCTTCTCTTGGCTGCCAGCCCTGAGGTCCCTCTTCGGTCAGCACTGTCTTCCCATCCTTCCGTCCCTCTGTGCCAGGGCCCAGGCGTCTGGGCGCTGTTGCCTCACCTAGTGGCAGGGCAGTTGGGCTACCCAGTGCCAGTGTGGCCAGCACAGATTGCCAGGGGCTAGGACATCACAGAGGGCTCCTGTGGTTGCTAGGCTACGGGGACCCTGCCCATCCAGTTGACCAGCAGCCATGACCCCCACGCTGAACTTGACCTGAGGGGTGGTGGCCAGCCACCAGAGCCAGAGCCCCAGGGCAAAGCAGGTGCTGGTCGGCCGGGCCAAGGGGCTATGGGCAGATTGGTGTGTGTCTGGGCATGGGGCTGGCATCTGACAGCCCAGGGCTGGGGACCAAGGTCCGCCAGGCCCCTGTCCCACCATGTGCACTGACACACAGTCTTGCTGACTGACTGACAGTTCCCGCCCCAGAGATACCCACACCAGGTCCCTGGGTGCCCTGAGCTGCCCCTGAGGGTTGGTGGGTGCCTGCCTGGACACCTGCCTCCGTAATGGAGGCCTCTATTAATCCCGTTGCCTACTGACAGCTGCCCTCCTGCCCCTCCTACTCCTCCTCCTCTTCTTCCTCCTCCTCTTCCTCCTCCTCCTCCTCCTCCTCCTCCTCCTCCTTCTCCTCCTCCTCCTCTACCTCCTCCTCTTCTTCCTCATCCTCAGAGGGACTCAATCAGGTCCCTTGGCCTAGGCAAGCCAGGGCTGCTGCTCTGGCTGCTGCAGCTTCTATCCAGTGGGTGGGTGCAGGAATCTGTTCCTGTCAGTCCCTGATTCCTGGGACCTTCCATGCCTCCAGCTCCCCCCACTCTCTAGTCCATACCCCTCCTCAAGGATGCCCCCTTTCCCCTTGCCCTCTGTCCCCCAGCTCCCCAACTAACATCTACTGTGTGCTTCCCTGTGCTACTTTACTGCCACCCTGCTTCTGCCCTTCAGCCCTGAGGGCCCAGGGCCAGCCCAGCTGCCATCTCACCATCCAGAGGGGGACCTGCCCTTACCCCCTGCCACCACACCCACACACACAGCCCTGCACACACTCACGGGCTCCCCTGCCTGTAGCCTGCCTCTCAAACAGTCTCCTTCTGCCCCCCAGCCCCCTTACAGCCTGTGCCACGGCCCCCCACAGACACCTGGGCATCAGCAGCGCAGACATGCAAACAGCTCCCCTCACCCCCACTCCATTTGCTCCAAGGTTGTCAAGAGTCTTTTTTTCATGCTGTAGGGGAGGGAGTTGAGACAGTCCAATGTCCTGGGGAGCAAGAACTGCAAACAGTCCATCTACATTGTAACATTTGGGTCTCCTGCCGCCCAATCCCTAGTGTGCTGTGCAGACCTTTGACTGGCAAAAACACCCCATCTGAGCGTGAGATATGGCTGGGCTAGTGGCTCTTTCTGTGGACTAAGAGACAGACAGACAGAGTTTTCAGGTTCAAAACCTATACTTTCCAGAAGATGGTCATTCACTTCGGTTTAAAAAAAAAAAAAAAAAAAAAAAAAAAAGGCTTTTTATTTTTTTCGTCCTGCCTGGGTAACCTGTCTGCTGCCAGTCTCAAAGTGAAAAAAGGGAAAAATCTTTTTTGGAGGGAAAAGGACCAAAATGCAGGCAGGTGGACTCCGTGGAGGGTGGATGAGGAGTTGCTCCTGCCCTGGCACTAGAGCCCCAGCTGCTGTTCCAGGTGCTCTCTGATACCAGAGATCTCCGTGTGTCGTGTCATGACACTGTCTCCAGCACTGACCCTCAGGATAATGAGGATTCAAAACGAGGCAGGTCATATTGCCTTCAAAAGTAAATCCAGGGAGGTTTGGCGGTATGTCAGAGGGTTAAGGGCTTGTGGCGCTCACGAAAAGGGGACAGGTGGAAGGATCTGGGGTCTGGCCCCCAGACCGCCACCTGCCGGGGAGTCGCTTTACAGGGGGTGAAGCAGGTCTTTAGGAGTTCTATCTTTCTCTCCCACCCTGTATTTCCTCTGCTCTCTCCTTTTGTGTCTGTCAGATGCAAGGTCAGTAACAACAACAACAACAACAACAACAACAATAACCACCACAGTGACCAAGCAACAAGGGCAGCGAAAGGGGAACAAATGGAGTGCAGGAGCTGTGGATTATTCGTGGTGCAGGCACTCAGCTGTGGCAATAACCCCTTGAGGCAATCAATCCATAAATGAAGAAGTAATACAGGTAACAGAGACTTATATGTCCCAGTGTGTTTCCACTGAGTTAATGTAAATGCACTTTTAATTACTTCTTCATTTATTTATTACCTTGCCACGAGAATTTCTTTTCATTGCTAAAAAAAAGTGCCCCTTCAAGGGTACCAGGTGGTGCCACACCCAGTTAAGCACTCATGTTACAATGCAGGAGGACTGGGCTTCAACACCCTGGTCCCCACCTGCCAGGGGAAATCTTTACAAGTGGTGCAGAAGTGCTGCAGGTGTTTCTCTCTGTGTCTCAAACTCTCTCTCCCTCCCTTCCCTCTCAATTCCTATCTATTTATTCCAGTGAATAATCAAGAAAATAGAAAGTAATAAAAGAAAAAGGAAAAGGAAATATGCCACGACTTCAAATGGGCTACTCAGGAAAATGCTTTCCTTGTTAAGATCCTCACAGCATTCCATATGCAGAAAGGCAAAGACACCATGTATTTTTTAACACAGATTTTATATTTATTTATTTGTTTATTTATTTAGGTGCTTACTCACTTTTGTTATTGTTGAATTAATGTTTTACATTTGACATTGACTAAGGATCTGACACCAGGGGTCTCCAGTACCCCTAGATGGTACTCTCCCTCTACAAAACCGATCCATTGACCTGTCCATCCATCCATCCACCCATCCATCTATCCATCCATCCATCCATCCATCCATCCATCCATCCATCCATCCATCCATCCATCCAGCAGTCAACCAAGCTAAGTACAAAAGGAGATCTCTCCTTGAATGGTGAAGAGAATCAACGATGCACAGGTAGGTTGCAAAGGGGCCAGTTTGGCTGAATAGGGCAGAGAGGCTGAACCAGGGAATGTGTTGGGGCGTGTGGGTTTGGGTGGAGTGAGCCGGAGACCCTGTGAGCTGGGTCACATTAGGGGCAGGCAGCGGGTGGAAGGGGATGCGAACAGCTGTCACTGGAGAACCATCACAAGTGCTGGAGCTGGTGAGCAGGGCACCTGGAAGAGAGGACAGACAAAGGAGAGAAGCAAAGTGCAGAGGAGAGGAGAGGGGAGAGGATGGTGAGGACAGGAGAGGACAGGAGAGGACAGGAGTGGAGGGGACCTGAGAAACCTACCTGGACAAAGGCAGCATACAGACATCCAGGAAGGCAGGCAGGCATGCAGGCAGCTCTGGCCTGGGCTCCCTGGATCCCGGGCACACCTCCACCTGTCTTCTCTTGGCTGCCAGCCCTGAGGTCCCTCTTCGGTCAGCACTGTCTTCCCATCCTTCCGTCCCTCTGTGCCAGGGCCCAGGCGTCTGGGCGCTGTTGCCTCACCTAGTGGCAGGGCAGTTGGGCTACCCAGTGCCAGTGTGGCCAGCACAGATTGCCAGGGGCTAGGACATCACAGAGGGCTCCTGTGGTTGCTAGGCTACGGGGACCCTGCCCATCCAGTTGACCAGCAGCCATGACCCCCACGCTGAACTTGACCTGAGGGGTGGTGGCCAGCCACCAGAGCCAGAGCCCCAGGGCAAAGCAGGTGCTGGTCGGCAGGGCCAAGGGGCTATGGGCAGATTGGTGTGTGTCTGGGCATGGGGCTGGCATCTGACAGCCCAGGGCTGGGGACCAAGGTCCGCCAGGCCCCTGTCCCACCATGTGCACTGACACACAGTCTTGCTGACTGACTGACAGTTCCCGCCCCAGAGATACCCACACCAGGTCCCTGGGTGCCCTGAGCTGCCCCTGAGGGTTGCTGGGTGCCTGCCTGGACACCTGCCTCCGTAATGGAGGCCTCTATTAATCCCGTTGCCTACTGACAGCTGCCCTCCTGCCCCTCCTACTCCTCCTCCTCTTCTTCCTCCTCCTCTTCCTCCTCCTCTTCCTCCTCCTCCTCCTCCTCCTCCTCGTTCTCCTCCTCCTCCTCTACCTCCTCCTCTTCTTCCTCATCCTCAGAGGGACTCAATCAGGGCCCTTGGCCTAGGCAAGCCAGGGCTGCTGCTCTGGCTGCTGCAGCTTCTATCCAGTGGGTGGGTGCAGGAATCTGTTCCTGTCAGTCCCTGATTCCTGGGACCTTCCATGCCTCCAGCTCCCCCCACTCTCTAGTCCATACCCCTACTCAAGGATGCCCCCTTTCCCCTTGCCCTCTGTCCCCCAGCTCCCCAACTAACATCTACTGTGTGCTTCCCTGTGCTACTTTACTGCCACCCTGCTTCTGCCCTTCAGCCCTGAGGGCCCAGGGCCAGCCCAGCTGCCATCTCACCATCCAGAGGGGGACCTGCCCTTACCCCCTGCCACCACACCCACACACACAGCCCTGCACACACTCACGGGCTCCCCTGCCTGTAGCCTGCCTCTCAAACAGTCTCCTTCTGCCCCCTAGCCCCCTTACAGCCTGTGCCACAGCCCCCCACAGACACCTGGGCATCAGCAGCGCAGACATGCAAACAGCTCCCCTCACCCCCACTCCATTTGCTCCAAGGTTGTCAAGAGTCTTTTTTTCATGCTGTAGGGGAGGGAGTTGAGACAGTCCAATGTCCTGGGGAGCAAGAACTGCAAACAGTCCATCTACATTGTAACATTTGGGTCTCCTGCCGCCCAATCCCTAGTGTGCTGTGCAGACCTTTGACTGGCAAAAACACCCCATCTGAGCGTGAGATATGGCTGGGCTAGTGGCTCTTTCTGTGGACTAAGAGACAGACAGACAGAGTTTTCAGGTTCAAAACCTATACTTTCCAGAAGATGGTCATTCACTTCGGTTTAAAAAAAAAAAAAAAAAAAAAAAAAAAAGGCTTTTTATTTTTTTCGTCCTGCCTGGGTAACCTGTCTGCTGCCAGTCTCAAAGTGAAAAAAGGGAAAAATCTTTTTTGGAGGGAAAAGGACCAAAATGCAGGCAGGTGGACTCCGTGGAGGGTGGATGAGGAGTTGCTCCTGCCCTGGCACTAGAGCCCCAGCTGCTGTTCCAGGTGCTCTCTGATACCAGAGATCTCCGTGTGTCGTGTCATGACACTGTCTCCAGCACTGACCCTCAGGATAATGAGGATTCAAAACGAGGCAGGTCATATTGCCTTCAAAAGTAAATCCAGGGAGGTTTGGCGGTATGTCAGAGGGTTAAGGGCTTGTGGCGCTCACGAAAAGGGGACAGGTGGAAGGATCTGGGGTCTGGCCCCCAGACCGCCACCTGCCGGGGAGTCGCTTTACAGGGGGTGAAGCAGGTCTTTAGGAGTTCTATCTTTCTCTCCCACCCTGTATTTCCTCTGCTCTCTCCTTTTGTGTCTGTCAGATGCAAGGTCAGTAACAACAACAACAACAACAACAACAACAATAACCACCACAGTGACCAAGCAACAAGGGCAGCGAAAGGGGAACAAATGGAGTGCAGGAGCTGTGGATTATTCGTGGTGCAGGCACTCAGCTGTGGCAATAACCCCTTGAGGCAATCAATCCATAAATGAAGAAGTAATACAGGTAACAGAGACTTATATGTCCCAGTGTGTTTCCACTGAGTTAATGTAAATGCACTTTTAATTACTTCTTCATTTATTTATTACCTTGCCACGAGAATTTCTTTTCATTGCTAAAAAAAAGTGCCCCTTCAAGGGTACCAGGTGGTGCCACACCCAGTTAAGCACTCATGTTACAATGCAGGAGGACTGGGCTTCAACACCCTGGTCCCCACCTGCCAGGGGAAATCTTTACAAGTGGTGCAGAAGTGCTGCAGGTGTTTCTCTCTGTGTCTCAAACTCTCTCTCCCTCCCTTCCCTCTCAATTCCTATCTATTTATTCCAGTGAATAATCAAGAAAATAGAAAGTAATAAAAGAAAAAGGAAAAGGAAATATGCCACGACTTCAAATGGGCTACTCAGGAAAATGCTTTCCTTGTTAAGATCCTCACAGCATTCCATATGCAGAAAGGCAAAGACACCATGTATTTTTTAACACAGATTTTATATTTATTTATTTGTTTATTTATTTAGGTGCTTACTCACTTTTGTTATTGTTGAATTAATGTTTTACATTTGACATTGACTAAGGATCTGACACCAGGGGTCTCCAGTACCCCTAGATGGTACTCTCCCTCTACAAAACCGATCCATTGACCTGTCCATCCATCCATCCACCCATCCATCTATCCATCCATCCATCCATCCATCCATCCATCCATCCATCCATCCATCCAGCAGTCAACCAAGCTAAGTACAAAAGGAGATCTCTCCTTGAATGGTGAAGAGAATCAACGATGCACAGGTAGGTTGCAAAGGGGCCAGTTTGGCTGAATAGGGCAGAGAGGCTGAACCAGGGAATGTGTTGGGGCGTGTGGGTTTGGGTGGAGTGAGCCGGAGACCCTGTGAGCTGGGTCACATTAGGGGCAGGCAGCGGGTGGAAGGGGATGCGAACAGCTGTCACTGGAGAACCATCACAAGTGCTGGAGCTGGTGAGCAGGGCACCTGGAAGAGAGGACAGACAAAGGAGAGAAGCAAAGTGCAGAGGAGAGGAGAGGGGAGAGGATGGTGAGGACAGGAGAGGACAGGAGAGGACAGGAGTGGAGGGGACCTGAGAAACCTACCTGGACAAAGGCAGCATACAGACATCCAGGAAGGCAGGCAGGCATGCAGGCAGCTCTGGCCTGGGCTCCCTGGATCCCGGGCACACCTCCACCTGTCTTCTCTTGGCTGCCAGCCCTGAGGTCCCTCTTCGGTCAGCACTGTCTTCCCATCCTTCCGTCCCTCTGTGCCAGGGCCCAGGCGTCTGGGCGCTGTTGCCTCACCTAGTGGCAGGGCAGTTGGGCTACCCAGTGCCAGTGTGGCCAGCACAGATTGCCAGGGGCTAGGACATCACAGAGGGCTCCTGTGGTTGCTAGGCTACGGGGACCCTGCCCATCCAGTTGACCAGCAGCCATGACCCCCACGCTGAACTTGACCTGAGGGGTGGTGGCCAGCCACCAGAGCCAGAGCCCCAGGGCAAAGCAGGTGCTGGTCGGCAGGGCCAAGGGGCTATGGGCAGATTGGTGTGTGTCTGGGCATGGGGCTGGCATCTGACAGCCCAGGGCTGGGGACCAAGGTCCGCCAGGCCCCTGTCCCACCATGTGCACTGACACACAGTCTTGCTGACTGACTGACAGTTCCCGCCCCAGAGATACCCACACCAGTTCCCTGGGTGCCCTGAGCTGCCCCTGAGGGTTGCTGGGTGCCTGCCTGGACACCTGCCTCCGTAATGGAGGCCTCTATTAATCCCGTTGCCTACTGACAGCTGCCCTCCTGCCCCTCCTACTCCTCCTCCTCTTCTTCCTCCTCCTCTTCCTCCTCCTCTTCCTCCTCCTCCTCCTCCTCCTCCTCGTTCTCCTCCTCCTCCTCTACCTCCTCCTCTTCTTCCTCATCCTCAGAGGGACTCAATCAGGGCCCTTGGCCTAGGCAAGCCAGGGCTGCTGCTCTGGCTGCTGCAGCTTCTATCCAGTGGGTGGGTGCAGGAATCTGTTCCTGTCAGTCCCTGATTCCTGGGACCTTCCATGCCTCCAGCTCCCCCCACTCTCTAGTCCATACCCCTACTCAAGGATGCCCCCTTTCCCCTTGCCCTCTGTCCCCCAGCTCCCCAACTAACATCTACTGTGTGCTTCCCTGTGCTACTTTACTGCCACCCTGCTTCTGCCCTTCAGCCCTGAGGGCCCAGGGCCAGCCCAGCTGCCATCTCACCATCCAGAGGGGGACCTGCCCTTACCCCCTGCCACCACACCCACACACACAGCCCTGCACACACTCACGGGCTCCCCTGCCTGTAGCCTGCCTCTCAAACAGTCTCCTTCTGCCCCCTAGCCCCCTTACAGCCTGTGCCACAGCCCCCCACAGACACCTGGGCATCAGCAGCGCAGACATGCAAACAGCTCCCCTCACCCCCACTCCATTTGCTCCAAGGTTGTCAAGAGTCTTTTTTTCATGCTGTAGGGGAGGGAGTTGAGACAGTCCAATGTCCTGGGGAGCAAGAACTGCAAACAGTCCATCTACATTGTAACATTTGGGTCTCCTGCCGCCCAATCCCTAGTGTGCTGTGCAGACCTTTGACTGGCAAAAACACCCCATCTGAGCGTGAGATATGGCTGGGCTAGTGGCTCTTTCTGTGGACTAAGAGACAGACAGACAGAGTTTTCAGGTTCAAAACCTATACTTTCCAGAAGATGGTCATTCACTTCGGTTTAAAAAAAAAAAAAAAAAAAAAAAAAAAAGGCTTTTTATTTTTTTCGTCCTGCCTGGGTAACCTGTCTGCTGCCAGTCTCAAAGTGAAAAAAGGGAAAAATCTTTTTTGGAGGGAAAAGGACCAAAATGCAGGCAGGTGGACTCCGTGGAGGGTGGATGAGGAGTTGCTCCTGCCCTGGCACTAGAGCCCCAGCTGCTGTTCCAGGTGCTCTCTGATACCAGAGATCTCCGTGTGTCGTGTCATGACACTGTCTCCAGCACTGACCCTCAGGATAATGAGGATTCAAAACGAGGCAGGTCATATTGCCTTCAAAAGTAAATCCAGGGAGGTTTGGCGGTATGTCAGAGGGTTAAGGGCTTGTGGCGCTCACGAAAAGGGGACAGGTGGAAGGATCTGGGGTCTGGCCCCCAGACCGCCACCTGCCGGGGAGTCGCTTTACAGGGGGTGAAGCAGGTCTTTAGGAGTTCTATCTTTCTCTCCCACCCTGTATTTCCTCTGCTCTCTCCTTTTGTGTCTGTCAGATGCAAGGTCAGTAACAACAACAACAACAACAACAACAACAATAACCACCACAGTGACCAAGCAACAAGGGCAGCGAAAGGGGAACAAATGGAGTGCAGGAGCTGTGGATTATTCGTGGTGCAGGCACTCAGCTGTGGCAATAACCCCTTGAGGCAATCAATCCATAAATGAAGAAGTAATACAGGTAACAGAGACTTATATGTCCCAGTGTGTTTCCACTGAGTTAATGTAAATGCACTTTTAATTACTTCTTCATTTATTTATTACCTTGCCACGAGAATTTCTTTTCATTGCTAAAAAAAAGTGCCCCTTCAAGGGTACCAGGTGGTGCCACACCCAGTTAAGCACTCATGTTACAATGCAGGAGGACTGGGCTTCAACACCCTGGTCCCCACCTGCCAGGGGAAATCTTTACAAGTGGTGCAGAAGTGCTGCAGGTGTTTCTCTCTGTGTCTCAAACTCTCTCTCCCTCCCTTCCCTCTCAATTCCTATCTATTTATTCCAGTGAATAATCAAGAAAATAGAAAGTAATAAAAGAAAAAGGAAAAGGAAATATGCCACGACTTCAAATGGGCTACTCAGGAAAATGCTTTCCTTGTTAAGATCCTCACAGCATTCCATATGCAGAAAGGCAAAGACACCATGTATTTTTTAACACAGATTTTATATTTATTTATTTGTTTATTTATTTAGGTGCTTACTCACTTTTGTTATTGTTGAATTAATGTTTTACATTTGACATTGACTAAGGATCTGACACCAGGGGTCTCCAGTACCCCTAGATGGTACTCTCCCTCTACAAAACCGATCCATTGACCTGTCCATCCATCCATCCACCCATCCATCTATCCATCCATCCATCCATCCATCCATCCATCCATCCATCCATCCATCCAGCAGTCAACCAAGCTAAGTACAAAAGGAGATCTCTCCTTGAATGGTGAAGAGAATCAACGATGCACAGGTAGGTTGCAAAGGGGCCAGTTTGGCTGAATAGGGCAGAGAGGCTGAACCAGGGAATGTGTTGGGGCGTGTGGGTTTGGGTGGAGTGAGCCGGAGACCCTGTGAGCTGGGTCACATTAGGGGCAGGCAGCGGGTGGAAGGGGATGCGAACAGCTGTCACTGGAGAACCATCACAAGTGCTGGAGCTGGTGAGCAGGGCACCTGGAAGAGAGGACAGACAAAGGAGAGAAGCAAAGTGCAGAGGAGAGGAGAGGGGAGAGGATGGTGAGGACAGGAGAGGACAGGAGAGGACAGGAGTGGAGGGGACCTGAGAAACCTACCTGGACAAAGGCAGCATACAGACATCCAGGAAGGCAGGCAGGCATGCAGGCAGCTCTGGCCTGGGCTCCCTGGATCCCGGGCACACCTCCACCTGTCTTCTCTTGGCTGCCAGCCCTGAGGTCCCTCTTCGGTCAGCACTGTCTTCCCATCCTTCCGTCCCTCTGTGCCAGGGCCCAGGCGTCTGGGCGCTGTTGCCTGACCTAGTGGCAGGGCAGTTGGGCTACCCAGTGCCAGTGTGGCCAGCACAGATTGCCAGGGGCTAGGACATCACAGAGGGCTCCTGTGGTTGCTAGGCTACGGGGACCCTGCCCATCCAGTTGACCAGCAGCCATGACCCCCACGCTGAACTTGACCTGAGGGGTGGTGGCCAGCCACCAGAGCCAGAGCCACAGGGCAAAGCAGGTGCTGGTCGGCCGGGCCAAGGGGCTATGGGCAGATTGGTGTGTGTCTGGGCATGGGGCTGGCATCTGACAGCCCAGGGCTGGGGACCAAGGTCCGCCAGGCCCCTGTCCCACCATGTGCACTGACACACAGTCTTGCTGACTGACTGACAGTTCCCGCCCCAGAGATACCCACACCAGGTCCCTGGGTGCCCTGAGCTGCCCCTGAGGGTTGGTGGGTGCCTGCCTGGACACCTGCCTCCGTAATGGAGGCCTCTATTAATCCCGTTGCCTACTGACAGCTGCCCTCCTGCCCCTCCTACTCCTCCTCCTCTTCTTCCTCCTCCTCTTCCTCCTCCTCCTCCTCCTCCTCCTCCTCCTCCTTCTCCTCCTCCTCCTCTACCTCCTCCTCTTCTTCCTCATCCTCAGAGGGACTCAATCAGGTCCCTTGGCCTAGGCAAGCCAGGGCTGCTGCTCTGGCTGCTGCAGCTTCTATCCAGTGGGTGGGTGCAGGAATCTGTTCCTGTCAGTCCCTGATTCCTGGGACCTTCCATGCCTCCAGCTCCCCCCACTCTCTAGTCCATACCCCTCCTCAAGGATGCCCCCTTTCCCCTTGCCCTCTGTCCCCCAGCTCCCCAACTAACATCTACTGTGTGCTTCCCTGTGCTACTTTACTGCCACCCTGCTTCTGCCCTTCAGCCCTGAGGGCCCAGGGCCAGCCCAGCTGCCATCTCACCATCCAGAGGGGGACCTGCCCTTACCCCCTGCCACCACACCCACACACACAGCCCTGCACACACTCACGGGCTCCCCTGCCTGTAGCCTGCCTCTCAAACAGTCTCCTTCTGCCCCCTAGCCCCCTTACAGCCTGTGCCACGGCCCCCCACAGACACCTGGGCATCAGCAGCGCAGACATGCAAACAGCTCCCCTCACCCCCACTCCATTTGCTCCAAGGTTGTCAAGAGTCTTTTTTTCATGCTGTAGGGGAGGGAGTTGAGACAGTCCAATGTCCTGGGGAGCAAGAACTGCAAACAGTCCATCTACATTGTAACATTTGGGTCTCCTGCCGCCCAATCCCTAGTGTGCTGTGCAGACCTTTGACTGGCAAAAACACCCCATCTGAGCGTGAGATATGGCTGGGCTAGTGGCTCTTTCTGTGGACTAAGAGACAGACAGACAGAGTTTTCAGGTTCAAAACCTATACTTTCCAGAAGATGGTCATTCACTTCGGTTTAAAAAAAAAAAAAAAAAAGGCTTTTTATTTTTTTCGTCCTGCCTGGGTAACCTGTCTGCTGCCAGTCTCAAAGTGAAAAAAGGGAAAAATCTTTTTTGGAGGGAAAAGGACCAAAATGCAGGCAGGTGGACTCCGTGGAGGGTGGATGAGGAGTTGCTCCTGCCCTGGCACTAGAGCCCCAGCTGCTGTTCCAGGTGCTCTCTGATACCAGAGATCTCCGTGTGTCGTGTCATGACACTGTCTCCAGCACTGACCCTCAGGATAATGAGGATTCAAAACGAGGCAGGTCATATTGCCTTCAAAAGTAAATCCAGGGAGGTTTGGCGGTATGTCAGAGGGTTAAGGGCTTGTGGCGCTCACGAAAAGGGGACAGGTGGAAGGATCTGGGGTCTGGCCCCCAGACCGCCACCTGCCGGGGAGTCGCTTTACAGGGGGTGAAGCAGGTCTTTAGGAGTTCTATCTTTCTCTCCCACCCTGTATTTCCTCTGCTCTCTCCTTTTGTGTCTGTCAGATGCAAGGTCAGTAACAACAACAACAACAACAACAACAACAATAACCACCACAGTGACCAAGCAACAAGGGCAGCGAAAGGGGAACAAATGGAGTGCAGGAGCTGTGGATTATTCGTGGTGCAGGCACTCAGCTGTGGCAATAACCCCTTGAGGCAATCAATCCATAAATGAAGAAGTAATACAGGTAACAGAGACTTATATGTCCCAGTGTGTTTCCACTGAGTTAATGTAAATGCACTTTTAATTACTTCTTCATTTATTTATTACCTTGCCACGAGAATTTCTTTTCATTGCTAAAAAAAAGTGCCCCTTCAAGGGTACCAGGTGGTGCCACACCCAGTTAAGCACTCATGTTACAATGCAGGAGGACTGGGCTTCAACACCCTGGTCCCCACCTGCCAGGGGAAATCTTTACAAGTGGTGCAGAAGTGCTGCAGGTGTTTCTCTCTGTGTCTCAAACTCTCTCTCCCTCCCTTCCCTCTCAATTCCTATCTATTTATTCCAGTGAATAATCAAGAAAATAGAAAGTAATAAAAGAAAAAGGAAAAGGAAATATGCCACGACTTCAAATGGGCTACTCAGGAAAATGCTTTCCTTGTTAAGATCCTCACAGCATTCCATATGCAGAAAGGCAAAGACACCATGTATTTTTTAACACAGATTTTATATTTATTTATTTGTTTATTTATTTAGGTGCTTACTCACTTTTGTTATTGTTGAATTAATGTTTTACATTTGACATTGACTAAGGATCTGACACCAGGGGTCTCCAGTACCCCTAGATGGTACTCTCCCTCTACAAAACCGATCCATTGACCTGTCCATCCATCCATCCACCCATCCATCTATCCATCCATCCATCCATCCATCCATCCATCCATCCATCCATCCATCCAGCAGTCAACCAAGCTAAGTACAAAAGGAGATCTCTCCTTGAATGGTGAAGAGAATCAACGATGCACAGGTAGGTTGCAAAGGGGCCAGTTTGGCTGAATAGGGCAGAGAGGCTGAACCAGGGAATGTGTTGGGGCGTGTGGGTTTGGGTGGAGTGAGCCGGAGACCCTGTGAGCTGGGTCACATTAGGGGCAGGCAGCGGGTGGAAGGGGATGCGAACAGCTGTCACTGGAGAACCATCACAAGTGCTGGAGCTGGTGAGCAGGGCACCTGGAAGAGAGGACAGACAAAGGAGAGAAGCAAAGTGCAGAGGAGAGGAGAGGGGAGAGGATGGTGAGGACAGGAGAGGACAGGAGAGGACAGGAGTGGAGGGGACCTGAGAAACCTACCTGGACAAAGGCAGCATACAGACATCCAGGAAGGCAGGCAGGCATGCAGGCAGCTCTGGCCTGGGCTCCCTGGATCCCGGGCACACCTCCACCTGTCTTCTCTTGGCTGCCAGCCCTGAGGTCCCTCTTCGGTCAGCACTGTCTTCCCATCCTTCCGTCCCTCTGTGCCAGGGCCCAGGCGTCTGGGCGCTGTTGCCTCACCTAGTGGCAGGGCAGTTGGGCTACCCAGTGCCAGTGTGGCCAGCACAGATTGCCAGGGGCTAGGACATCACAGAGGGCTCCTGTGGTTGCTAGGCTACGGGGACCCTGCCCATCCAGTTGACCAGCAGCCATGACCCCCACGCTGAACTTGACCTGAGGGGTGGTGGCCAGCCACCAGAGCCAGAGCCCCAGGGCAAAGCAGGTGCTGGTCGGCCGGGCCAAGGGGCTATGGGCAGATTGGTGTGTGTCTGGGCATGGGGCTGGCATCTGACAGCCCAGGGCTGGGGACCAAGGTCCGCCAGGCCCCTGTCCCACCATGTGCACTGACACACAGTCTTGCTGACTGACTGACAGTTCCCGCCCCAGAGATACCCACACCAGGTCCCTGGGTGCCCTGAGCTGCCCCTGAGGGTTGGTGGGTGCCTGCCTGGACACCTGCCTCCGTAATGGAGGCCTCTATTAATCCCGTTGCCTACTGACAGCTGCCCTCCTGCCCCTCCTACTCCTCCTCCTCTTCTTCCTCCTCCTCTTCCTCCTCCTCCTCCTCCTCCTCCTCCTCCTCCTTCTCCTCCTCCTCCTCTACCTCCTCCTCTTCTTCCTCATCCTCAGAGGGACTCAATCAGGTCCCTTGGCCTAGGCAAGCCAGGGCTGCTGCTCTGGCTGCTGCAGCTTCTATCCAGTGGGTGGGTGCAGGAATCTGTTCCTGTCAGTCCCTGATTCCTGGGACCTTCCATGCCTCCAGCTCCCCCCACTCTCTAGTCCATACCCCTCCTCAAGGATGCCCCCTTTCCCCTTGCCCTCTGTCCCCCAGCTCCCCAACTAACATCTACTGTGTGCTTCCCTGTGCTACTTTACTGCCACCCTGCTTCTGCCCTTCAGCCCTGAGGGCCCAGGGCCAGCCCAGCTGCCATCTCACCATCCAGAGGGGGACCTGCCCTTACCCCCTGCCACCACACCCACACACACAGCCCTGCACACACTCACGGGCTCCCCTGCCTGTAGCCTGCCTCTCAAACAGTCTCCTTCTGCCCCCTAGCCCCCTTACAGCCTGTGCCACGGCCCCCCACAGACACCTGGGCATCAGCAGCGCAGACATGCAAACAGCTCCCCTCACCCCCACTCCATTTGCTCCAAGGTTGTCAAGAGTCTTTTTTTCATGCTGTAGGGGAGGGAGTTGAGACAGTCCAATGTCCTGGGGAGCAAGAACTGCAAACAGTCCATCTACATTGTAACATTTGGGTCTCCTGCCGCCCAATCCCTAGTGTGCTGTGCAGACCTTTGACTGGCAAAAACACCCCATCTGAGCGTGAGATATGGCTGGGCTAGTGGCTCTTTCTGTGGACTAAGAGACAGACAGACAGAGTTTTCAGGTTCAAAACCTATACTTTCCAGAAGATGGTCATTCACTTCGGTTTAAAAAAAAAAAAAAAAAAAAAAAAAAAAAAAGGCTTTTTATTTTTTTCGTCCTGCCTGGGTAACCTGTCTGCTGCCAGTCTCAAAGTGAAAAAAGGGAAAAATCTTTTTTGGAGGGAAAAGGACCAAAATGCAGGCAGGTGGACTCCGTGGAGGGTGGATGAGGAGTTGCTCCTGCCCTGGCACTAGAGCCCCAGCTGCTGTTCCAGGTGCTCTCTGATACCAGAGATCTCCGTGTGTCGTGTCATGACACTGTCTCCAGCACTGACCCTCAGGATAATGAGGATTCAAAACGAGGCAGGTCATATTGCCTTCAAAAGTAAATCCAGGGAGGTTTGGCGGTATGTCAGAGGGTTAAGGGCTTGTGGCGCTCACGAAAAGGGGACAGGTGGAAGGATCTGGGGTCTGGCCCCCAGACCGCCGCCTGCCGGGGAGTCGCTTTACAGGGGGTGAAGCAGGTCTTTAGGAGTTCTATCTTTCTCTCCCACCCTGTATTTCCTCTGCTCTCTCCTTTTGTGTCTGTCAGATGCAAGGTCAGTAACAACAACAACAACAACAACAACAACAACAACAATAACCACCACAGTGACCAAGCAACAAGGGCAGCGAAAGGGGAACAAATGGAGTGCAGGAGCTGTGGATTATTCGTGGTGCAGGCACTCAGCTGTGGCAATAACCCCTTGAGGCAATCAATCCATAAATGAAGAAGTAATACAGGTAACAGAGACTTATATGTCCCAGTGTGTTTCCACTGAGTTAATGTAAATGCACTTTTAATTACTTCTTCATTTATTTATTACCTTGCCACGAGAATTTCTTTTCATTGCTAAAAAAAAGTGCCCCTTCAAGGGTACCAGGTGGTGCCACACCCAGTTAAGCACTCATGTTACAATGCAGGAGGACTGGGCTTCAACACCCTGGTCCCCACCTGCCAGGGGAAATCTTTACAAGTGGTGCAGAAGTGCTGCAGGTGTTTCTCTCTGTGTCTCAAACTCTCTCTCCCTCCCTTCCCTCTCAATTCCTATCTATTTATTCCAGTGAATAATCAAGAAAATAGAAAGTAATAAAAGAAAAAGGAAAAGGAAATATGCCACGACTTCAAATGGGCTACTCAGGAAAATGCTTTCCTTGTTAAGATCCTCACAGCATTCCATATGCAGAAAGGCAAAGACACCATGTATTTTTTAACACAGATTTTATATTTATTTATTTGTTTATTTATTTAGGTGCTTACTCACTTTTGTTATTGTTGAATTAATGTTTTACATTTGACATTGACTAAGGATCTGACACCAGGGGTCTCCAGTACCCCTAGATGGTACTCTCCCTCTACAAAACCGATCCATTGACCTGTCCATCCATCCATCCACCCATCCATCTATCCATCCATCCATCCATCCATCCATCCATCCATCCATCCATCCAGCAGTCAACCAAGCTAAGTACAAAAGGAGATCTCTCCTTGAATGGTGAAGAGAATCAACGATGCACAGGTAGGTTGCAAAGGGGCCAGTTTGGCTGAATAGGGCAGAGAGGCTGAACCAGGGAATGTGTTGGGGCGTGTGGGTTTGGGTGGAGTGAGCCGGAGACCCTGTGAGCTGGGTCACATTAGGGGCAGGCAGCGGGTGGAAGGGGATGCGAACAGCTGTCACTGGAGAACCATCACAAGTGCTGGAGCTGGTGAGCAGGGCACCTGGAAGAGAGGACAGACAAAGGAGAGAAGCAAAGTGCAGAGGAGAGGAGAGGGGAGAGGATGGTGAGGACAGGAGAGGACAGGAGAGGACAGGAGTGGAGGGGACCTGAGAAACCTACCTGGACAAAGGCAGCATACAGACATCCAGGAAGGCAGGCAGGCATGCAGGCAGCTCTGGCCTGGGCTCCCTGGATCCCGGGCACACCTCCACCTGTCTTCTCTTGGCTGCCAGCCCTGAGGTCCCTCTTCGGTCAGCACTGTCTTCCCATCCTTCCGTCCCTCTGTGCCAGGGCCCAGGCGTCTGGGCGCTGTTGCCTCACCTAGTGGCAGGGCAGTTGGGCTACCCAGTGCCAGTGTGGCCAGCACAGATTGCCAGGGGCTAGGACATCACAGAGGGCTCCTGTGGTTGCTAGGCTACGGGGACCCTGCCCATCCAGTTGACCAGCAGCCATGACCCCCACGCTGAACTTGACCTGAGGGGTGGTGGCCAGCCACCAGAGCCAGAGCCCCAGGGCAAAGCAGGTGCTGGTCGGCCGGGCCAAGGGGCTATGGGCAGATTGGTGTGTGTCTGGGCATGGGGCTGGCATCTGACAGCCCAGGGCTGGGGACCAAGGTCCGCCAGGCCCCTGTCCCACCATGTGCACTGACACACAGTCTTGCTGACTGACTGACAGTTCCCGCCCCAGAGATACCCACACCAGGTCCCTGGGTGCCCTGAGCTGCCCCTGAGGGTTGGTGGGTGCCTGCCTGGACACCTGCCTCCGTAATGGAGGCCTCTATTAATCCGTTGCCTACTGACAGCTGCCCTCCTGCCCCTCCTACTCCTCCTCCTCTTCTTCCTCCTCCTCTTCCTCCTCCTCCTCCTCCTCCTCCTCCGTCTCCTCCTCCTCCTCTACCTCCTCCTCTTCTTCCTCATCCTCAGAGGGACTCAATCAGGTCCCTTGGCCTAGGCAAGCCAGGGCTGCTGCTCTGGCTGCTGCAGCTTCTATCCAGTGGGTGGGTGCAGGAATCTGTTCCTGTCAGTCCCTGATTCCTGGGACCTTCCATGCCTCCAGCTCCCCCCACTCTCTAGTCCATACCCCTCCTCAAGGATGCCCCCTTTCCCCTTGCCCTCTGTCCCCCAGCTCCCCAACTAACATCTACTGTGTGCTTCCCTGTGCTACTTTACTGCCACCCTGCTTCTGCCCTTCAGCCCTGAGGGCCCAGGGCCAGCCCAGCTGCCATCTCACCATCCAGAGGGGGACCTGCCCTTACCCCCTGCCACCACACCCACACACACAGCCCTGCACACACTCACGGGCTCCCCTGCCTGTAGCCTGCCTCTCAAACAGTCTCCTTCTGCCCCCTAGCCCCCTTACAGCCTGTGCCACGGCCCCCCACAGACACCTGGGCATCAGCAGCGCAGACATGCAAACAGCTCCCCTCACCCCCACTCCATTTGCTCCAAGGTTGTCAAGAGTCTTTTTTTCATGCTGTAGGGGAGGGAGTTGAGACAGTCCAATGTCCTGGGGAGCAAGAACTGCAAACAGTCCATCTACATTGTAACATTTGGGTCTCCTGCCGCCCAATCCCTAGTGTGCTGTGCAGACCTTTGACTGGCAAAAACACCCCATCTGAGCGTGAGATATGGCTGGGCTAGTGGCTCTTTCTGTGGACTAAGAGACAGACAGACAGAGTTTTCAGGTTCAAAACCTATACTTTCCAGAAGATGGTCATTCACTTCGGTTTAAAAAAAAAAAAAAAAAAAGGCTTTTTATTTTTTTCGTCCTGCCTGGGTAACCTGTCTGCTGCCAGTCTCAAAGTGAAAAAAGGGAAAAATCTTTTTTGGAGGGAAAAGGACCAAAATGCAGGCAGGTGGACTCCGTGGAGGGTGGATGAGGAGTTGCTCCTGCCCTGGCACTAGAGCCCCAGCTGCTGTTCCAGGTGCTCTCTGATACCAGAGATCTCCGTGTGTCGTGTCATGACACTGTCTCCAGCACTGACCCTCAGGATAATGAGGATTCAAAACGAGGCAGGTCATATTGCCTTCAAAAGTAAATCCAGGGAGGTTTGGCGGTATGTCAGAGGGTTAAGGGCTTGTGGCGCTCACGAAAAGGGGACAGGTGGAAGGATCTGGGGTCTGGCCCCCAGACCGCCACCTGCCGGGGAGTCGCTTTACAGGGGGTGAAGCAGGTCTTTAGGAGTTCTATCTTTCTCTCCCACCCTGTATTTCCTCTGCTCTCTCCTTTTGTGTCTGTCAGATGCAAGGTCAGTAACAACAACAACAACAACAACAACAACAATAACCACCACAGTGACCAAGCAACAAGGGCAGCGAAAGGGGAACAAATGGAGTGCAGGAGCTGTGGATTATTCGTGGTGCAGGCACTCAGCTGTGGCAATAACCCCTTGAGGCAATCAATCCATAAATGAAGAAGTAATACAGGTAACAGAGACTTATATGTCCCAGTGTGTTTCCACTGAGTTAATGTAAATGCACTTTTAATTACTTCTTCATTTATTTATTACCTTGCCACGAGAATTTCTTTTCATTGCTAAAAAAAAGTGCCCCTTCAAGGGTACCAGGTGGTGCCACACCCAGTTAAGCACTCATGTTACAATGCAGGAGGACTGGGCTTCAACACCCTGGTCCCCACCTGCCAGGGGAAATCTTTACAAGTGGTGCAGAAGTGCTGCAGGTGTTTCTCTCTGTGTCTCAAACTCTCTCTCCCTCCCTTCCCTCTCAATTCCTATCTATTTATTCCAGTGAATAATCAAGAAAATAGAAAGTAATAAAAGAAAAAGGAAAAGGAAATATGCCACGACTTCAAATGGGCTACTCAGGAAAATGCTTTCCTTGTTAAGATCCTCACAGCATTCCATATGCAGAAAGGCAAAGACACCATGTATTTTTTAACACAGATTTTATATTTATTTATTTGTTTATTTATTTAGGTGCTTACTCACTTTTGTTATTGTTGAATTAATGTTTTACATTTGACATTGACTAAGGATCTGACACCAGGGGTCTCCAGTACCCCTAGATGGTACTCTCCCTCTACAAAACCGATCCATTGACCTGTCCATCCATCCATCCACCCATCCATCTATCCATCCATCCATCCATCCATCCATCCATCCATCCATCCATCCAGCAGTCAACCAAGCTAAGTACAAAAGGAGATCTCTCCTTGAATGGTGAAGAGAATCAACGATGCACAGGTAGGTTGCAAAGGGGCCAGTTTGGCTGAATAGGGCAGAGAGGCTGAACCAGGGAATGTGTTGGGGCGTGTGGGTTTGGGTGGAGTGAGCCGGAGACCCTGTGAGCTGGGTCACATTAGGGGCAGGCAGCGGGTGGAAGGGGATGCGAACAGCTGTCACTGGAGAACCATCACAAGTGCTGGAGCTGGTGAGCAGGGCACCTGGAAGAGAGGACAGACAAAGGAGAGAAGCAAAGTGCAGAGGAGAGGAGAGGGGAGAGGATGGTGAGGACAGGAGAGGACAGGAGAGGACAGGAGTGGAGGGGACCTGAGAAACCTACCTGGACAAAGGCAGCATACAGACATCCAGGAAGGCAGGCAGGCATGCAGGCAGCTCTGGCCTGGGCTCCCTGGATCCCGGGCACACCTCCACCTGTCTTCTCTTGGCTGCCAGCCCTGAGGTCCCTCTTCGGTCAGCACTGTCTTCCCATCCTTCCGTCCCTCTGTGCCAGGGCCCAGGCGTCTGGGCGCTGTTGCCTCACCTAGTGGCAGGGCAGTTGGGCTACCCAGTGCCAGTGTGGCCAGCACAGATTGCCAGGGGCTAGGACATCACAGAGGGCTCCTGTGGTTGCTAGGCTACGGGGACCCTGCCCATCCAGTTGACCAGCAGCCATGACCCCCACGCTGAACTTGACCTGAGGGGTGGTGGCCAGCCACCAGAGCCAGAGCCCCAGGGCAAAGCAGGTGCTGGTCGGCCGGGCCAAGGGGCTATGGGCAGATTGGTGTGTGTCTGGGCATGGGGCTGGCATCTGACAGCCCAGGGCTGGGGACCAAGGTCCGCCAGGCCCCTGTCCCACCATGTGCACTGACACACAGTCTTGCTGACTGACTGACAGTTCCCGCCCCAGAGATACCCACACCAGGTCCCTGGGTGCCCTGAGCTGCCCCTGAGGGTTGGTGGGTGCCTGCCTGGACACCTGCCTCCGTAATGGAGGCCTCTATTAATCCCGTTGCCTACTGACAGCTGCCCTCCTGCCCCTCCTACTCCTCCTCCTCTTCTTCCTCCTCCTCTTCCTCCTCCTCCTCCTCCTCCTCCTCCTCCTCCTTCTCCTCCTCCTCCTCTACCTCCTCCTCTTCTTCCTCATCCTCAGAGGGACTCAATCAGGTCCCTTGGCCTAGGCAAGCCAGGGCTGCTGCTCTGGCTGCTGCAGCTTCTATCCAGTGGGTGGGTGCAGGAATCTGTTCCTGTCAGTCCCTGATTCCTGGGACCTTCCATGCCTCCAGCTCCCCCCACTCTCTAGTCCATACCCCTCCTCAAGGATGCCCCCTTTCCCCTTGCCCTCTGTCCCCCAGCTCCCCAACTAACATCTACTGTGTGCTTCCCTGTGCTACTTTACTGCCACCCTGCTTCTGCCCTTCAGCCCTGAGGGCCCAGGGCCAGCCCAGCTGCCATCTCACCATCCAGAGGGGGACCTGCCCTTACCCCCTGCCACCACACCCACACACACAGCCCTGCACACACTCACGGGCTCCCCTGCCTGTAGCCTGCCTCTCAAACAGTCTCCTTCTGCCCCCTAGCCCCCTTACAGCCTGTGCCACGGCCCCCCACAGACACCTGGGCATCAGCAGCGCAGACATGCAAACAGCTCCCCTCACCCCCACTCCATTTGCTCCAAGGTTGTCAAGAGTCTTTTTTTCATGCTGTAGGGGAGGGAGTTGAGACAGTCCAATGTCCTGGGGAGCAAGAACTGCAAACAGTCCATCTACATTGTAACATTTGGGTCTCCTGCCGCCCAATCCCTAGTGTGCTGTGCAGACCTTTGACTGGCAAAAACACCCCATCTGAGCGTGAGATATGGCTGGGCTAGTGGCTCTTTCTGTGGACTAAGAGACAGACAGACAGAGTTTTCAGGTTCAAAACCTATACTTTCCAGAAGATGGTCATTCACTTCGGTTTAAAAAAAAAAAAAAAAAAAAGGCTTTTTATTTTTTTCGTCCTGCCTGGGTAACCTGTCTGCTGCCAGTCTCAAAGTGAAAAAAGGGAAAAATCTTTTTTGGAGGGAAAAGGACCAAAATGCAGGCAGGTGGACTCCGTGGAGGGTGGATGAGGAGTTGCTCCTGCCCTGGCACTAGAGCCCCAGCTGCTGTTCCAGGTGCTCTCTGATACCAGAGATCTCCGTGTGTCGTGTCATGACACTGTCTCCAGCACTGACCCTCAGGATAATGAGGATTCAAAACGAGGCAGGTCATATTGCCTTCAAAAGTAAATCCAGGGAGGTTTGGCGGTATGTCAGAGGGTTAAGGGCTTGTGGCGCTCACGAAAAGGGGACAGGTGGAAGGATCTGGGGTCTGGCCCCCAGACCGCCACCTGCCGGGGAGTCGCTTTACAGGGGGTGAAGCAGGTCTTTAGGAGTTCTATCTTTCTCTCCCACCCTGTATTTCCTCTGCTCTCTCCTTTTGTGTCTGTCAGATGCAAGGTCAGTAACAACAACAACAACAACAACAACAACAATAACCACCACAGTGACCAAGCAACAAGGGCAGCGAAAGGGGAACAAATGGAGTGCAGGAGCTGTGGATTATTCGTGGTGCAGGCACTCAGCTGTGGCAATAACCCCTTGAGGCAATCAATCCATAAATGAAGAAGTAATACAGGTAACAGAGACTTATATGTCCCAGTGTGTTTCCACTGAGTTAATGTAAATGCACTTTTAATTACTTCTTCATTTATTTATTACCTTGCCACGAGAATTTCTTTTCATTGCTAAAAAAAAGTGCCCCTTCAAGGGTACCAGGTGGTGCCACACCCAGTTAAGCACTCATGTTACAATGCAGGAGGACTGGGCTTCAACACCCTGGTCCCCACCTGCCAGGGGAAATCTTTACAAGTGGTGCAGAAGTGCTGCAGGTGTTTCTCTCTGTGTCTCAAACTCTCTCTCCCTCCCTTCCCTCTCAATTCCTATCTATTTATTCCAGTGAATAATCAAGAAAATAGAAAGTAATAAAAGAAAAAGGAAAAGGAAATATGCCACGACTTCAAATGGGCTACTCAGGAAAATGCTTTCCTTGTTAAGATCCTCACAGCATTCCATATGCAGAAAGGCAAAGACACCATGTATTTTTTAACACAGATTTTATATTTATTTATTTGTTTATTTATTTAGGTGCTTACTCACTTTTGTTATTGTTGAATTAATGTTTTACATTTGACATTGACTAAGGATCTGACACCAGGGGTCTCCAGTACCCCTAGATGGTACTCTCCCTCTACAAAACCGATCCATTGACCTGTCCATCCATCCATCCACCCATCCATCTATCCATCCATCCATCCATCCATCCATCCATCCATCCATCCATCCATCCATCCATCCAGCAGTCAACCAAGCTAAGTACAAAAGGAGATCTCTCCTTGAATGGTGAAGAGAATCAACGATGCACAGGTAGGTTGCAAAGGGGCCAGTTTGGCTGAATAGGGCAGAGAGGCTGAACCAGGGAATGTGTTGGGGCGTGTGGGTTTGGGTGGAGTGAGCCGGAGACCCTGTGAGCTGGGTCACATTAGGGGCAGGCAGCGGGTGGAAGGGGATGCGAACAGCTGTCACTGGAGAACCATCACAAGTGCTGGAGCTGGTGAGCAGGGCACCTGGAAGAGAGGACAGACAAAGGAGAGAAGCAAAGTGCAGAGGAGAGGAGAGGGGAGAGGATGGTGAGGACAGGAGAGGACAGGAGAGGACAGGAGTGGAGGGGACCTGAGAAACCTACCTGGACAAAGGCAGCATACAGACATCCAGGAAGGCAGGCAGGCATGCAGGCAGCTCTGGCCTGGGCTCCCTGGATCCCGGGCACACCTCCACCTGTCTTCTCTTGGCTGCCAGCCCTGAGGTCCCTCTTCGGTCAGCACTGTCTTCCCATCCTTCCGTCCCTCTGTGCCAGGGCCCAGGCGTCTGGGCGCTGTTGCCTCACCTAGTGGCAGGGCAGTTGGGCTACCCAGTGCCAGTGTGGCCAGCACAGATTGCCAGGGGCTAGGACATCACAGAGGGCTCCTGTGGTTGCTAGGCTACGGGGACCCTGCCCATCCAGTTGACCAGCAGCCATGACCCCCACGCTGAACTTGACCTGAGGGGTGGTGGCCAGCCACCAGAGCCAGAGCCCCAGGGCAAAGCAGGTGCTGGTCGGCAGGGCCAAGGGGCTATGGGCAGATTGGTGTGTGTCTGGGCATGGGGCTGGCATCTGACAGCCCAGGGCTGGGGACCAAGGTCCGCCAGGCCCCTGTCCCACCATGTGCACTGACACACAGTCTTGCTGACTGACTGACAGTTCCCGCCCCAGAGATACCCACACCAGGTCCCTGGGTGCCCTGAGCTGCCCCTGAGGGTTGCTGGGTGCCTGCCTGGACACCTGCCTCCGTAATGGAGGCCTCTATTAATCCCGTTGCCTACTGACAGCTGCCCTCCTGCCCCTCCTACTCCTCCTCCTCTTCTTCCTCCTCCTCTTACTCCTCCTCTTCCTCCTCCTCCTCCTCCTCCTCCTCCTTCTCCTCCTCCTCCTCTACCTCCTCCTCTTCTTCCTCATCCTCAGAGGGACTCAATCAGGGCCCTTGGCCTAGGCAAGCCAGGGCTGCTGCTCTGGCTGCTGCAGCTTCTATCCAGTGGGTGGGTGCAGGAATCTGTTCCTGTCAGTCCCTGATTCCTGGGACCTTCCATGCCTCCAGCTCCCCCCACTCTCTAGTCCATACCCCTCCTCAAGGATGCCCCCTTTCCCCTTGCCCTCTGTCCCCCAGCTCCCCAACTAACATCTACTGTGTGCTTCCCTGTGCTACTTTACTGCCACCCTGCTTCTGCCCTTCAGCCCTGAGGGCCCAGGGCCAGCCCAGCTGCCATCTCACCATCCAGAGGGGGACCTGCCCTTACCCCCTGCCACCACACCCACACACACAGCCCTGCACACACTCACGGGCTCCCCTGCCTGTAGCCTGCCTCTCAAACAGTCTCCTTCTGCCCCCTAGCCCCCTTACAGCCTGTGCCACGGCCCCCCACAGACACCTGGGCATCAGCAGCGCAGACATGCAAACAGCTCCCCTCACCCCCACTCCATTTGCTCCAAGGTTGTCAAGAGTCTTTTTTTCATGCTGTAGGGGAGGGAGTTGAGACAGTCCAATGTCCTGGGGAGCAAGAACTGCAAACAGTCCATCTACATTGTAACATTTGGGTCTCCTGCCGCCCAATCCCTAGTGTGCTGTGCAGACCTTTGACTGGCAAAAACACCCCATCTGAGCGTGAGATATGGCTGGGCTAGTGGCTCTTTCTGTGGACTAAGAGACAGACAGACAGAGTTTTCAGGTTCAAAACCTATACTTTCCAGAAGATGGTCATTCACTTCGGTTTAAAAAAAAAAAAAAAAAAAGGCTTTTTATTTTTTTCGTCCTGCCTGGGTAACCTGTCTGCTGCCAGTCTCAAAGTGAAAAAAGGGAAAAATCTTTTTTGGAGGGAAAAGGACCAAAATGCAGGCAGGTGGACTCCGTGGAGGGTGGATGAGGAGTTGCTCCTGCCCTGGCACTAGAGCCCCAGCTGCTGTTCCAGGTGCTCTCTGATACCAGAGATCTCCGTGTGTCGTGTCATGACACTGTCTCCAGCACTGACCCTCAGGATAATGAGGATTCAAAACGAGGCAGGTCATATTGCCTTCAAAAGTAAATCCAGGGAGGTTTGGCGGTATGTCAGAGGGTTAAGGGCTTGTGGCGCTCACGAAAAGGGGACAGGTGGAAGGATCTGGGGTCTGGCCCCCAGACCGCCACCTGCCGGGGAGTCGCTTTACAGGGGGTGAAGCAGGTCTTTAGGAGTTCTATCTTTCTCTCCCACCCTGTATTTCCTCTGCTCTCTCCTTTTGTGTCTGTCAGATGCAAGGTCAGTAACAACAACAACAACAACAACAACAACAATAACCACCACAGTGACCAAGCAACAAGGGCAGCGAAAGGGGAACAAATGGAGTGCAGGAGCTGTGGATTATTCGTGGTGCAGGCACTCAGCTGTGGCAATAACCCCTTGAGGCAATCAATCCATAAATGAAGAAGTAATACAGGTAACAGAGACTTATATGTCCCAGTGTGTTTCCACTGAGTTAATGTAAATGCACTTTTAATTACTTCTTCATTTATTTATTACCTTGCCACGAGAATTTCTTTTCATTGCTAAAAAAAAGTGCCCCTTCAAGGGTACCAGGTGGTGCCACACCCAGTTAAGCACTCATGTTACAATGCAGGAGGACTGGGCTTCAACACCCTGGTCCCCACCTGCCAGGGGAAATCTTTACAAGTGGTGCAGAAGTGCTGCAGGTGTTTCTCTCTGTGTCTCAAACTCTCTCTCCCTCCCTTCCCTCTCAATTCCTATCTATTTATTCCAGTGAATAATCAAGAAAATAGAAAGTAATAAAAGAAAAAGGAAAAGGAAATATGCCACGACTTCAAATGGGCTACTCAGGAAAATGCTTTCCTTGTTAAGATCCTCACAGCATTCCATATGCAGAAAGGCAAAGACACCATGTATTTTTTAACACAGATTTTATATTTATTTATTTGTTTATTTATTTAGGTGCTTACTCACTTTTGTTATTGTTGAATTAATGTTTTACATTTGACATTGACTAAGGATCTGACACCAGGGGTCTCCAGTACCCCTAGATGGTACTCTCCCTCTACAAAACCGATCCATTGACCTGTCCATCCATCCATCCACCCATCCATCTATCCATCCATCCATCCATCCATCCATCCATCCATCCATCCATCCATCCATCCATCCATCCAGCAGTCAACCAAGCTAAGTACAAAAGGAGATCTCTCCTTGAATGGTGAAGAGAATCAACGATGCACAGGTAGGTTGCAAAGGGGCCAGTTTGGCTGAATAGGGCAGAGAGGCTGAACCAGGGAATGTGTTGGGGCGTGTGGGTTTGGGTGGAGTGAGCCGGAGACCCTGTGAGCTGGGTCACATTAGGGGCAGGCAGCGGGTGGAAGGGGATGCGAACAGCTGTCACTGGAGAACCATCACAAGTGCTGGAGCTGGTGAGCAGGGCACCTGGAAGAGAGGACAGACAAAGGAGAGAAGCAAAGTGCAGAGGAGAGGAGAGGGGAGAGGATGGTGAGGACAGGAGAGGACAGGAGAGGACAGGAGTGGAGGGGACCTGAGAAACCTACCTGGACAAAGGCAGCATACAGACATCCAGGAAGGCAGGCAGGCATGCAGGCAGCTCTGGCCTGGGCTCCCTGGATCCCGGGCACACCTCCACCTGTCTTCTCTTGGCTGCCAGCCCTGAGGTCCCTCTTCGGTCAGCACTGTCTTCCCATCCTTCCGTCCCTCTGTGCCAGGGCCCAGGCGTCTGGGCGCTGTTGCCTCACCTAGTGGCAGGGCAGTTGGGCTACCCAGTGCCAGTGTGGCCAGCACAGATTGCCAGGGGCTAGGACATCACAGAGGGCTCCTGTGGTTGCTAGGCTACGGGGACCCTGCCCATCCAGTTGACCAGCAGCCATGACCCCCACGCTGAACTTGACCTGAGGGGTGGTGGCCAGCCACCAGAGCCAGAGCCCCAGGGCAAAGCAGGTGCTGGTCGGCAGGGCCAAGGGGCTATGGGCAGATTGGTGTGTGTCTGGGCATGGGGCTGGCATCTGACAGCCCAGGGCTGGGGACCAAGGTCCGCCAGGCCCCTGTCCCACCATGTGCACTGACACACAGTCTTGCTGACTGACTGACAGTTCCCGCCCCAGAGATACCCACACCAGGTCCCTGGGTGCCCTGAGCTGCCCCTGAGGGTTGCTGGGTGCCTGCCTGGACACCTGCCTCCGTAATGGAGGCCTCTATTAATCCCGTTGCCTACTGACAGCTGCCCTCCTGCCCCTCCTACTCCTCCTCCTCTTCTTCCTCCTCCTCTTACTCCTCCTCTTCCTCCTCCTCCTCCTCCTCCTCCTCCTCGTTCTCCTCCTCCTCCTCTACCTCCTCCTCTTCTTCCTCATCCTCAGAGGGACTCAATCAGGGCCCTTGGCCTAGGCAAGCCAGGGCTGCTGCTCTGGCTGCTGCAGCTTCTATCCAGTGGGTGGGTGCAGGAATCTGTTCCTGTCAGTCCCTGATTCCTGGGACCTTCCATGCCTCCAGCTCCCCCCACTCTCTAGTCCATACCCCTCCTCAAGGATGCCCCCTTTCCCCTTGCCCTCTGTCCCCCAGCTCCCCAACTAACATCTACTGTGTGCTTCCCTGTGCTACTTTACTGCCACCCTGCTTCTGCCCTTCAGCCCTGAGGGCCCAGGGCCAGCCCAGCTGCCATCTCACCATCCAGAGGGGGACCTGCCCTTACCCCCTGCCACCACACCCACACACACAGCCCTGCACACACTCACGGGCTCCCCTGCCTGTAGCCTGCCTCTCAAACAGTCTCCTTCTGCCCCCTAGCCCCCTTACAGCCTGTGCCACGGCCCCCCACAGACACCTGGGCATCAGCAGCGCAGACATGCAAACAGCTCCCCTCACCCCCACTCCATTTGCTCCAAGGTTGTCAAGAGTCTTTTTTTCATGCTGTAGGGGAGGGAGTTGAGACAGTCCAATGTCCTGGGGAGCAAGAACTGCAAACAGTCCATCTACATTGTAACATTTGGGTCTCCTGCCGCCCAATCCCTAGTGTGCTGTGCAGACCTTTGACTGGCAAAAACACCCCATCTGAGCGTGAGATATGGCTGGGCTAGTGGCTCTTTCTGTGGACTAAGAGACAGACAGACAGAGTTTTCAGGTTCAAAACCTATACTTTCCAGAAGATGGTCATTCACTTCGGTTTAAAAAAAAAAAAAAAAAAAAAAAAAAAAAAGGCTTTTTATTTTTTTCGTCCTGCCTGGGTAACCTGTCTGCTGCCAGTCTCAAAGTGAAAAAAGGGAAAAATCTTTTTTGGAGGGAAAAGGACCAAAATGCAGGCAGGTGGACTCCGTGGAGGGTGGATGAGGAGTTGCTCCTGCCCTGGCACTAGAGCCCCAGCTGCTGTTCCAGGTGCTCTCTGATACCAGAGATCTCCGTGTGTCGTGTCATGACACTGTCTCCAGCACTGACCCTCAGGATAATGAGGATTCAAAACGAGGCAGGTCATATTGCCTTCAAAAGTAAATCCAGGGAGGTTTGGCGGTATGTCAGAGGGTTAAGGGCTTGTGGCGCTCACGAAAAGGGGACAGGTGGAAGGATCTGGGGTCTGGCCCCCAGACCGCCACCTGCCGGGGAGTCGCTTTACAGGGGGTGAAGCAGGTCTTTAGGAGTTCTATCTTTCTCTCCCACCCTGTATTTCCTCTGCTCTCTCCTTTTGTGTCTGTCAGATGCAAGGTCAGTAACAACAACAACAACAACAACAACAACAATAACCACCACAGTGACCAAGCAACAAGGGCAGCGAAAGGGGAACAAATGGAGTGCAGGAGCTGTGGATTATTCGTGGTGCAGGCACTCAGCTGTGGCAATAACCCCTTGAGGCAATCAATCCATAAATGAAGAAGTAATACAGGTAACAGAGACTTATATGTCCCAGTGTGTTTCCACTGAGTTAATGTAAATGCACTTTTAATTACTTCTTCATTTATTTATTACCTTGCCACGAGAATTTCTTTTCATTGCTAAAAAAAAGTGCCCCTTCAAGGGTACCAGGTGGTGCCACACCCAGTTAAGCACTCATGTTACAATGCAGGAGGACTGGGCTTCAACACCCTGGTCCCCACCTGCCAGGGGAAATCTTTACAAGTGGTGCAGAAGTGCTGCAGGTGTTTCTCTCTGTGTCTCAAACTCTCTCTCCCTCCCTTCCCTCTCAATTCCTATCTATTTATTCCAGTGAATAATCAAGAAAATAGAAAGTAATAAAAGAAAAAGGAAAAGGAAATATGCCACGACTTCAAATGGGCTACTCAGGAAAATGCTTTCCTTGTTAAGATCCTCACAGCATTCCATATGCAGAAAGGCAAAGACACCATGTATTTTTTAACACAGATTTTATATTTATTTATTTGTTTATTTATTTAGGTGCTTACTCACTTTTGTTATTGTTGAATTAATGTTTTACATTTGACATTGACTAAGGATCTGACACCAGGGGTCTCCAGTACCCCTAGATGGTACTCTCCCTCTACAAAACCGATCCATTGACCTGTCCATCCATCCATCCACCCATCCATCTATCCATCCATCCATCCATCCATCCATCCATCCATCCATCCATCCATCCATCCAGCAGTCAACCAAGCTAAGTACAAAAGGAGATCTCTCCTTGAATGGTGAAGAGAATCAACGATGCACAGGTAGGTTGCAAAGGGGCCAGTTTGGCTGAATAGGGCAGAGAGGCTGAACCAGGGAATGTGTTGGGGCGTGTGGGTTTGGGTGGAGTGAGCCAGAGACCCTGTGAGCTGGGTCACATTAGGGGCAGGCAGCGGGTGGAAGGGGATGCGAACAGCTGTCACTGGAGAACCATCACAAGTGCTGGAGCTGGTGAGCAGGGCACCTGGAAGAGAGGACAGACAAAGGAGAGAAGCAAAGTGCAGAGGAGAGGAGAGGGGAGAGGATGGTGAGGACAGGAGAGGACAGGAGAGGACAGGAGTGGAGGGGACCTGAGAAACCTACCTGGACAAAGGCAGCATACAGACATCCAGGAAGGCAGGCAGGCATGCAGGCAGCTCTGGCCTGGGCTCCCTGGATCCCGGGCACACCTCCACCTGTCTTCTCTTGGCTGCCAGCCCTGAGGTCCCTCTTCGGTCAGCACTGTCTTCCCATCCTTCCGTCCCTCTGTGCCAGGGCCCAGGCGTCTGGGCGCTGTTGCCTCACCTAGTGGCAGGGCAGTTGGGCTACCCAGTGCCAGTGTGGCCAGCACAGATTGCCAGGGGCTAGGACATCACAGAGGGCTCCTGTGGTTGCTAGGCTACGGGGACCCTGCCCATCCAGTTGACCAGCAGCCATGACCCCCACGCTGAACTTGACCTGAGGGGTGGTGGCCAGCCACCAGAGCCAGAGCCCCAGGGCAAAGCAGGTGCTGGTCGGCAGGGCCAAGGGGCTATGGGCAGATTGGTGTGTGTCTGGGCATGGGGCTGGCATCTGACAGCCCAGGGCTGGGGACCAAGGTCCGCCAGGCCCCTGTCCCACCATGTGCACTGACACACAGTCTTGCTGACTGACTGACAGTTCCCGCCCCAGAGATACCCACACCAGGTCCCTGGGTGCCCTGAGCTGCCCCTGAGGGTTGCTGGGTGCCTGCCTGGACACCTGCCTCTGTAATGGAGGCCTCTATTAATCCCGTTGCCTACTGACAGCTGCCCTCCTGCCCCTCCTACTCCTCCTCCTCTTCTTCCTCCTCCTCTTACTCCTCCTCTTCCTCCTCCTCCTCCTCCTCCTCCTCCTCGTTCTCCTCCTCCTCCTCTACCTCCTCCTCTTCTTCCTCATCCTCAGAGGGACTCAATCAGGGCCCTTGGCCTAGGCAGGCCAGGGCTGCTGCTCTGGCTGCTGCAGCTTCTATCCAGTGGGTGGGTGCAGGAATCTGTTCCTGTCAGTCCCTGATTCCTGGGACCTTCCATGCCTCCAGCTCCCCCCACTCTCTAGTCCATACCCCTCCTCAAGGATGCCCCCTTTCCCCTTGCCCTCTGTCCCCCAGCTCCCCAACTAACATCTACTGTGTGCTTCCCTGTGCTACTTTACTGCCACCCTGCTTCTGCCCTTCAGCCCTGAGGGCCCAGGGCCAGCCCAGCTGCCATCTCACCATCCAGAGGGGGACCTGCCCTTACCCCCTGCCACCACACCCACACACACAGCCCTGCACACACTCACGGGCTCCCCTGCCTGTAGCCTGCCTCTCAAACAGTCTCCTTCTGCCCCCTAGCCCCCTTACAGCCTGTGCCACGGCCCCCCACAGACACCTGGGCATCAGCAGCGCAGACATGCAAACAGCTCCCCTCACCCCCACTCCATTTGCTCCAAGGTTGTCAAGAGTCTTTTTTTCATGCTGTAGGGGAGGGAGTTGAGACAGTCCAATGTCCTGGGGAGCAAGAACTGCAAACAGTCCATCTACATTGTAACATTTGGGTCTCCTGCCGCCCAATCCCTAGTGTGCTGTGCAGACCTTTGACTGGCAAAAACACCCCATCTGAGCGTGAGATATGGCTGGGCTAGTGGCTCTTTCTGTGGACTAAGAGACAGACAGACAGAGTTTTCAGGTTCAAAACCTATACTTTCCAGAAGATGGTCATTCACTTCGGTTTAAAAAAAAAAAAAAAAAAAAAAAAAAAAAAAGGCTTTTTATTTTTTTCGTCCTGCCTGGGTAACCTGTCTGCTGCCAGTCTCAAAGTGAAAAAAGGGAAAAATCTTTTTTGGAGGGAAAAGGACCAAAATGCAGGCAGGTGGACTCCGTGGAGGGTGGATGAGGAGTTGCTCCTGCCCTGGCACTAGAGCCCCAGCTGCTGTTCCAGGTGCTCTCTGATACCAGAGATCTCCGTGTGTCGTGTCATGACACTGTCTCCAGCACTGACCCTCAGGATAATGAGGATTCAAAACGAGGCAGGTCATATTGCCTTCAAAAGTAAATCCAGGGAGGTTTGGCGGTATGTCAGAGGGTTAAGGGCTTGTGGCGCTCACGAAAAGGGGACAGGTGGAAGGATCTGGGGTCTGGCCCCCAGACCGCCACCTGCCGGGGAGTCGCTTTACAGGGGGTGAAGCAGGTCTTTAGGAGTTCTATCTTTCTCTCCCACCCTGTATTTCCTCTGCTCTCTCCTTTTGTGTCTGTCAGATGCAAGGTCAGTAACAACAACAACAACAACAACAACAACAATAACCACCACAGTGACCAAGCAACAAGGGCAGCGAAAGGGGAACAAATGGAGTGCAGGAGCTGTGGATTATTCGTGGTGCAGGCACTCAGCTGTGGCAATAACCCCTTGAGGCAATCAATCCATAAATGAAGAAGTAATACAGGTAACAGAGACTTATATGTCCCAGTGTGTTTCCACTGAGTTAATGTAAATGCACTTTTAATTACTTCTTCATTTATTTATTACCTTGCCACGAGAATTTCTTTTCATTGCTAAAAAAAAGTGCCCCTTCAAGGGTACCAGGTGGTGCCACACCCAGTTAAGCACTCATGTTACAATGCAGGAGGACTGGGCTTCAACACCCTGGTCCCCACCTGCCAGGGGAAATCTTTACAAGTGGTGCAGAAGTGCTGCAGGTGTTTCTCTCTGTGTCTCAAACTCTCTCTCCCTCCCTTCCCTCTCAATTCCTATCTATTTATTCCAGTGAATAATCAAGAAAATAGAAAGTAATAAAAGAAAAAGGAAAAGGAAATATGCCACGACTTCAAATGGGCTACTCAGGAAAATGCTTTCCTTGTTAAGATCCTCACAGCATTCCATATGCAGAAAGGCAAAGACACCATGTATTTTTTAACACAGATTTTATATTTATTTATTTGTTTATTTATTTAGGTGCTTACTCACTTTTGTTATTGTTGAATTAATGTTTTACATTTGACATTGACTAAGGATCTGACACCAGGGGTCTCCAGTACCCCTAGATGGTACTCTCCCTCTACAAAACCGATCCATTGACCTGTCCATCCATCCATCCACCCATCCATCTATCCATCCATCCATCCATCCATCCATCCATCCATCCATCCATCCAGCAGTCAACCAAGCTAAGTACAAAAGGAGATCTCTCCTTGAATGGTGAAGAGAATCAACGATGCACAGGTAGGTTGCAAAGGGGCCAGTTTGGCTGAATAGGGCAGAGAGGCTGAACCAGGGAATGTGTTGGGGCGTGTGGGTTTGGGTGGAGTGAGCCGGAGACCCTGTGAGCTGGGTCACATTAGGGGCAGGCAGCGGGTGGAAGGGGATGCGAACAGCTGTCACTGGAGAACCATCACAAGTGCTGGAGCTGGTGAGCAGGGCACCTGGAAGAGAGGACAGACAAAGGAGAGAAGCAAAGTGCAGAGGAGAGGAGAGGGGAGAGGATGGTGAGGACAGGAGAGGACAGGAGAGGACAGGAGTGGAGGGGACCTGAGAAACCTACCTGGACAAAGGCAGCATACAGACATCCAGGAAGGCAGGCAGGCATGCAGGCAGCTCTGGCCTGGGCTCCCTGGATCCCGGGCACACCTCCACCTGTCTTCTCTTGGCTGCCAGCCCTGAGGTCCCTCTTCGGTCAGCACTGTCTTCCCATCCTTCCGTCCCTCTGTGCCAGGGCCCAGGCGTCTGGGCGCTGTTGCCTCACCTAGTGGCAGGGCAGTTGGGCTACCCAGTGCCAGTGTGGCCAGCACAGATTGCCAGGGGCTAGGACATCACAGAGGGCTCCTGTGGTTGCTAGGCTACGGGGACCCTGCCCATCCAGTTGACCAGCAGCCATGACCCCCACGCTGAACTTGACCTGAGGGGTGGTGGCCAGCCACCAGAGCCAGAGCCCCAGGGCAAAGCAGGTGCTGGTCGGCAGGGCCAAGGGGCTATGGGCAGATTGGTGTGTGTCTGGGCATGGGGCTGGCATCTGACAGCCCAGGGCTGGGGACCAAGGTCCGCCAGGCCCCTGTCCCACCATGTGCACTGACACACAGTCTTGCTGACTGACTGACAGTTCCCGCCCCAGAGATACCCACACCAGGTCCCTGGGTGCCCTGAGCTGCCCCTGAGGGTTGCTGGGTGCCTGCCTGGACACCTGCCTCCGTAATGGAGGCCTCTATTAATCCCGTTGCCTACTGACAGCTGCCCTCCTGCCCCTCCTACTCCTCCTCCTCTTCTTCCTCCTCCTCTTACTCCTCCTCTTCCTCCTCCTCCTCCTCCTCCTCCTCGTTCTCCTCCTCCTCCTCTACCTCCTCCTCTTCTTCCTCATCCTCAGAGGGACTCAATCAGGGCCCTTGGCCTAGGCAAGCCAGGGCTGCTGCTCTGGCTGCTGCAGCTTCTATCCAGTGGGTGGGTGCAGGAATCTGTTCCTGTCAGTCCCTGATTCCTGGGACCTTCCATGCCTCCAGCTCCCCCCACTCTCTAGTCCATACCCCTCCTCAAGGATGCCCCCTTTCCCCTTGCCCTCTGTCCCCCAGCTCCCAACATCTACTGTGTGCTTCCCTGTGCTACTTTACTGCCACCCTGCTTCTGCCCTTCAGCCCTGAGGGCCCAGGGCCAGCCCAGCTGCCATCTCACCATCCAGAGGGGGACCTGCCCTTACCCCCTGCCACCACACCCACACACACAGCCCTGCACACACTCACGGGCTCCCCTGCCTGTAGCCTGCCTCTCAAACAGTCTCCTTCTGCCCCCTAGCCCCCTTACAGCCTGTGCCACGGCCCCCCACAGACACCTGGGCATCAGCAGCGCAGACATGCAAACAGCTCCCCTCACCCCCACTCCATTTGCTCCAAGGTTGTCAAGAGTCTTTTTTTCATGCTGTAGGGGAGGGAGTTGAGACAGTCCAATGTCCTGGGGAGCAAGAACTGCAAACAGTCCATCTACATTGTAACATTTGGGTCTCCTGCCGCCCAATCCCTAGTGTGCTGTGCAGACCTTTGACTGGCAAAAACACCCCATCTGAGCGTGAGATATGGCTGGGCTAGTGGCTCTTTCTGTGGACTAAGAGACAGACAGACAGAGTTTTCAGGTTCAAAACCTATACTTTCCAGAAGATGGTCATTCACTTCGGTTTAAAAAAAAAAAAAAAAAAAAAAAAAAAAAGGCTTTTTATTTTTTTCGTCCTGCCTGGGTAACCTGTCTGCTGCCAGTCTCAAAGTGAAAAAAGGGAAAAATCTTTTTTGGAGGGAAAAGGACCAAAATGCAGGCAGGTGGACTCCGTGGAGGGTGGATGAGGAGTTGCTCCTGCCCTGGCACTAGAGCCCCAGCTGCTGTTCCAGGTGCTCTCTGATACCAGAGATCTCCGTGTGTCGTGTCATGACACTGTCTCCAGCACTGACCCTCAGGATAATGAGGATTCAAAACGAGGCAGGTCATATTGCCTTCAAAAGTAAATCCAGGGAGGTTTGGCGGTATGTCAGAGGGTTAAGGGCTTGTGGCGCTCACGAAAAGGGGACAGGTGGAAGGATCTGGGGTCTGGCCCCCAGACCGCCACCTGCCGGGGAGTCGCTTTACAGGGGGTGAAGCAGGTCTTTAGGAGTTCTATCTTTCTCTCCCACCCTGTATTTCCTCTGCTCTCTCCTTTTGTGTCTGTCAGATGCAAGGTCAGTAACAACAACAACAACAACAACAACAACAATAACCACCACAGTGACCAAGCAACAAGGGCAGCGAAAGGGGAACAAATGGAGTGCAGGAGCTGTGGATTATTCGTGGTGCAGGCACTCAGCTGTGGCAATAACCCCTTGAGGCAATCAATCCATAAATGAAGAAGTAATACAGGTAACAGAGACTTATATGTCCCAGTGTGTTTCCACTGAGTTAATGTAAATGCACTTTTAATTACTTCTTCATTTATTTATTACCTTGCCACGAGAATTTCTTTTCATTGCTAAAAAAAAGTGCCCCTTCAAGGGTACCAGGTGGTGCCACACCCAGTTAAGCACTCATGTTACAATGCAGGAGGACTGGGCTTCAACACCCTGGTCCCCACCTGCCAGGGGAAATCTTTACAAGTGGTGCAGAAGTGCTGCAGGTGTTTCTCTCTGTGTCTCAAACTCTCTCTCCCTCCCTTCCCTCTCAATTCCTATCTATTTATTCCAGTGAATAATCAAGAAAATAGAAAGTAATAAAAGAAAAAGGAAAAGGAAATATGCCACGACTTCAAATGGGCTACTCAGGAAAATGCTTTCCTTGTTAAGATCCTCACAGCATTCCATATGCAGAAAGGCAAAGACACCATGTATTTTTTAACACAGATTTTATATTTATTTATTTGTTTATTTATTTAGGTGCTTACTCACTTTTGTTATTGTTGAATTAATGTTTTACATTTGACATTGACTAAGGATCTGACACCAGGGGTCTCCAGTACCCCTAGATGGTACTCTCCCTCTACAAAACCGATCCATTGACCTGTCCATCCATCCATCCATCCCATCCATCCATCCATCCATCCATCCATCCATCCATCCATCCATCCATCCATCCATCCATCCAGCAGTCAACCAAGCTAAGTACAAAAGGAGATCTCTCCTTGAATGGTGAAGAGAATCAACGATGCACAGGTAGGTTGCAAAGGGGCCAGTTTGGCTGAATAGGGCAGAGAGGCTGAACCAGGGAATGTGTTGGGGCGTGTGGGTTTGGGTGGAGTGAGCCGGAGACCCTGTGAGCTGGGTCACATTAGGGGCAGGCAGCGGGTGGAAGGGGATGCGAACAGCTGTCACTGGAGAACCATCACAAGTGCTGGAGCTGGTGAGCAGGGCACCTGGAAGAGAGGACAGACAAAGGAGAGAAGCAAAGTGCAGAGGAGAGGAGAGGGGAGAGGATGGTGAGGACAGGAGAGGACAGGAGAGGACAGGAGTGGAGGGGACCTGAGAAACCTACCTGGACAAAGGCAGCATACAGACATCCAGGAAGGCAGGCAGGCATGCAGGCAGCTCTGGCCTGGGCTCCCTGGATCCCGGGCACACCTCCACCTGTCTTCTCTTGGCTGCCAGCCCTGAGGTCCCTCTTCGGTCAGCACTGTCTTCCCATCCTTCCGTCCCTCTGTGCCAGGGCCCAGGCGTCTGGGCGCTGTTGCCTCACCTAGTGGCAGGGCAGTTGGGCTACCCAGTGCCAGTGTGGCCAGCACAGATTGCCAGGGGCTAGGACATCACAGAGGGCTCCTGTGGTTGCTAGGCTACGGGGACCCTGCCCATCCAGTTGACCAGCAGCCATGACCCCCACGCTGAACTTGACCTGAGGGGTGGTGGCCAGCCACCAGAGCCAGAGCCCCAGGGCAAAGCAGGTGCTGGTCGGCAGGGCCAAGGGGCTATGGGCAGATTGGTGTGTGTCTGGGCATGGGGCTGGCATCTGACAGCCCAGGGCTGGGGACCAAGGTCCGCCAGGCCCCTGTCCCACCATGTGCACTGACACACAGTCTTGCTGACTGACTGACAGTTCCCGCCCCAGAGATACCCACACCAGGTCCCTGGGTGCCCTGAGCTGCCCCTGAGGGTTGCTGGGTGCCTGCCTGGACACCTGCCTCCGTAATGGAGGCCTCTATTAATCCCGTTGCCTACTGACAGCTGCCCTCCTGCCCCTCCTACTCCTCCTCCTCTTCTTCCTCCTCCTCTTACTCCTCCTCTTCCTCCTCCTCCTCCTCCTCCTCCTCCTCGTTCTCCTCCTCCTCCTCTACCTCCTCCTCTTCTTCCTCATCCTCAGAGGGACTCAATCAGGGCCCTTGGCCTAGGCAAGCCAGGGCTGCTGCTCTGGCTGCTGCAGCTTCTATCCAGTGGGTGGGTGCAGGAATCTGTTCCTGTCAGTCCCTGATTCCTGGGACCTTCCATGCCTCCAGCTCCCCCCACTCTCTAGTCCATACCCCTCCTCAAGGATGCCCCCTTTCCCCTTGCCCTCTGTCCCCCAGCTCCCCAACTAACATCTACTGTGTGCTTCCCTGTGCTACTTTACTGCCACCCTGCTTCTGCCCTTCAGCCCTGAGGGCCCAGGGCCAGCCCAGCTGCCATCTCACCATCCAGAGGGGGACCTGCCCTTACCCCCTGCCACCACACCCACACACACAGCCCTGCACACACTCACGGGCTCCCCTGCCTGTAGCCTGCCTCTCAAACAGTCTCCTTCTGCCCCCTAGCCCCCTTACAGCCTGTGCCACGGCCCCCCACAGACACCTGGGCATCAGCAGCGCAGACATGCAAACAGCTCCCCTCACCCCCACTCCATTTGCTCCAAGGTTGTCAAGAGTCTTTTTTTCATGCTGTAGGGGAGGGAGTTGAGACAGTCCAATGTCCTGGGGAGCAAGAACTGCAAACAGTCCATCTACATTGTAACATTTGGGTCTCCTGCCGCCCAATCCCTAGTGTGCTGTGCAGACCTTTGACTGGCAAAAACACCCCATCTGAGCGTGAGATATGGCTGGGCTAGTGGCTCTTTCTGTGGACTAAGAGACAGACAGACAGAGTTTTCAGGTTCAAAACCTATACTTTCCAGAAGATGGTCATTCACTTCGGTTTAAAAAAAAAAAAAAAAAAAAAAAAAAAAAAGGCTTTTTATTTTTTTCGTCCTGCCTGGGTAACCTGTCTGCTGCCAGTCTCAAAGTGAAAAAAGGGAAAAATCTTTTTTGGAGGGAAAAGGACCAAAATGCAGGCAGGTGGACTCCGTGGAGGGTGGATGAGGAGTTGCTCCTGCCCTGGCACTAGAGCCCCAGCTGCTGTTCCAGGTGCTCTCTGATACCAGAGATCTCCGTGTGTCGTGTCATGACACTGTCTCCAGCACTGACCCTCAGGATAATGAGGATTCAAAACGAGGCAGGTCATATTGCCTTCAAAAGTAAATCCAGGGAGGTTTGGCGGTATGTCAGAGGGTTAAGGGCTTGTGGCGCTCACGAAAAGGGGACAGGTGGAAGGATCTGGGGTCTGGCCCCCAGACCGCCACCTGCCGGGGAGTCGCTTTACAGGGGGTGAAGCAGGTCTTTAGGAGTTCTATCTTTCTCTCCCACCCTGTATTTCCTCTGCTCTCTCCTTTTGTGTCTGTCAGATGCAAGGTCAGTAACAACAACAACAACAACAACAACAACAATAACCACCACAGTGACCAAGCAACAAGGGCAGCGAAAGGGGAACAAATGGAGTGCAGGAGCTGTGGATTATTCGTGGTGCAGGCACTCAGCTGTGGCAATAACCCCTTGAGGCAATCAATCCATAAATGAAGAATACAGGTAACAGAGACTTATATGTCCCAGTGTGTTTCCACTGAGTTAATGTAAATGCACTTTTAATTACTTCTTCATTTATTTATTACCTTGCCACGAGAATTTCTTTTCATTGCTAAAAAAAAGTGCCCCTTCAAGGGTACCAGGTGGTGCCACACCCAGTTAAGCACTCATGTTACAATGCAGGAGGACTGGGCTTCAACACCCTGGTCCCCACCTGCCAGGGGAAATCTTTACAAGTGGTGCAGAAGTGCTGCAGGTGTTTCTCTCTGTGTCTCAAACTCTCTCTCCCTCCCTTCCCTCTCAATTCCTATCTATTTATTCCAGTGAATAATCAAGAAAATAGAAAGTAATAAAAGAAAAAGGAAAAGGAAATATGCCACGACTTCAAATGGGCTACTCAGGAAAATGCTTTCCTTGTTAAGATCCTCACAGCATTCCATATGCAGAAAGGCAAAGACACCATGTATTTTTTAACACAGATTTTATATTTATTTATTTGTTTATTTATTTAGGTGCTTACTCACTTTTGTTATTGTTGAATTAATGTTTTACATTTGACATTGACTAAGGATCTGACACCAGGGGTCTCCAGTACCCCTAGATGGTACTCTCCCTCTACAAAACCGATCCATTGACCTGTCCATCCATCCATCCACCCATCCATCTATCCATCCATCCATCCATCCATCCATCCATCCATCCATCCATCCATCCATCCATCCAGCAGTCAACCAAGCTAAGTACAAAAGGAGATCTCTCCTTGAATGGTGAAGAGAATCAACGATGCACAGGTAGGTTGCAAAGGGGCCAGTTTGGCTGAATAGGGCAGAGAGGCTGAACCAGGGAATGTGTTGGGGCGTGTGGGTTTGGGTGGAGTGAGCCGGAGACCCTGTGAGCTGGGTCACATTAGGGGCAGGCAGCGGGTGGAAGGGGATGCGAACAGCTGTCACTGGAGAACCATCACAAGTGCTGGAGCTGGTGAGCAGGGCACCTGGAAGAGAGGACAGACAAAGGAGAGAAGCAAAGTGCAGAGGAGAGGAGAGGGGAGAGGATGGTGAGGACAGGAGAGGACAGGAGAGGACAGGAGTGGAGGGGACCTGAGAAACCTACCTGGACAAAGGCAGCATACAGACATCCAGGAAGGCAGGCAGGCATGCAGGCAGCTCTGGCCTGGGCTCCCTGGATCCCGGGCACACCTCCACCTGTCTTCTCTTGGCTGCCAGCCCTGAGGTCCCTCTTCGGTCAGCACTGTCTTCCCATCCTTCCGTCCCTCTGTGCCAGGGCCCAGGCGTCTGGGCGCTGTTGCCTCACCTAGTGGCAGGGCAGTTGGGCTACCCAGTGCCAGTGTGGCCAGCACAGATTGCCAGGGGCTAGGACATCACAGAGGGCTCCTGTGGTTGCTAGGCTACGGGGACCCTGCCCATCCAGTTGACCAGCAGCCATGACCCCCACGCTGAACTTGACCTGAGGGGTGGTGGCCAGCCACCAGAGCCAGAGCCCCAGGGCAAAGCAGGTGCTGGTCGGCAGGGCCAAGGGGCTATGGGCAGATTGGTGTGTGTCTGGGCATGGGGCTGGCATCTGACAGCCCAGGGCTGGGGACCAAGGTCCGCCAGGCCCCTGTCCCACCATGTGCACTGACACACAGTCTTGCTGACTGACTGACAGTTCCCGCCCCAGAGATACCCACACCAGGTCCCTGGGTGCCCTGAGCTGCCCCTGAGGGTTGCTGGGTGCCTGCCTGGACACCTGCCTCCGTAATGGAGGCCTCTATTAATCCCGTTGCCTACTGACAGCTGCCCTCCTGCCCCTCCTACTCCTCCTCCTCTTCTTCCTCCTCCTCTTACTCCTCCTCTTCCTCCTCCTCCTCCTCCTCCTCCTCCTCGTTCTCCTCCTCCTCCTCTACCTCCTCCTCTTCTTCCTCATCCTCAGAGGGACTCAATCAGGGCCCTTGGCCTAGGCAAGCCAGGGCTGCTGCTCTGGCTGCTGCAGCTTCTATCCAGTGGGTGGGTGCAGGAATCTGTTCCTGTCAGTCCCTGATTCCTGGGACCTTCCATGCCTCCAGCTCCCCCCACTCTCTAGTCCATACCCCTCCTCAAGGATGCCCCCTTTCCCCTTGCCCTCTGTCCCCCAGCTCCCCAACTAACATCTACTGTGTGCTTCCCTGTGCTACTTTACTGCCACCCTGCTTCTGCCCTTCAGCCCTGAGGGCCCAGGGCCAGCCCAGCTGCCATCTCACCATCCAGAGGGGGACCTGCCCTTACCCCCTGCCACCACACCCACACACACAGCCCTGCACACACTCACGGGCTCCCCTGCCTGTAGCCTGCCTCTCAAACAGTCTCCTTCTGCCCCCTAGCCCCCTTACAGCCTGTGCCACGGCCCCCCACAGACACCTGGGCATCAGCAGCGCAGACATGCAAACAGCTCCCCTCACCCCCACTCCATTTGCTCCAAGGTTGTCAAGAGTCTTTTTTTCATGCTGTAGGGGAGGGAGTTGAGACAGTCCAATGTCCTGGGGAGCAAGAACTGCAAACAGTCCATCTACATTGTAACATTTGGGTCTCCTGCCGCCCAATCCCTAGTGTGCTGTGCAGACCTTTGACTGGCAAAAACACCCCATCTGAGCGTGAGATATGGCTGGGCTAGTGGCTCTTTCTGTGGACTAAGAGACAGACAGACAGAGTTTTCAGGTTCAAAACCTATACTTTCCAGAAGATGGTCATTCACTTCGGTTTAAAAAAAAAAAAAAAAAAAAAAAAAAAGGCTTTTTATTTTTTTCGTCCTGCCTGGGTAACCTGTCTGCTGCCAGTCTCAAAGTGAAAAAAGGGAAAAATCTTTTTTGGAGGGAAAAGGACCAAAATGCAGGCAGGTGGACTCCGTGGAGGGTGGATGAGGAGTTGCTCCTGCCCTGGCACTAGAGCCCCAGCTGCTGTTCCAGGTGCTCTCTGATACCAGAGATCTCCGTGTGTCGTGTCATGACACTGTCTCCAGCACTGACCCTCAGGATAATGAGGATTCAAAACGAGGCAGGTCATATTGCCTTCAAAAGTAAATCCAGGGAGGTTTGGCGGTATGTCAGAGGGTTAAGGGCTTGTGGCGCTCACGAAAAGGGGACAGGTGGAAGGATCTGGGGTCTGGCCCCCAGACCGCCACCTGCCGGGGAGTCGCTTTACAGGGGGTGAAGCAGGTCTTTAGGAGTTATATCTTTCTCTCCCACCCTGTATTTCCTCTGCTCTCTCCTTTTGTGTCTGTCAGATGCAAGGTCAGTAACAACAACAACAACAACAACAACAACAACAACAATAACCACCACAGTGACCAAGCAACAAGGGCAGCGAAAGGGGAACAAATGGAGTGCAGGAGCTGTGGATTATTCGTGGTGCAGGCACTCAGCTGTGGCAATAACCCCTTGAGGCAATCAATCCATAAATGAAGAAGTAATACAGGTAACAGAGACTTATATGTCCCAGTGTGTTTCCACTGAGTTAATGTAAATGCACTTTTAATTACTTCTTCATTTATTTATTACCTTGCCACGAGAATTTCTTTTCATTGCTAAAAAAAAGTGCCCCTTCAAGGGTACCAGGTGGTGCCACACCCAGTTAAGCACTCATGTTACAATGCAGGAGGACTGGGCTTCAACACCCTGGTCCCCACCTGCCAGGGGAAATCTTTACAAGTGGTGCAGAAGTGCTGCAGGTGTTTCTCTCTGTGTCTCAAACTCTCTCTCCCTCCCTTCCCTCTCAATTCCTATCTATTTATTCCAGTGAATAATCAAGAAAATAGAAAGTAATAAAAGAAAAAGGAAAAGGAAATATGCCACGACTTCAAATGGGCTACTCAGGAAAATGCTTTCCTTGTTAAGATCCTCACAGCATTCCATATGCAGAAAGGCAAAGACACCATGTATTTTTTAACACAGATTTTATATTTATTTATTTGTTTATTTATTTAGGTGCTTACTCACTTTTGTTATTGTTGAATTAATGTTTTACATTTGACATTGACTAAGGATCTGACACCAGGGGTCTCCAGTACCCCTAGATGGTACTCTCCCTCTACAAAACCGATCCATTGACCTGTCCATCCATCCATCCACCCATCCATCTATCCATCCATCCATCCATCCATCCATCCATCCATCCATCCATCCATCCATCCAGCAGTCAACCAAGCTAAGTACAAAAGGAGATCTCTCCTTGAATGGTGAAGAGAATCAACGATGCACAGGTAGGTTGCAAAGGGGCCAGTTTGGCTGAATAGGGCAGAGAGGCTGAACCAGGGAATGTGTTGGGGCGTGTGGGTTTGGGTGGAGTGAGCCGGAGACCCTGTGAGCTGGGTCACATTAGGGGCAGGCAGCGGGTGGAAGGGGATGCGAACAGCTGTCACTGGAGAACCATCACAAGTGCTGGAGCTGGTGAGCAGGGCACCTGGAAGAGAGGACAGACAAAGGAGAGAAGCAAAGTGCAGAGGAGAGGAGAGGGGAGAGGATGGTGAGGACAGGAGAGGACAGGAGAGGACAGGAGTGGAGGGGACCTGAGAAACCTACCTGGACAAAGGCAGCATACAGACATCCAGGAAGGCAGGCAGGCATGCAGGCATCTCTGGCCTGGGCTCCCTGGATCCCGGGCACACCTCCACCTGTCTTCTCTTGGCTGCCAGCCCTGAGGTCCCTCTTCGGTCAGCACTGTCTTCCCATCCTTCCGTCCCTCTGTGCCAGGGCCCAGGCGTCTGGGCGCTGTTGCCTCACCTAGTGGCAGGGCAGTTGGGCTACCCAGTGCCAGTGTGGCCAGCACAGATTGCCAGGGGCTAGGACATCACAGAGGGCTCCTGTGGTTGCTAGGCTACGGGGACCCTGCCCATCCAGTTGACCAGCAGCCATGACCCCCACGCTGAACTTGACCTGAGGGGTGGTGGCCAGCCACCAGAGCCAGAGCCCCAGGGCAAAGCAGGTGCTGGTCGGCAGGGCCAAGGGGCTATGGGCAGATTGGTGTGTGTCTGGGCATGGGGCTGGCATCTGACAGCCCAGGGCTGGGGACCAAGGTCCGCCAGGCCCCTGTCCCACCATGTGCACTGACACACAGTCTTGCTGACTGACTGACAGTTCCCGCCCCAGAGATACCCACACCAGGTCCCTGGGTGCCCTGAGCTGCCCCTGAGGGTTGCTGGGTGCCTGCCTGGACACCTGCCTCCGTAATGGAGGCCTCTATTAATCCCGTTGCCTACTGACAGCTGCCCTCCTGCCCCTCCTACTCCTCCTCCTCTTCTTCCTCCTCCTCTTACTCCTCCTCTTCCTCCTCCTCCTCCTCCTCCTCCTCCTCGTTCTCCTCCTCCTCCTCTACCTCCTCCTCTTCTTCCTCATCCTCAGAGGGACTCAATCAGGGCCCTTGGCCTAGGCAAGCCAGGGCTGCTGCTCTGGCTGCTGCAGCTTCTATCCAGTGGGTGGGTGCAGGAATCTGTTCCTGTCAGTCCCTGATTCCTGGGACCTTCCATGCCTCCAGCTCCCCCCACTCTCTAGTCCATACCCCTCCTCAAGGATGCCCCCTTTCCCCTTGCCCTCTGTCCCCCAGCTCCCCAACTAACATCTACTGTGTGCTTCCCTGTGCTACTTTACTGCCACCCTGCTTCTGCCCTTCAGCCCTGAGGGCCCAGGGCCAGCCCAGCTGCCATCTCACCATCCAGAGGGGGACCTGCCCTTACCCCCTGCCACCACACCCACACACACAGCCCTGCACACACTCACGGGCTCCCCTGCCTGTAGCCTGCCTCTCAAACAGTCTCCTTCTGCCCCCTAGCCCCCTTACAGCCTGTGCCACGGCCCCCCACAGACACCTGGGCATCAGCAGCGCAGACATGCAAACAGCTCCCCTCACCCCCACTCCATTTGCTCCAAGGTTGTCAAGAGTCTTTTTTTCATGCTGTAGGGGAGGGAGTTGAGACAGTCCAATGTCCTGGGGAGCAAGAACTGCAAACAGTCCATCTACATTGTAACATTTGGGTCTCCTGCCGCCCAATCCCTAGTGTGCTGTGCAGACCTTTGACTGGCAAAAACACCCCATCTGAGCGTGAGATATGGCTGGGCTAGTGGCTCTTTCTGTGGACTAAGAGACAGACAGACAGAGTTTTCAGGTTCAAAACCTATACTTTCCAGAAGATGGTCATTCACTTCGGTTTAAAAAAAAAAAAAAAAAAAAAAAAAAAAAAAGGCTTTTTATTTTTTTCGTCCTGCCTGGGTAACCTGTCTGCTGCCAGTCTCAAAGTGAAAAAAGGGAAAAATCTTTTTTGGAGGGAAAAGGACCAAAATGCAGGCAGGTGGACTCCGTGGAGGGTGGATGAGGAGTTGCTCCTGCCCTGGCACTAGAGCCCCAGCTGCTGTTCCAGGTGCTCTCTGATACCAGAGATCTCCGTGTGTCGTGTCATGACACTGTCTCCAGCACTGACCCTCAGGATAATGAGGATTCAAAACGAGGCAGGTCATATTGCCTTCAAAAGTAAATCCAGGGAGGTTTGGCGGTATGTCAGAGGGTTAAGGGCTTGTGGCGCTCACGAAAAGGGGACAGGTGGAAGGATCTGGGGTCTGGCCCCCAGACCGCCACCTGCCGGGGAGTCGCTTTACAGGGGGTGAAGCAGGTCTTTAGGAGTTCTATCTTTCTCTCCCACCCTGTATTTCCTCTGCTCTCTCCTTTTGTGTCTGTCAGATGCAAGGTCAGTAACAACAACAACAACAACAACAACAACAATAACCACCACAGTGACCAAGCAACAAGGGCAGCGAAAGGGGAACAAATGGAGTGCAGGAGCTGTGGATTATTCGTGGTGCAGGCACTCAGCTGTGGCAATAACCCCTTGAGGCAATCAATCCATAAATGAAGAAGTAATACAGGTAACAGAGACTTATATGTCCCAGTGTGTTTCCACTGAGTTAATGTAAATGCACTTTTAATTACTTCTTCATTTATTTATTACCTTGCCACGAGAATTTCTTTTCATTGCTAAAAAAAAGTGCCCCTTCAAGGGTACCAGGTGGTGCCACACCCAGTTAAGCACTCATGTTACAATGCAGGAGGACTGGGCTTCAACACCCTGGTCCCCACCTGCCAGGGGAAATCTTTACAAGTGGTGCAGAAGTGCTGCAGGTGTTTCTCTCTGTGTCTCAAACTCTCTCTCCCTCCCTTCCCTCTCAATTCCTATCTATTTATTCCAGTGAATAATCAAGAAAATAGAAAGTAATAAAAGAAAAAGGAAAAGGAAATATGCCACGACTTCAAATGGGCTACTCAGGAAAATGCTTTCCTTGTTAAGATCCTCACAGCATTCCATATGCAGAAAGGCAAAGACACCATGTATTTTTTAACACAGATTTTATATTTATTTATTTGTTTATTTATTTAGGTGCTTACTCACTTTTGTTATTGTTGAATTAATGTTTTACATTTGACATTGACTAAGGATCTGACACCAGGGGTCTCCAGTACCCCTAGATGGTACTCTCCCTCTACAAAACCGATCCATTGACCTGTCCATCCATCCATCCACCCATCCATCTATCCATCCATCCATCCATCCATCCATCCATCCATCCATCCATCCAGCAGTCAACCAAGCTAAGTACAAAAGGAGATCTCTCCTTGAATGGTGAAGAGAATCAACGATGCACAGGTAGGTTGCAAAGGGGCCAGTTTGGCTGAATAGGGCAGAGAGGCTGAACCAGGGAATGTGTTGGGGCGTGTGGGTTTGGGTGGAGTGAGCCGGAGACCCTGTGAGCTGGGTCACATTAGGGGCAGGCAGCGGGTGGAAGGGGATGCGAACAGCTGTCACTGGAGAACCATCACAAGTGCTGGAGCTGGTGAGCAGGGCACCTGGAAGAGAGGACAGACAAAGGAGAGAAGCAAAGTGCAGAGGAGAGGAGAGGGGAGAGGATGGTGAGGACAGGAGAGGACAGGAGAGGACAGGAGTGGAGGGGACCTGAGAAACCTACCTGGACAAAGGCAGCATACAGACATCCAGGAAGGCAGGCAGGCATGCAGGCAGCTCTGGCCTGGGCTCCCTGGATCCCGGGCACACCTCCACCTGTCTTCTCTTGGCTGCCAGCCCTGAGGTCCCTCTTCGGTCAGCACTGTCTTCCCATCCTTCCGTCCCTCTGTGCCAGGGCCCAGGCGTCTGGGCGCTGTTGCCTCACCTAGTGGCAGGGCAGTTGGGCTACCCAGTGCCAGTGTGGCCAGCACAGATTGCCAGGGGCTAGGACATCACAGAGGGCTCCTGTGGTTGCTAGGCTACGGGGACCCTGCCCATCCAGTTGACCAGCAGCCATGACCCCCACGCTGAACTTGACCTGAGGGGTGGTGGCCAGCCACCAGAGCCAGAGCCCCAGGGCAAAGCAGGTGCTGGTCGGCAGGGCCAAGGGGCTATGGGCAGATTGGTGTGTGTCTGGGCATGGGGCTGGCATCTGACAGCCCAGGGCTGGGGACCAAGGTCCGCCAGGCCCCTGTCCCACCATGTGCACTGACACACAGTCTTGCTGACTGACTGACAGTTCCCGCCCCAGAGATACCCACACCAGGTCCCTGGGTGCCCTGAGCTGCCCCTGAGGGTTGCTGGGTGCCTGCCTGGACACCTGCCTCCGTAATGGAGGCCTCTATTAATCCCGTTGCCTACTGACAGCTGCCCTCCTGCCCCTCCTACTCCTCCTCCTCTTCTTCCTCCTCCTCTTACTCCTCCTCTTCCTCCTCCTCCTCCTCCTCCTCCTCCTCGTTCTCCTCCTCCTCCTCTACCTCCTCCTCTTCTTCCTCATCCTCAGAGGGACTCAATCAGGGCCCTTGGCCTAGGCAAGCCAGGGCTGCTGCTCTGGCTGCTGCAGCTTCTATCCAGTGGGTGGGTGCAGGAATCTGTTCCTGTCAGTCCCTGATTCCTGGGACCTTCCATGCCTCCAGCTCCCCCCACTCTCTAGTCCATACCCCTCCTCAAGGATGCCCCCTTTCCCCTTGCCCTCTGTCCCCCAGCTCCCCAACTAACATCTACTGTGTGCTTCCCTGTGCTACTTTACTGCCACCCTGCTTCTGCCCTTCAGCCCTGAGGGCCCAGGGCCAGCCCAGCTGCCATCTCACCATCCAGAGGGGGACCTGCCCTTACCCCCTGCCACCACACCCACACACACAGCCCTGCACACACTCACGGGCTCCCCTGCCTGTAGCCTGCCTCTCAAACAGTCTCCTTCTGCCCCCTAGCCCCCTTACAGCCTGTGCCACGGCCCCCCACAGACACCTGGGCATCAGCAGCGCAGACATGCAAACAGCTCCCCTCACCCCCACTCCATTTGCTCCAAGGTTGTCAAGAGTCTTTTTTTCATGCTGTAGGGGAGGGAGTTGAGACAGTCCAATGTCCTGGGGAGCAAGAACTGCAAACAGTCCATCTACATTGTAACATTTGGGTCTCCTGCCGCCCAATCCCTAGTGTGCTGTGCAGACCTTTGACTGGCAAAAACACCCCATCTGAGCGTGAGATATGGCTGGGCTAGTGGCTCTTTCTGTGGACTAAGAGACAGACAGACAGAGTTTTCAGGTTCAAAACCTATACTTTCCAGAAGATGGTCATTCACTTCGGTTTAAAAAAAAAAAAAAAAAAAAAAAAAAAAAGGCTTTTTATTTTTTTCGTCCTGCCTGGGTAACCTGTCTGCTGCCAGTCTCAAAGTGAAAAAAGGGAAAAATCTTTTTTGGAGGGAAAAGGACCAAAATGCAGGCAGGTGGACTCCGTGGAGGGTGGATGAGGAGTTGCTCCTGCCCTGGCACTAGAGCCCCAGCTGCTGTTCCAGGTGCTCTCTGATACCAGAGATCTCCGTGTGTCGTGTCATGACACTGTCTCCAGCACTGACCCTCAGGATAATGAGGATTCAAAACGAGGCAGGTCATATTGCCTTCAAAAGTAAATCCAGGGAGGTTTGGCGGTATGTCAGAGGGTTAAGGGCTTGTGGCGCTCACGAAAAGGGGACAGGTGGAAGGATCTGGGGTCTGGCCCCCAGACCGCCACCTGCCGGGGAGTCGCTTTACAGGGGGTGAAGCAGGTCTTTAGGAGTTCTATCTTTCTCTCCCACCCTGTATTTCCTCTGCTCTCTCCTTTTGTGTCTGTCAGATGCAAGGTCAGTAACAACAACAACAACAACAACAACAACAATAACCACCACAGTGACCAAGCAACAAGGGCAGCGAAAGGGGAACAAATGGAGTGCAGGAGCTGTGGATTATTCGTGGTGCAGGCACTCAGCTGTGGCAATAACCCCTTGAGGCAATCAATCCATAAATGAAGAAGTAATACAGGTAACAGAGACTTATATGTCCCAGTGTGTTTCCACTGAGTTAATGTAAATGCACTTTTAATTACTTCTTCATTTATTTATTACCTTGCCACGAGAATTTCTTTTCATTGCTAAAAAAAAGTGCCCCTTCAAGGGTACCAGGTGGTGCCACACCCAGTTAAGCACTCATGTTACAATGCAGGAGGACTGGGCTTCAACACCCTGGTCCCCACCTGCCAGGGGAAATCTTTACAAGTGGTGCAGAAGTGCTGCAGGTGTTTCTCTCTGTGTCTCAAACTCTCTCTCCCTCCCTTCCCTCTCAATTCCTATCTATTTATTCCAGTGAATAATCAAGAAAATAGAAAGTAATAAAAGAAAAAGGAAAAGGAAATATGCCACGACTTCAAATGGGCTACTCAGGAAAATGCTTTCCTTGTTAAGATCCTCACAGCATTCCATATGCAGAAAGGCAAAGACACCATGTATTTTTTAACACAGATTTTATATTTATTTATTTGTTTATTTATTTAGGTGCTTACTCACTTTTGTTATTGTTGAATTAATGTTTTACATTTGACATTGACTAAGGATCTGACACCAGGGGTCTCCAGTACCCCTAGATGGTACTCTCCCTCTACAAAACCGATCCATTGACCTGTCCATCCATCCATCCACCCATCCATCCATCCATCCATCCATCCATCCATCCATCCATCCATCCATCCATCCATCCATCCAGCAGTCAACCAAGCTAAGTACAAAAGGAGATCTCTCCTTGAATGGTGAAGAGAATCAACGATGCACAGGTAGGTTGCAAAGGGGCCAGTTTGGCTGAATAGGGCAGAGAGGCTGAACCAGGGAATGTGTTGGGGCGTGTGGGTTTGGGTGGAGTGAGCCGGAGACCCTGTGAGCTGGGTCACATTAGGGGCAGGCAGCGGGTGGAAGGGGATGCGAACAGCTGTCACTGGAGAACCATCACAAGTGCTGGAGCTGGTGAGCAGGGCACCTGGAAGAGAGGACAGACAAAGGAGAGAAGCAAAGTGCAGAGGAGAGGAGAGGGGAGAGGATGGTGAGGACAGGAGAGGACAGGAGAGGACAGGAGTGGAGGGGACCTGAGAAACCTACCTGGACAAAGGCAGCATACAGACATCCAGGAAGGCAGGCAGGCATGCAGGCAGCTCTGGCCTGGGCTCCCTGGATCCCGGGCACACCTCCACCTGTCTTCTCTTGGCTGCCAGCCCTGAGGTCCCTCTTCGGTCAGCACTGTCTTCCCATCCTTCCGTCCCTCTGTGCCAGGGCCCAGGCGTCTGGGCGCTGTTGCCTCACCTAGTGGCAGGGCAGTTGGGCTACCCAGTGCCAGTGTGGCCAGCACAGATTGCCAGGGGCTAGGACATCACAGAGGGCTCCTGTGGTTGCTAGGCTACGGGGACCCTGCCCATCCAGTTGACCAGCAGCCATGACCCCCACGCTGAACTTGACCTGAGGGGTGGTGGCCAGCCACCAGAGCCAGAGCCCCAGGGCAAAGCAGGTGCTGGTCGGCAGGGCCAAGGGGCTATGGGCAGATTGGTGTGTGTCTGGGCATGGGGCTGGCATCTGACAGCCCAGGGCTGGGGACCAAGGTCCGCCAGGCCCCTGTCCCACCATGTGCACTGACACACAGTCTTGCTGACTGACTGACAGTTCCCGCCCCAGAGATACCCACACCAGGTCCCTGGGTGCCCTGAGCTGCCCCTGAGGGTTGCTGGGTGCCTGCCTGGACACCTGCCTCCGTAATGGAGGCCTCTATTAATCCCGTTGCCTACTGACAGCTGCCCTCCTGCCCCTCCTACTCCTCCTCCTCTTCTTCCTCCTCCTCTTACTCCTCCTCTTCCTCCTCCTCCTCCTCCTCCTCCTCCTCGTTCTCCTCCTCCTCCTCTACCTCCTCCTCTTCTTCCTCATCCTCAGAGGGACTCAATCAGGGCCCTTGGCCTAGGCAAGCCAGGGCTGCTGCTCTGGCTGCTGCAGCTTCTATCCAGTGGGTGGGTGCAGGAATCTGTTCCTGTCAGTCCCTGATTCCTGGGACCTTCCATGCCTCCAGCTCCCCCCACTCTCTAGTCCATACCCCTCCTCAAGGATGCCCCCTTTCCCCTTGCCCTCTGTCCCCCAGCTCCCCAACTAACATCTACTGTGTGCTTCCCTGTGCTACTTTACTGCCACCCTGCTTCTGCCCTTCAGCCCTGAGGGCCCAGGGCCAGCCCAGCTGCCATCTCACCATCCAGAGGGGGACCTGCCCTTACCCCCTGCCACCACACCCACACACACAGCCCTGCACACACTCACGGGCTCCCCTGCCTGTAGCCTGCCTCTCAAACAGTCTCCTTCTGCCCCCTAGCCCCCTTACAGCCTGTGCCACGGCCCCCCACAGACACCTGGGCATCAGCAGCGCAGACATGCAAACAGCTCCCCTCACCCCCACTCCATTTGCTCCAAGGTTGTCAAGAGTCTTTTTTTCATGCTGTAGGGGAGGGAGTTGAGACAGTCCAATGTCCTGGGGAGCAAGAACTGCAAACAGTCCATCTACATTGTAACATTTGGGTCTCCTGCCGCCCAATCCCTAGTGTGCTGTGCAGACCTTTGACTGGCAAAAACACCCCATCTGAGCGTGAGATATGGCTGGGCTAGTGGCTCTTTCTGTGGACTAAGAGACAGACAGACAGAGTTTTCAGGTTCAAAACCTATACTTTCCAGAAGATGGTCATTCACTTCGGTTTAAAAAAAAAAAAAAAAAAAAAAAAAAAAAGGCTTTTTATTTTTTTCGTCCTGCCTGGGTAACCTGTCTGCTGCCAGTCTCAAAGTGAAAAAAGGGAAAAATCTTTTTTGGAGGGAAAAGGACCAAAATGCAGGCAGGTGGACTCCGTGGAGGGTGGATGAGGAGTTGCTCCTGCCCTGGCACTAGAGCCCCAGCTGCTGTTCCAGGTGCTCTCTGATACCAGAGATCTCCGTGTGTCGTGTCATGACACTGTCTCCAGCACTGACCCTCAGGATAATGAGGATTCAAAACGAGGCAGGTCATATTGCCTTCAAAAGTAAATCCAGGGAGGTTTGGCGGTATGTCAGAGGGTTAAGGGCTTGTGGCGCTCACGAAAAGGGGACAGGTGGAAGGATCTGGGGTCTGGCCCCCAGACCGCCACCTGCCGGGGAGTCGCTTTACAGGGGGTGAAGCAGGTCTTTAGGAGTTCTATCTTTCTCTCCCACCCTGTATTTCCTCTGCTCTCTCCTTTTGTGTCTGTCAGATGCAAGGTCAGTAACAACAACAACAACAACAACAACAACAATAACCACCACAGTGACCAAGCAACAAGGGCAGCGAAAGGGGAACAAATGGAGTGCAGGAGCTGTGGATTATTCGTGGTGCAGGCACTCAGCTGTGGCAATAACCCCTTGAGGCAATCAATCCATAAATGAAGAAGTAATACAGGTAACAGAGACTTATATGTCCCAGTGTGTTTCCACTGAGTTAATGTAAATGCACTTTTAATTACTTCTTCATTTATTTATTACCTTGCCACGAGAATTTCTTTTCATTGCTAAAAAAAAGTGCCCCTTCAAGGGTACCAGGTGGTGCCACACCCAGTTAAGCACTCATGTTACAATGCAGGAGGACTGGGCTTCAACACCCTGGTCCCCACCTGCCAGGGGAAATCTTTACAAGTGGTGCAGAAGTGCTGCAGGTGTTTCTCTCTGTGTCTCAAACTCTCTCTCCCTCCCTTCCCTCTCAATTCCTATCTATTTATTCCAGTGAATAATCAAGAAAATAGAAAGTAATAAAAGAAAAAGGAAAAGGAAATATGCCACGACTTCAAATGGGCTACTCAGGAAAATGCTTTCCTTGTTAAGATCCTCACAGCATTCCATATGCAGAAAGGCAAAGACACCATGTATTTTTTAACACAGATTTTATATTTATTTATTTGTTTATTTATTTAGGTGCTTACTCACTTTTGTTATTGTTGAATTAATGTTTTACATTTGACATTGACTAAGGATCTGACACCAGGGGTCTCCAGTACCCCTAGATGGTACTCTCCCTCTACAAAACCGATCCATTGACCTGTCCATCCATCCATCCACCCATCCATCTATCCATCCATCCATCCATCCATCCATCCATCCATCCATCCATCCATCCATCCAGCAGTCAACCAAGCTAAGTACAAAAGGAGATCTCTCCTTGAATGGTGAAGAGAATCAACGATGCACAGGTAGGTTGCAAAGGGGCCAGTTTGGCTGAATAGGGCAGAGAGGCTGAACCAGGGAATGTGTTGGGGCGTGTGGGTTTGGGTGGAGTGAGCCGGAGACCCTGTGAGCTGGGTCACATTAGGGGCAGGCAGCGGGTGGAAGGGGATGCGAACAGCTGTCACTGGAGAACCATCACAAGTGCTGGAGCTGGTGAGCAGGGCACCTGGAAGAGAGGACAGACAAAGGAGAGAAGCAAAGTGCAGAGGAGAGGAGAGGGGAGAGGATGGTGAGGACAGGAGAGGACAGGAGAGGACAGGAGTGGAGGGGACCTGAGAAACCTACCTGGACAAAGGCAGCATACAGACATCCAGGAAGGCAGGCAGGCATGCAGGCATCTCTGGCCTGGGCTCCCTGGATCCCGGGCACACCTCCACCTGTCTTCTCTTGGCTGCCAGCCCTGAGGTCCCTCTTCGGTCAGCACTGTCTTCCCATCCTTCCGTCCCTCTGTGCCAGGGCCCAGGCGTCTGGGCGCTGTTGCCTCACCTAGTGGCAGGGCAGTTGGGCTACCCAGTGCCAGTGTGGCCAGCACAGATTGCCAGGGGCTAGGACATCACAGAGGGCTCCTGTGGTTGCTAGGCTACGGGGACCCTGCCCATCCAGTTGACCAGCAGCCATGACCCCCACGCTGAACTTGACCTGAGGGGTGGTGGCCAGCCACCAGAGCCAGAGCCCCAGGGCAAAGCAGGTGCTGGTCGGCAGGGCCAAGGGGCTATGGGCAGATTGGTGTGTGTCTGGGCATGGGGCTGGCATCTGACAGCCCAGGGCTGGGGACCAAGGTCCGCCAGGCCCCTGTCCCACCATGTGCACTGACACACAGTCTTGCTGACTGACTGACAGTTCCCGCCCCAGAGATACCCACACCAGGTCCCTGGGTGCCCTGAGCTGCCCCTGAGGGTTGCTGGGTGCCTGCCTGGACACCTGCCTCCGTAATGGAGGCCTCTATTAATCCCGTTGCCTACTGACAGCTGCCCTCCTGCCCCTCCTACTCCTCCTCCTCTTCTTCCTCCTCCTCTTACTCCTCCTCTTCCTCCTCCTCCTCCTCCTCCTCCTCCTCGTTCTCCTCCTCCTCCTCTACCTCCTCCTCTTCTTCCTCATCCTCAGAGGGACTCAATCAGGGCCCTTGGCCTAGGCAAGCCAGGGCTGCTGCTCTGGCTGCTGCAGCTTCTATCCAGTGGGTGGGTGCAGGAATCTGTTCCTGTCAGTCCCTGATTCCTGGGACCTTCCATGCCTCCAGCTCCCCCCACTCTCTAGTCCATACCCCTCCTCAAGGATGCCCCCTTTCCCCTTGCCCTCTGTCCCCCAGCTCCCCAACTAACATCTACTGTGTGCTTCCCTGTGCTACTTTACTGCCACCCTGCTTCTGCCCTTCAGCCCTGAGGGCCCAGGGCCAGCCCAGCTGCCATCTCACCATCCAGAGGGGGACCTGCCCTTACCCCCTGCCACCACACCCACACACACAGCCCTGCACACACTCACGGGCTCCCCTGCCTGTAGCCTGCCTCTCAAACAGTCTCCTTCTGCCCCCTAGCCCCCTTACAGCCTGTGCCACGGCCCCCCACAGACACCTGGGCATCAGCAGCGCAGACATGCAAACAGCTCCCCTCACCCCCACTCCATTTGCTCCAAGGTTGTCAAGAGTCTTTTTTTCATGCTGTAGGGGAGGGAGTTGAGACAGTCCAATGTCCTGGGGAGCAAGAACTGCAAACAGTCCATCTACATTGTAACATTTGGGTCTCCTGCCGCCCAATCCCTAGTGTGCTGTGCAGACCTTTGACTGGCAAAAACACCCCATCTGAGCGTGAGATATGGCTGGGCTAGTGGCTCTTTCTGTGGACTAAGAGACAGACAGACAGAGTTTTCAGGTTCAAAACCTATACTTTCCAGAAGATGGTCATTCACTTCGGTTTAAAAAAAAAAAAAAAAAAAAAAAAAAAAAGGCTTTTTATTTTTTTCGTCCTGCCTGGGTAACCTGTCTGCTGCCAGTCTCAAAGTGAAAAAAGGGAAAAATCTTTTTTGGAGGGAAAAGGACCAAAATGCAGGCAGGTGGACTCCGTGGAGGGTGGATGAGGAGTTGCTCCTGCCCTGGCACTAGAGCCCCAGCTGCTGTTCCAGGTGCTCTCTGATACCAGAGATCTCCGTGTGTCGTGTCATGACACTGTCTCCAGCACTGACCCTCAGGATAATGAGGATTCAAAACGAGGCAGGTCATATTGCCTTCAAAAGTAAATCCAGGGAGGTTTGGCGGTATGTCAGAGGGTTAAGGGCTTGTGGCGCTCACGAAAAGGGGACAGGTGGAAGGATCTGGGGTCTGGCCCCCAGACCGCCACCTGCCGGGGAGTCGCTTTACAGGGGGTGAAGCAGGTCTTTAGGAGTTCTATCTTTCTCTCCCACCCTGTATTTCCTCTGCTCTCTCCTTTTGTGTCTGTCAGATGCAAGGTCAGTAACAACAACAACAACAACAACAACAACAATAACCACCACAGTGACCAAGCAACAAGGGCAGCGAAAGGGGAACAAATGGAGTGCAGGAGCTGTGGATTATTCGTGGTGCAGGCACTCAGCTGTGGCAATAACCCCTTGAGGCAATCAATCCATAAATGAAGAAGTAATACAGGTAACAGAGACTTATATGTCCCAGTGTGTTTCCACTGAGTTAATGTAAATGCACTTTTAATTACTTCTTCATTTATTTATTACCTTGCCACGAGAATTTCTTTTCATTGCTAAAAAAAAGTGCCCCTTCAAGGGTACCAGGTGGTGCCACACCCAGTTAAGCACTCATGTTACAATGCAGGAGGACTGGGCTTCAACACCCTGGTCCCCACCTGCCAGGGGAAATCTTTACAAGTGGTGCAGAAGTGCTGCAGGTGTTTCTCTCTGTGTCTCAAACTCTCTCTCCCTCCCTTCCCTCTCAATTCCTATCTATTTATTCCAGTGAATAATCAAGAAAATAGAAAGTAATAAAAGAAAAAGGAAAAGGAAATATGCCACGACTTCAAATGGGCTACTCAGGAAAATGCTTTCCTTGTTAAGATCCTCACAGCATTCCATATGCAGAAAGGCAAAGACACCATGTATTTTTTAACACAGATTTTATATTTATTTATTTGTTTATTTATTTAGGTGCTTACTCACTTTTGTTATTGTTGAATTAATGTTTTACATTTGACATTGACTAAGGATCTGACACCAGGGGTCTCCAGTACCCCTAGATGGTACTCTCCCTCTACAAAACCGATCCATTGACCTGTCCATCCATCCATCCACCCATCCATCTATCCATCCATCCATCCATCCATCCATCCATCCATCCATCCATCCATCCATCCAGCAGTCAACCAAGCTAAGTACAAAAGGAGATCTCTCCTTGAATGGTGAAGAGAATCAACGATGCACAGGTAGGTTGCAAAGGGGCCAGTTTGGCTGAATAGGGCAGAGAGGCTGAACCAGGGAATGTGTTGGGGCGTGTGGGTTTGGGTGGAGTGAGCCGGAGACCCTGTGAGCTGGGTCACATTAGGGGCAGGCAGCGGGTGGAAGGGGATGCGAACAGCTGTCACTGGAGAACCATCACAAGTGCTGGAGCTGGTGAGCAGGGCACCTGGAAGAGAGGACAGACAAAGGAGAGAAGCAAAGTGCAGAGGAGAGGAGAGGGGAGAGGATGGTGAGGACAGGAGAGGACAGGAGAGGACAGGAGTGGAGGGGACCTGAGAAACCTACCTGGACAAAGGCAGCATACAGACATCCAGGAAGGCAGGCAGGCATGCAGGCATCTCTGGCCTGGGCTCCCTGGATCCCGGGCACACCTCCACCTGTCTTCTCTTGGCTGCCAGCCCTGAGGTCCCTCTTCGGTCAGCACTGTCTTCCCATCCTTCCGTCCCTCTGTGCCAGGGCCCAGGCGTCTGGGCGCTGTTGCCTCACCTAGTGGCAGGGCAGTTGGGCTACCCAGTGCCAGTGTGGCCAGCACAGATTGCCAGGGGCTAGGACATCACAGAGGGCTCCTGTGGTTGCTAGGCTACGGGGACCCTGCCCATCCAGTTGACCAGCAGCCATGACCCCCACGCTGAACTTGACCTGAGGGGTGGTGGCCAGCCACCAGAGCCAGAGCCCCAGGGCAAAGCAGGTGCTGGTCGGCAGGGCCAAGGGGCTATGGGCAGATTGGTGTGTGTCTGGGCATGGGGCTGGCATCTGACAGCCCAGGGCTGGGGACCAAGGTCCGCCAGGCCCCTGTCCCACCATGTGCACTGACACACAGTCTTGCTGACTGACTGACAGTTCCCGCCCCAGAGATACCCACACCAGGTCCCTGGGTGCCCTGAGCTGCCCCTGAGGGTTGCTGGGTGCCTGCCTGGACACCTGCCTCCGTAATGGAGGCCTCTATTAATCCCGTTGCCTACTGACAGCTGCCCTCCTGCCCCTCCTACTCCTCCTCCTCTTCTTCCTCCTCCTCTTACTCCTCCTCTTCCTCCTCCTCCTCCTCCTCCTCCTCCTCGTTCTCCTCCTCCTCCTCTACCTCCTCCTCTTCTTCCTCATCCTCAGAGGGACTCAATCAGGGCCCTTGGCCTAGGCAAGCCAGGGCTGCTGCTCTGGCTGCTGCAGCTTCTATCCAGTGGGTGGGTGCAGGAATCTGTTCCTGTCAGTCCCTGATTCCTGGGACCTTCCATGCCTCCAGCTCCCCCCACTCTCTAGTCCATACCCCTCCTCAAGGATGCCCCCTTTCCCCTTGCCCTCTGTCCCCCAGCTCCCCAACTAACATCTACTGTGTGCTTCCCTGTGCTACTTTACTGCCACCCTGCTTCTGCCCTTCAGCCCTGAGGGCCCAGGGCCAGCCCAGCTGCCATCTCACCATCCAGAGGGGGACCTGCCCTTACCCCCTGCCACCACACCCACACACACAGCCCTGCACACACTCACGGGCTCCCCTGCCTGTAGCCTGCCTAGTCTCCTTCTGCCCCCTAGCCCCCTTACAGCCTGTGCCACGGCCCCCCACAGACACCTGGGCATCAGCAGCGCAGACATGCAAACAGCTCCCCTCACCCCCACTCCATTTGCTCCAAGGTTGTCAAGAGTCTTTTTTTCATGCTGTAGGGGAGGGAGTTGAGACAGTCCAATGTCCTGGGGAGCAAGAACTGCAAACAGTCCATCTACATTGTAACATTTGGGTCTCCTGCCGCCCAATCCCTAGTGTGCTGTGCAGACCTTTGACTGGCAAAAACACCCCATCTGAGCGTGAGATATGGCTGGGCTAGTGGCTCTTTCTGTGGACTAAGAGACAGACAGACAGAGTTTTCAGGTTCAAAACCTATACTTTCCAGAAGATGGTCATTCACTTCGGTTTAAAAAAAAAAAAAAAAAAAAAAAAAAAAAAGGCTTTTTATTTTTTTCGTCCTGCCTGGGTAACCTGTCTGCTGCCAGTCTCAAAGTGAAAAAAGGGAAAAATCTTTTTTGGAGGGAAAAGGACCAAAATGCAGGCAGGTGGACTCCGTGGAGGGTGGATGAGGAGTTGCTCCTGCCCTGGCACTAGAGCCCCAGCTGCTGTTCCAGGTGCTCTCTGATACCAGAGATCTCCGTGTGTCGTGTCATGACACTGTCTCCAGCACTGACCCTCAGGATAATGAGGATTCAAAACGAGGCAGGTCATATTGCCTTCAAAAGTAAATCCAGGGAGGTTTGGCGGTATGTCAGAGGGTTAAGGGCTTGTGGCGCTCACGAAAAGGGGACAGGTGGAAGGATCTGGGGTCTGGCCCCCAGACCGCCACCTGCCGGGGAGTCGCTTTACAGGGGGTGAAGCAGGTCTTTAGGAGTTCTATCTTTCTCTCCCACCCTGTATTTCCTCTGCTCTCTCCTTTTGTGTCTGTCAGATGCAAGGTCAGTAACAACAACAACAACAACAACAACAACAATAACCACCACAGTGACCAAGCAACAAGGGCAGCGAAAGGGGAACAAATGGAGTGCAGGAGCTGTGGATTATTCGTGGTGCAGGCACTCAGCTGTGGCAATAACCCCTTGAGGCAATCAATCCATAAATGAAGAAGTAATACAGGTAACAGAGACTTATATGTCCCAGTGTGTTTCCACTGAGTTAATGTAAATGCACTTTTAATTACTTCTTCATTTATTTATTACCTTGCCACGAGAATTTCTTTTCATTGCTAAAAAAAAGTGCCCCTTCAAGGGTACCAGGTGGTGCCACACCCAGTTAAGCACTCATGTTACAATGCAGGAGGACTGGGCTTCAACACCCTGGTCCCCACCTGCCAGGGGAAATCTTTACAAGTGGTGCAGAAGTGCTGCAGGTGTTTCTCTCTGTGTCTCAAACTCTCTCTCCCTCCCTTCCCTCTCAATTCCTATCTATTTATTCCAGTGAATAATCAAGAAAATAGAAAGTAATAAAAGAAAAAGGAAAAGGAAATATGCCACGACTTCAAATGGGCTACTCAGGAAAATGCTTTCCTTGTTAAGATCCTCACAGCATTCCATATGCAGAAAGGCAAAGACACCATGTATTTTTTAACACAGATTTTATATTTATTTATTTGTTTATTTATTTAGGTGCTTACTCACTTTTGTTATTGTTGAATTAATGTTTTACATTTGACATTGACTAAGGATCTGACACCAGGGGTCTCCAGTACCCCTAGATGGTACTCTCCCTCTACAAAACCGATCCATTGACCTGTCCATCCATCCATCCACCCATCCATCTATCCATCCATCCATCCATCCATCCATCCATCCATCCATCCATCCATCCATCCATCCAGCAGTCAACCAAGCTAAGTACAAAAGGAGATCTCTCCTTGAATGGTGAAGAGAATCAACGATGCACAGGTAGGTTGCAAAGGGGCCAGTTTGGCTGAATAGGGCAGAGAGGCTGAACCAGGGAATGTGTTGGGGCGTGTGGGTTTGGGTGGAGTGAGCCGGAGACCCTGTGAGCTGGGTCACATTAGGGGCAGGCAGCGGGTGGAAGGGGATGCGAACAGCTGTCACTGGAGAACCATCACAAGTGCTGGAGCTGGTGAGCAGGGCACCAAGTGCTGGAGCTGGTGAGCAGGGCACCTGGAAGAGAGGACAGACAAAGGAGAGAAGCAAAGTGCAGAGGAGAGGAGAGGGGAGAGGATGGTGAGGACAGGAGAGGACAGGAGAGGACAGGAGTGGAGGGGACCTGAGAAACCTACCTGGACAAAGGCAGCATACAGACATCCAGGAAGGCAGGCAGGCATGCAGGCAGCTCTGGCCTGGGCTCCCTGGATCCCGGGCACACCTCCACCTGTCTTCTCTTGGCTGCCAGCCCTGAGGTCCCTCTTCGGTCAGCACTGTCTTCCCATCCTTCCGTCCCTCTGTGCCAGGGCCCAGGCGTCTGGGCGCTGTTGCCTCACCTAGTGGCAGGGCAGTTGGGCTACCCAGTGCCAGTGTGGCCAGCACAGATTGCCAGGGGCTAGGACATCACAGAGGGCTCCTGTGGTTGCTAGGCTACGGGGACCCTGCCCATCCAGTTGACCAGCAGCCATGACCCCCACGCTGAACTTGACCTGAGGGGTGGTGGCCAGCCACCAGAGCCAGAGCCCCAGGGCAAAGCAGGTGCTGGTCGGCAGGGCCAAGGGGCTATGGGCAGATTGGTGTGTGTCTGGGCATGGGGCTGGCATCTGACAGCCCAGGGCTGGGGACCAAGGTCCGCCAGGCCCCTGTCCCACCATGTGCACTGACACACAGTCTTGCTGACTGACTGACAGTTCCCGCCCCAGAGATACCCACACCAGGTCCCTGGGTGCCCTGAGCTGCCCCTGAGGGTTGCTGGGTGCCTGCCTGGACACCTGCCTCCGTAATGGAGGCCTCTATTAATCCCGTTGCCTACTGACAGCTGCCCTCCTGCCCCTCCTACTCCTCCTCCTCTTCTTCCTCCTCCTCTTCCTCCTCCTCTTCCTCCTCCTCCTCCTCCTCCTCCTCCTCGTTCTCCTCCTCCTCCTCTACCTCCTCCTCTTCTTCCTCATCCTCAGAGGGACTCAATCAGGGCCCTTGGCCTAGGCAAGCCAGGGCTGCTGCTCTGGCTGCTGCAGCTTCTATCCAGTGGGTGGGTGCAGGAATCTGTTCCTGTCAGTCCCTGATTCCTGGGACCTTCCATGCCTCCAGCTCCCCCCACTCTCTAGTCCATACCCCTCCTCAAGGATGCCCCCTTTCCCCTTGCCCTCTGTCCCCCAGCTCCCCAACTAACATCTACTGTGTGCTTCCCTGTGCTACTTTACTGCCACCCTGCTTCTGCCCTTCAGCCCTGAGGGCCCAGGGCCAGCCCAGCTGCCATCTCACCATCCAGAGGGGGACCTGCCCTTACCCCCTGCCACCACACCCACACACACAGCCCTGCACACACTCACGGGCTCCCCTGCCTGTAGCCTGCCTCTCAAACAGTCTCCTTCTGCCCCCTAGCCCCCTTACAGCCTGTGCCACGGCCCCCCACAGACACCTGGGCATCAGCAGCGCAGACATGCAAACAGCTCCCCTCACCCCCACTCCATTTGCTCCAAGGTTGTCAAGAGTCTTTTTTTCATGCTGTAGGGGAGGGAGTTGAGACAGTCCAATGTCCTGGGGAGCAAGAACTGCAAACAGTCCATCTACATTGTAACATTTGGGTCTCCTGCCGCCCAATCCCTAGTGTGCTGTGCAGACCTTTGACTGGCAAAAACACCCCATCTGAGCGTGAGATATGGCTGGGCTAGTGGCTCTTTCTGTGGACTAAGAGACAGACAGACAGAGTTTTCAGGTTCAAAACCTATACTTTCCAGAAGATGGTCATTCACTTCGGTTTAAAAAAAAAAAAAAAAAAGGCTTTTTATTTTTTTCGTCCTGCCTGGGTAACCTGTCTGCTGCCAGTCTCAAAGTGAAAAAAGGGAAAAATCTTTTTTGGAGGGAAAAGGACCAAAATGCAGGCAGGTGGACTCCGTGGAGGGTGGATGAGGAGTTGCTCCTGCCCTGGCACTAGAGCCCCAGCTGCTGTTCCAGGTGCTCTCTGATACCAGAGATCTCCGTGTGTCGTGTCATGACACTGTCTCCAGCACTGACCCTCAGGATAATGAGGATTCAAAACGAGGCAGGTCATATTGCCTTCAAAAGTAAATCCAGGGAGGTTTGGCGGTATGTCAGAGGGTTAAGGGCTTGTGGCGCTCACGAAAAGGGGACAGGTGGAAGGATCTGGGGTCTGGCCCCCAGACCGCCACCTGCCGGGGAGTCGCTTTACAGGGGGTGAAGCAGGTCTTTAGGAGTTCTATCTTTCTCTCCCACCCTGTATTTCCTCTGCTCTCTCCTTTTGTGTCTGTCAGATGCAAGGTCAGTAACAACAACAACAACAACAACAACAACAATAACCACCACAGTGACCAAGCAACAAGGGCAGCGAAAGGGGAACAAATGGAGTGCAGGAGCTGTGGATTATTCGTGGTGCAGGCACTCAGCTGTGGCAATAACCCCTTGAGGCAATCAATCCATAAATGAAGAAGTAATACAGGTAACAGAGACTTATATGTCCCAGTGTGTTTCCACTGAGTTAATGTAAATGCACTTTTAATTACTTCTTCATTTATTTATTACCTTGCCACGAGAATTTCTTTTCATTGCTAAAAAAAAGTGCCCCTTCAAGGGTACCAGGTGGTGCCACACCCAGTTAAGCACTCATGTTACAATGCAGGAGGACTGGGCTTCAACACCCTGGTCCCCACCTGCCAGGGGAAATCTTTACAAGTGGTGCAGAAGTGCTGCAGGTGTTTCTCTCTGTGTCTCAAACTCTCTCTCCCTCCCTTCCCTCTCAATTCCTATCTATTTATTCCAGTGAATAATCAAGAAAATAGAAAGTAATAAAAGAAAAAGGAAAAGGAAATATGCCACGACTTCAAATGGGCTACTCAGGAAAATGCTTTCCTTGTTAAGATCCTCACAGCATTCCATATGCAGAAAGGCAAAGACACCATGTATTTTTTAACACAGATTTTATATTTATTTATTTGTTTATTTATTTAGGTGCTTACTCACTTTTGTTATTGTTGAATTAATGTTTTACATTTGACATTGACTAAGGATCTGACACCAGGGGTCTCCAGTACCCCTAGATGGTACTCTCCCTCTACAAAACCGATCCATTGACCTGTCCATCCATCCATCCACCCATCCATCTATCCATCCATCCATCCATCCATCCATCCATCCATCCATCCATCCATCCAGCAGTCAACCAAGCTAAGTACAAAAGGAGATCTCTCCTTGAATGGTGAAGAGAATCAACGATGCACAGGTAGGTTGCAAAGGGGCCAGTTTGGCTGAATAGGGCAGAGAGGCTGAACCAGGGAATGTGTTGGGGCGTGTGGGTTTGGGTGGAGTGAGCCGGAGACCCTGTGAGCTGGGTCACATTAGGGGCAGGCAGCGGGTGGAAGGGGATGCGAACAGCTGTCACTGGAGAACCATCACAAGTGCTGGAGCTGGTGAGCAGGGCACCTGGAAGAGAGGACAGACAAAGGAGAGAAGCAAAGTGCAGAGGAGAGGAGAGGGGAGAGGATGGTGAGGACAGGAGAGGACAGGAGAGGACAGGAGTGGAGGGGACCTGAGAAACCTACCTGGACAAAGGCAGCATACAGACATCCAGGAAGGCAGGCAGGCATGCAGGCAGCTCTGGCCTGGGCTCCCTGGATCCCGGGCACACCTCCACCTGTCTTCTCTTGGCTGCCAGCCCTGAGGTCCCTCTTCGGTCAGCACTGTCTTCCCATCCTTCCGTCCCTCTGTGCCAGGGCCCAGGCGTCTGGGCGCTGTTGCCTCACCTAGTGGCAGGGCAGTTGGGCTACCCAGTGCCAGTGTGGCCAGCACAGATTGCCAGGGGCTAGGACATCACAGAGGGCTCCTGTGGTTGCTAGGCTACGGGGACCCTGCCCATCCAGTTGACCAGCAGCCATGACCCCCACGCTGAACTTGACCTGAGGGGTGGTGGCCAGCCACCAGAGCCAGAGCCCCAGGGCAAAGCAGGTGCTGGTCGGCAGGGCCAAGGGGCTATGGGCAGATTGGTGTGTGTCTGGGCATGGGGCTGGCATCTGACAGCCCAGGGCTGGGGACCAAGGTCCGCCAGGCCCCTGTCCCACCATGTGCACTGACACACAGTCTTGCTGACTGACTGACAGTTCCCGCCCCAGAGATACCCACACCAGGTCCCTGGGTGCCCTGAGCTGCCCCTGAGGGTTGCTGGGTGCCTGCCTGGACACCTGCCTCCGTAATGGAGGCCTCTATTAATCCCGTTGCCTACTGACAGCTGCCCTCCTGCCCCTCCTACTCCTCCTCCTCTTCTTCCTCCTCCTCTTCCTCCTCCTCTTCCTCCTCCTCCTCCTCCTCCTCCTCGTTCTCCTCCTCCTCCTCTACCTCCTCCTCTTCTTCCTCATCCTCAGAGGGACTCAATCAGGGCCCTTGGCCTAGGCAAGCCAGGGCTGCTGCTCTGGCTGCTGCAGCTTCTATCCAGTGGGTGGGTGCAGGAATCTGTTCCTGTCAGTCCCTGATTCCTGGGACCTTCCATGCCTCCAGCTCCCCCCACTCTCTAGTCCATACCCCTCCTCAAGGATGCCCCCTTTCCCCTTGCCCTCTGTCCCCCAGCTCCCCAACTAACATCTACTGTGTGCTTCCCTGTGCTACTTTACTGCCACCCTGCTTCTGCCCTTCAGCCCTGAGGGCCCAGGGCCAGCCCAGCTGCCATCTCACCATCCAGAGGGGGACCTGCCCTTACCCCCTGCCACCACACCCACACACACAGCCCTGCACACACTCACGGGCTCCCCTGCCTGTAGCCTGCCTCTCAAACAGTCTCCTTCTGCCCCCTAGCCCCCTTACAGCCTGTGCCACGGCCCCCCACAGACACCTGGGCATCAGCAGCGCAGACATGCAAACAGCTCCCCTCACCCCCACTCCATTTGCTCCAAGGTTGTCAAGAGTCTTTTTTTCATGCTGTAGGGGAGGGAGTTGAGACAGTCCAATGTCCTGGGGAGCAAGAACTGCAAACAGTCCATCTACATTGTAACATTTGGGTCTCCTGCCGCCCAATCCCTAGTGTGCTGTGCAGACCTTTGACTGGCAAAAACACCCCATCTGAGCGTGAGATATGGCTGGGCTAGTGGCTCTTTCTGTGGACTAAGAGACAGACAGACAGAGTTTTCAGGTTCAAAACCTATACTTTCCAGAAGATGGTCATTCACTTCGGTTTAAAAAAAAAAAAAAAAAAAAGGCTTTTTATTTTTTTCGTCCTGCCTGGGTAACCTGTCTGCTGCCAGTCTCAAAGTGAAAAAAGGGAAAAATCTTTTTTGGAGGGAAAAGGACCAAAATGCAGGCAGGTGGACTCCGTGGAGGGTGGATGAGGAGTTGCTCCTGCCCTGGCACTAGAGCCCCAGCTGCTGTTCCAGGTGCTCTCTGATACCAGAGATCTCCGTGTGTCGTGTCATGACACTGTCTCCAGCACTGACCCTCAGGATAATGAGGATTCAAAACGAGGCAGGTCATATTGCCTTCAAAAGTAAATCCAGGGAGGTTTGGCGGTATGTCAGAGGGTTAAGGGCTTGTGGCGCTCACGAAAAGGGGACAGGTGGAAGGATCTGGGGTCTGGCCCCCAGACCGCCACCTGCCGGGGAGTCGCTTTACAGGGGGTGAAGCAGGTCTTTAGGAGTTCTATCTTTCTCTCCCACCCTGTATTTCCTCTGCTCTCTCCTTTTGTGTCTGTCAGATGCAAGGTCAGTAACAACAACAACAACAACAACAACAACAATAACCACCACAGTGACCAAGCAACAAGGGCAGCGAAAGGGGAACAAATGGAGTGCAGGAGCTGTGGATTATTCGTGGTGCAGGCACTCAGCTGTGGCAATAACCCCTTGAGGCAATCAATCCATAAATGAAGAAGTAATACAGGTAACAGAGACTTATATGTCCCAGTGTGTTTCCACTGAGTTAATGTAAATGCACTTTTAATTACTTCTTCATTTATTTATTACCTTGCCACGAGAATTTCTTTTCATTGCTAAAAAAAAGTGCCCCTTCAAGGGTACCAGGTGGTGCCACACCCAGTTAAGCACTCATGTTACAATGCAGGAGGACTGGGCTTCAACACCCTGGTCCCCACCTGCCAGGGGAAATCTTTACAAGTGGTGCAGAAGTGCTGCAGGTGTTTCTCTCTGTGTCTCAAACTCTCTCTCCCTCCCTTCCCTCTCAATTCCTATCTATTTATTCCAGTGAATAATCAAGAAAATAGAAAGTAATAAAAGAAAAAGGAAAAGGAAATATGCCACGACTTCAAATGGGCTACTCAGGAAAATGCTTTCCTTGTTAAGATCCTCACAGCATTCCATATGCAGAAAGGCAAAGACACCATGTATTTTTTAACACAGATTTTATATTTATTTATTTGTTTATTTATTTAGGTGCTTACTCACTTTTGTTATTGTTGAATTAATGTTTTACATTTGACATTGACTAAGGATCTGACACCAGGGGTCTCCAGTACCCCTAGATGGTACTCTCCCTCTACAAAACCGATCCATTGACCTGTCCATCCATCCATCCACCCATCCCATCCATCCATCCATCCATCCATCCATCCATCCATCCATCCATCCATCCATCCATCCAGCAGTCAACCAAGCTAAGTACAAAAGGAGATCTCTCCTTGAATGGTGAAGAGAATCAACGATGCACAGGTAGGTTGCAAAGGGGCCAGTTTGGCTGAATAGGGCAGAGAGGCTGAACCAGGGAATGTGTTGGGGCGTGTGGGTTTGGGTGGAGTGAGCCGGAGACCCTGTGAGCTGGGTCACATTAGGGGCAGGCAGCGGGTGGAAGGGGATGCGAACAGCTGTCACTGGAGAACCATCACAAGTGCTGGAGCTGGTGAGCAGGGCACCTGGAAGAGAGGACAGACAAAGGAGAGAAGCAAAGTGCAGAGGAGAGGAGAGGGGAGAGGATGGTGAGGACAGGAGAGGACAGGAGAGGACAGGAGTGGAGGGGACCTGAGAAACCTACCTGGACAAAGGCAGCATACAGACATCCAGGAAGGCAGGCAGGCATGCAGGCAGCTCTGGCCTGGGCTCCCTGGATCCCGGGCACACCTCCACCTGTCTTCTCTTGGCTGCCAGCCCTGAGGTCCCTCTTCGGTCAGCACTGTCTTCCCATCCTTCCGTCCCTCTGTGCCAGGGCCCAGGCGTCTGGGCGCTGTTGCCTCACCTAGTGGCAGGGCAGTTGGGCTACCCAGTGCCAGTGTGGCCAGCACAGATTGCCAGGGGCTAGGACATCACAGAGGGCTCCTGTGGTTGCTAGGCTACGGGGACCCTGCCCATCCAGTTGACCAGCAGCCATGACCCCCACGCTGAACTTGACCTGAGGGGTGGTGGCCAGCCACCAGAGCCAGAGCCCCAGGGCAAAGCAGGTGCTGGTCGGCCGGGCCAAGGGGCTATGGGCAGATTGGTGTGTGTCTGGGCATGGGGCTGGCATCTGACAGCCCAGGGCTGGGGACCAAGGTCCGCCAGGCCCCTGTCCCACCATGTGCACTGACACACAGTCTTGCTGACTGACTGACAGTTCCCGCCCCAGAGATACCCACACCAGGTCCCTGGGTGCCCTGAGCTGCCCCTGAGGGTTGGTGGGTGCCTGCCTGGACACCTGCCTCCGTAATGGAGGCCTCTATTAATCCCGTTGCCTACTGACAGCTGCCCTCCTGCCCCTCCTACTCCTCCTCCTCTTCTTCCTCCTCCTCTTCCTCCTCCTCCTCCTCCTCCTCCTCCTCCTCCTTCTCCTCCTCCTCCTCTACCTCCTCCTCTTCTTCCTCATCCTCAGAGGGACTCAATCAGGTCCCTTGGCCTAGGCAAGCCAGGGCTGCTGCTCTGGCTGCTGCAGCTTCTATCCAGTGGGTGGGTGCAGGAATCTGTTCCTGTCAGTCCCTGATTCCTGGGACCTTCCATGCCTCCAGCTCCCCCCACTCTCTAGTCCATACCCCTCCTCAAGGATGCCCCCTTTCCCCTTGCCCTCTGTCCCCCAGCTCCCCAACTAACATCTACTGTGTGCTTCCCTGTGCTACTTTACTGCCACCCTGCTTCTGCCCTTCAGCCCTGAGGGCCCAGGGCCAGCCCAGCTGCCATCTCACCATCCAGAGGGGGACCTGCCCTTACCCCCTGCCACCACACCCACACACACAGCCCTGCACACACTCACGGGCTCCCCTGCCTGTAGCCTGCCTCTCAAACAGTCTCCTTCTGCCCCCTAGCCCCCTTACAGCCTGTGCCACGGCCCCCCACAGACACCTGGGCATCAGCAGCGCAGACATGCAAACAGCTCCCCTCACCCCCACTCCATTTGCTCCAAGGTTGTCAAGAGTCTTTTTTTCATGCTGTAGGGGAGGGAGTTGAGACAGTCCAATGTCCTGGGGAGCAAGAACTGCAAACAGTCCATCTACATTGTAACATTTGGGTCTCCTGCCGCCCAATCCCTAGTGTGCTGTGCAGACCTTTGACTGGCAAAAACACCCCATCTGAGCGTGAGATATGGCTGGGCTAGTGGCTCTTTCTGTGGACTAAGAGACAGACAGACAGAGTTTTCAGGTTCAAAACCTATACTTTCCAGAAGATGGTCATTCACTTCGGTTTAAAAAAAAAAAAAAAAAAAGGCTTTTTATTTTTTTCGTCCTGCCTGGGTAACCTGTCTGCTGCCAGTCTCAAAGTGAAAAAAGGGAAAAATCTTTTTTGGAGGGAAAAGGACCAAAATGCAGGCAGGTGGACTCCGTGGAGGGTGGATGAGGAGTTGCTCCTGCCCTGGCACTAGAGCCCCAGCTGCTGTTCCAGGTGCTCTCTGATACCAGAGATCTCCGTGTGTCGTGTCATGACACTGTCTCCAGCACTGACCCTCAGGATAATGAGGATTCAAAACGAGGCAGGTCATATTGCCTTCAAAAGTAAATCCAGGGAGGTTTGGCGGTATGTCAGAGGGTTAAGGGCTTGTGGCGCTCACGAAAAGGGGACAGGTGGAAGGATCTGGGGTCTGGCCCCCAGACCGCCACCTGCCGGGGAGTCGCTTTACAGGGGGTGAAGCAGGTCTTTAGGAGTTCTATCTTTCTCTCCCACCCTGTATTTCCTCTGCTCTCTCCTTTTGTGTCTGTCAGATGCAAGGTCAGTAACAACAACAACAACAACAACAACAACAATAACCACCACAGTGACCAAGCAACAAGGGCAGCGAAAGGGGAACAAATGGAGTGCAGGAGCTGTGGATTATTCGTGGTGCAGGCACTCAGCTGTGGCAATAACCCCTTGAGGCAATCAATCCATAAATGAAGAAGTAATACAGGTAACAGAGACTTATATGTCCCAGTGTGTTTCCACTGAGTTAATGTAAATGCACTTTTAATTACTTCTTCATTTATTTATTACCTTGCCACGAGAATTTCTTTTCATTGCTAAAAAAAAGTGCCCCTTCAAGGGTACCAGGTGGTGCCACACCCAGTTAAGCACTCATGTTACAATGCAGGAGGACTGGGCTTCAACACCCTGGTCCCCACCTGCCAGGGGAAATCTTTACAAGTGGTGCAGAAGTGCTGCAGGTGTTTCTCTCTGTGTCTCAAACTCTCTCTCCCTCCCTTCCCTCTCAATTCCTATCTATTTATTCCAGTGAATAATCAAGAAAATAGAAAGTAATAAAAGAAAAAGGAAAAGGAAATATGCCACGACTTCAAATGGGCTACTCAGGAAAATGCTTTCCTTGTTAAGATCCTCACAGCATTCCATATGCAGAAAGGCAAAGACACCATGTATTTTTTAACACAGATTTTATATTTATTTATTTGTTTATTTATTTAGGTGCTTACTCACTTTTGTTATTGTTGAATTAATGTTTTACATTTGACATTGACTAAGGATCTGACACCAGGGGTCTCCAGTACCCCTAGATGGTACTCTCCCTCTACAAAACCGATCCATTGACCTGTCCATCCATCCATCCACCCATCCATCTATCCATCCATCCATCCATCCATCCATCCATCCATCCATCCATCCATCCATCCATCCAGCAGTCAACCAAGCTAAGTACAAAAGGAGATCTCTCCTTGAATGGTGAAGAGAATCAACGATGCACAGGTAGGTTGCAAAGGGGCCAGTTTGGCTGAATAGGGCAGAGAGGCTGAACCAGGGAATGTGTTGGGGCGTGTGGGTTTGGGTGGAGTGAGCCGGAGACCCTGTGAGCTGGGTCACATTAGGGGCAGGCAGCGGGTGGAAGGGGATGCGAACAGCTGTCACTGGAGAACCATCACAAGTGCTGGAGCTGGTGAGCAGGGCACCTGGAAGAGAGGACAGACAAAGGAGAGAAGAAAAGTGCAGAGGAGAGGAGAGGGGAGAGGATGGTGAGGACAGGAGAGGACAGGAGAGGACAGGAGTGGAGGGGACCTGAGAAACCTACCTGGACAAAGGCAGCATACAGACATCCAGGAAGGCAGGCAGGCATGCAGGCAGCTCTGGCCTGGGCTCCCTGGATCCCGGGCACACCTCCACCTGTCTTCTCTTGGCTGCCAGCCCTGAGGTCCCTCTTCGGTCAGCACTGTCTTCCCATCCTTCCGTCCCTCTGTGCCAGGGCCCAGGCGTCTGGGCGCTGTTGCCTCACCTAGTGGCAGGGCAGTTGGGCTACCCAGTGCCAGTGTGGCCAGCACAGATTGCCAGGGGCTAGGACATCACAGAGGGCTCCTGTGGTTGCTAGGCTACGGGGACCCTGCCCATCCAGTTGACCAGCAGCCATGACCCCCACGCTGAACTTGACCTGAGGGGTGGTGGCCAGCCACCAGAGCCAGAGCCCCAGGGCAAAGCAGGTGCTGGTCGGCAGGGCCAAGGGGCTATGGGCAGATTGGTGTGTGTCTGGGCATGGGGCTGGCATCTGACAGCCCAGGGCTGGGGACCAAGGTCCGCCAGGCCCCTGTCCCACCATGTGCACTGACACACAGTCTTGCTGACTGACTGACAGTTCCCGCCCCAGAGATACCCACACCAGGTCCCTGGGTGCCCTGAGCTGCCCCTGAGGGTTGCTGGGTGCCTGCCTGGACACCTGCCTCCGTAATGGAGGCCTCTATTAATCCCGTTGCCTACTGACAGCTGCCCTCCTGCCCCTCCTACTCCTCCTCCTCTTCTTCCTCCTCCTCTTCCTCCTCCTCTTCCTCCTCCTCCTCCTCCTCCTCCTCCTCGTTCTCCTCCTCCTCCTCTACCTCCTCCTCTTCTTCCTCATCCTCAGAGGGACTCAATCAGGGCCCTTGGCCTAGGCAAGCCAGGGCTGCTGCTCTGGCTGCTGCAGCTTCTATCCAGTGGGTGGGTGCAGGAATCTGTTCCTGTCAGTCCCTGATTCCTGGGACCTTCCATGCCTCCAGCTCCCCCCACTCTCTAGTCCATACCCCTCCTCAAGGATGCCCCCTTTCCCCTTGCCCTCTGTCCCCCAGCTCCCCAACTAACATCTACTGTGTGCTTCCCTGTGCTACTTTACTGCCACCCTGCTTCTGCCCTTCAGCCCTGAGGGCCCAGGGCCAGCCCAGCTGCCATCTCACCATCCAGAGGGGGACCTGCCCTTACCCCCTGCCACCACACCCACACACACAGCCCTGCACACACTCACGGGCTCCCCTGCCTGTAGCCTGCCTCTCAAACAGTCTCCTTCTGCCCCCTAGCCCCCTTACAGCCTGTGCCACGGCCCCCCACAGACACCTGGGCATCAGCAGCGCAGACATGCAAACAGCTCCCCTCACCCCCACTCCATTTGCTCCAAGGTTGTCAAGAGTCTTTTTTTCATGCTGTAGGGGAGGGAGTTGAGACAGTCCAATGTCCTGGGGAGCAAGAACTGCAAACAGTCCATCTACATTGTAACATTTGGGTCTCCTGCCGCCCAATCCCTAGTGTGCTGTGCAGACCTTTGACTGGCAAAAACACCCCATCTGAGCGTGAGATATGGCTGGGCTAGTGGCTCTTTCTGTGGACTAAGAGACAGACAGACAGAGTTTTCAGGTTCAAAACCTATACTTTCCAGAAGATGGTCATTCACTTCGGTTTAAAAAAAAAAAAAAAAAAAGGCTTTTTATTTTTTTCGTCCTGCCTGGGTAACCTGTCTGCTGCCAGTCTCAAAGTGAAAAAAGGGAAAAATCTTTTTTGGAGGGAAAAGGACCAAAATGCAGGCAGGTGGACTCCGTGGAGGGTGGATGAGGAGTTGCTCCTGCCCTGGCACTAGAGCCCCAGCTGCTGTTCCAGGTGCTCTCTGATACCAGAGATCTCCGTGTGTCGTGTCATGACACTGTCTCCAGCACTGACCCTCAGGATAATGAGGATTCAAAACGAGGCAGGTCATATTGCCTTCAAAAGTAAATCCAGGGAGGTTTGGCGGTATGTCAGAGGGTTAAGGGCTTGTGGCGCTCACGAAAAGGGGACAGGTGGAAGGATCTGGGGTCTGGCCCCCAGACCGCCACCTGCCGGGGAGTCGCTTTACAGGGGGTGAAGCAGGTCTTTAGGAGTTCTATCTTTCTCTCCCACCCTGTATTTCCTCTGCTCTCTCCTTTTGTGTCTGTCAGATGCAAGGTCAGTAACAACAACAACAACAACAACAACAACAATAACCACCACAGTGACCAAGCAACAAGGGCAGCGAAAGGGGAACAAATGGAGTGCAGGAGCTGTGGATTATTCGTGGTGCAGGCACTCAGCTGTGGCAATAACCCCTTGAGGCAATCAATCCATAAATGAAGAAGTAATACAGGTAACAGAGACTTATATGTCCCAGTGTGTTTCCACTGAGTTAATGTAAATGCACTTTTAATTACTTCTTCATTTATTTATTACCTTGCCACGAGAATTTCTTTTCATTGCTAAAAAAAAGTGCCCCTTCAAGGGTACCAGGTGGTGCCACACCCAGTTAAGCACTCATGTTACAATGCAGGAGGACTGGGCTTCAACACCCTGGTCCCCACCTGCCAGGGGAAATCTTTACAAGTGGTGCAGAAGTGCTGCAGGTGTTTCTCTCTGTGTCTCAAACTCTCTCTCCCTCCCTTCCCTCTCAATTCCTATCTATTTATTCCAGTGAATAATCAAGAAAATAGAAAGTAATAAAAGAAAAAGGAAAAGGAAATATGCCACGACTTCAAATGGGCTACTCAGGAAAATGCTTTCCTTGTTAAGATCCTCACAGCATTCCATATGCAGAAAGGCAAAGACACCATGTATTTTTTAACACAGATTTTATATTTATTTATTTGTTTATTTATTTAGGTGCTTACTCACTTTTGTTATTGTTGAATTAATGTTTTACATTTGACATTGACTAAGGATCTGACACCAGGGGTCTCCAGTACCCCTAGATGGTACTCTCCCTCTACAAAACCGATCCATTGACCTGTCCATCCATCCATCCACCCATCCATCTATCCATCCATCCATCCATCCATCCATCCATCCATCCATCCATCCATCCATCCAGCAGTCAACCAAGCTAAGTACAAAAGGAGATCTCTCCTTGAATGGTGAAGAGAATCAACGATGCACAGGTAGGTTGCAAAGGGGCCAGTTTGGCTGAATAGGGCAGAGAGGCTGAACCAGGGAATGTGTTGGGGCGTGTGGGTTTGGGTGGAGTGAGCCGGAGACCCTGTGAGCTGGGTCACATTAGGGGCAGGCAGCGGGTGGAAGGGGATGCGAACAGCTGTCACTGGAGAACCATCACAAGTGCTGGAGCTGGTGAGCAGGGCACCTGGAAGAGAGGACAGACAAAGGAGAGAAGCAAAGTGCAGAGGAGAGGAGAGGGGAGAGGATGGTGAGGACAGGAGAGGACAGGAGAGGACAGGAGTGGAGGGGACCTGAGAAACCTACCTGGACAAAGGCAGCATACAGACATCCAGGAAGGCAGGCAGGCATGCAGGCAGCTCTGGCCTGGGCTCCCTGGATCCCGGGCACACCTCCACCTGTCTTCTCTTGGCTGCCAGCCCTGAGGTCCCTCTTCGGTCAGCACTGTCTTCCCATCCTTCCGTCCCTCTGTGCCAGGGCCCAGGCGTCTGGGCGCTGTTGCCTCACCTAGTGGCAGGGCAGTTGGGCTACCCAGTGCCAGTGTGGCCAGCACAGATTGCCAGGGGCTAGGACATCACAGAGGGCTCCTGTGGTTGCTAGGCTACGGGGACCCTGCCCATCCAGTTGACCAGCAGCCATGACCCCCACGCTGAACTTGACCTGAGGGGTGGTGGCCAGCCACCAGAGCCAGAGCCCCAGGGCAAAGCAGGTGCTGGTCGGCAGGGCCAAGGGGCTATGGGCAGATTGGTGTGTGTCTGGGCATGGGGCTGGCATCTGACAGCCCAGGGCTGGGGACCAAGGTCCACCAGGCCCCTGTCCCACCATGTGCACTGACACACAGTCTTGCTGACTGACTGACAGTTCCCGCCCCAGAGATACCCACACCAGGTCCCTGGGTGCCCTGAGCTGCCCCTGAGGGTTGCTGGGTGCCTGCCTGGACACCTGCCTCCGTAATGGAGGCCTCTATTAATCCCGTTGCCTACTGACAGCTGCCCTCCTGCCCCTCCTACTCCTCCTCCTCTTCTTCCTCCTCCTCTTCCTCCTCCTCTTCCTCCTCCTCCTCCTCCTCCTCCTCGTTCTCCTCCTCCTCCTCTACCTCCTCCTCTTCTTCCTCATCCTCAGAGGGACTCAATCAGGGCCCTTGGCCTAGGCAAGCCAGGGCTGCTGCTCTGGCTGCTGCAGCTTCTATCCAGTGGGTGGGTGCAGGAATCTGTTCCTGTCAGTCCCTGATTCCTGGGACCTTCCATGCCTCCAGCTCCCCCCACTCTCTAGTCCATACCCCTCCTCAAGGATGCCCCCTTTCCCCTTGCCCTCTGTCCCCCAGCTCCCCAACTAACATCTACTGTGTGCTTCCCTGTGCTACTTTACTGCCACCCTGCTTCTGCCCTTCAGCCCTGAGGGCCCAGGGCCAGCCCAGCTGCCATCTCACCATCCAGAGGGGGACCTGCCCTTACCCCCTGCCACCACACCCACACACACAGCCCTGCACACACTCACGGGCTCCCCTGCCTGTAGCCTGCCTCTCAAACAGTCTCCTTCTGCCCCCTAGCCCCCTTACAGCCTGTGCCACGGCCCCCCACAGACACCTGGGCATCAGCAGCGCAGACATGCAAACAGCTCCCCTCACCCCCACTCCATTTGCTCCAAGGTTGTCAAGAGTCTTTTTTTCATGCTGTAGGGGAGGGAGTTGAGACAGTCCAATGTCCTGGGGAGCAAGAACTGCAAACAGTCCATCTACATTGTAACATTTGGGTCTCCTGCCGCCCAATCCCTAGTGTGCTGTGCAGACCTTTGACTGGCAAAAACACCCCATCTGAGCGTGAGATATGGCTGGGCTAGTGGCTCTTTCTGTGGACTAAGAGACAGACAGACAGAGTTTTCAGGTTCAAAACCTATACTTTCCAGAAGATGGTCATTCACTTCGGTTTAAAAAAAAAAAAAAAAAAAGGCTTTTTATTTTTTTCGTCCTGCCTGGGTAACCTGTCTGCTGCCAGTCTCAAAGTGAAAAAAGGGAAAAATCTTTTTTGGAGGGAAAAGGACCAAAATGCAGGCAGGTGGACTCCGTGGAGGGTGGATGAGGAGTTGCTCCTGCCCTGGCACTAGAGCCCCAGCTGCTGTTCCAGGTGCTCTCTGATACCAGAGATCTCCGTGTGTCGTGTCATGACACTGTCTCCAGCACTGACCCTCAGGATAATGAGGATTCAAAACGAGGCAGGTCATATTGCCTTCAAAAGTAAATCCAGGGAGGTTTGGCGGTATGTCAGAGGGTTAAGGGCTTGTGGCGCTCACGAAAAGGGGACAGGTGGAAGGATCTGGGGTCTGGCCCCCAGACCGCCACCTGCCGGGGAGTCGCTTTACAGGGGGTGAAGCAGGTCTTTAGGAGTTCTATCTTTCTCTCCCACCCTGTATTTCCTCTGCTCTCTCCTTTTGTGTCTGTCAGATGCAAGGTCAGTAACAACAACAACAACAACAACAACAACAATAACCACCACAGTGACCAAGCAACAAGGGCAGCGAAAGGGGAACAAATGGAGTGCAGGAGCTGTGGATTATTCGTGGTGCAGGCACTCAGCTGTGGCAATAACCCCTTGAGGCAATCAATCCATAAATGAAGAAGTAATACAGGTAACAGAGACTTATATGTCCCAGTGTGTTTCCACTGAGTTAATGTAAATGCACTTTTAATTACTTCTTCATTTATTTATTACCTTGCCACGAGAATTTCTTTTCATTGCTAAAAAAAAGTGCCCCTTCAAGGGTACCAGGTGGTGCCACACCCAGTTAAGCACTCATGTTACAATGCAGGAGGACTGGGCTTCAACACCCTGGTCCCCACCTGCCAGGGGAAATCTTTACAAGTGGTGCAGAAGTGCTGCAGGTGTTTCTCTCTGTGTCTCAAACTCTCTCTCCCTCCCTTCCCTCTCAATTCCTATCTATTTATTCCAGTGAATAATCAAGAAAATAGAAAGTAATAAAAGAAAAAGGAAAAGGAAATATGCCACGACTTCAAATGGGCTACTCAGGAAAATGCTTTCCTTGTTAAGATCCTCACAGCATTCCATATGCAGAAAGGCAAAGACACCATGTATTTTTTAACACAGATTTTATATTTATTTATTTGTTTATTTATTTAGGTGCTTACTCACTTTTGTTATTGTTGAATTAATGTTTTACATTTGACATTGACTAAGGATCTGACACCAGGGGTCTCCAGTACCCCTAGATGGTACTCTCCCTCTACAAAACCGATCCATTGACCTGTCCATCCATCCATCCACCCATCCATCTATCCATCCATCCATCCATCCATCCATCCATCCATCCATCCATCCATCCATCCATCCATCCATCCAGCAGTCAACCAAGCTAAGTACAAAAGGATATCTCTCCTTGAATGGTGAAGAGAATCAACGATGCACAGGTAGGTTGCAAAGGGGCCAGTTTGGCTGAATAGGGCAGAGAGGCTGAACCAGGGAATGTGTTGGGGCGTGTGGGTTTGGGTGGAGTGAGCCGGAGACCCTGTGAGCTGGGTCACATTAGGGGCAGGCAGCGGGTGGAAGGGGATGCGAACAGCTGTCACTGGAGAACCATCACAAGTGCTGGAGCTGGTGAGCAGGGCACCTGGAAGAGAGGACAGACAAAGGAGAGAAGCAAAGTGCAGAGGAGAGGAGAGGGGAGAGGATGGTGAGGACAGGAGAGGACAGGAGAGGACAGGAGTGGAGGGGACCTGAGAAACCTACCTGGACAAAGGCAGCATACAGACATCCAGGAAGGCAGGCAGGCATGCAGGCAGCTCTGGCCTGGGCTCCCTGGATCCCGGGCACACCTCCACCTGTCTTCTCTTGGCTGCCAGCCCTGAGGTCCCTCTTCGGTCAGCACTGTCTTCCCATCCTTCCGTCCCTCTGTGCCAGGGCCCAGGCGTCTGGGCGCTGTTGCCTCACCTAGTGGCAGGGCAGTTGGGCTACCCAGTGCCAGTGTGGCCAGCACAGATTGCCAGGGGCTAGGACATCACAGAGGGCTCCTGTGGTTGCTAGGCTACGGGGACCCTGCCCATCCAGTTGACCAGCAGCCATGACCCCCACGCTGAACTTGACCTGAGGGGTGGTGGCCAGCCACCAGAGCCAGAGCCCCAGGGCAAAGCAGGTGCTGGTCGGCAGGGCCAAGGGGCTATGGGCAGATTGGTGTGTGTCTGGGCATGGGGCTGGCATCTGACAGCCCAGGGCTGGGGACCAAGGTCCACCAGGCCCCTGTCCCACCATGTGCACTGACACACAGTCTTGCTGACTGACTGACAGTTCCCGCCCCAGAGATACCCACACCAGGTCCCTGGGTGCCCTGAGCTGCCCCTGAGGGTTGCTGGGTGCCTGCCTGGACACCTGCCTCCGTAATGGAGGCCTCTATTAATCCCGTTGCCTACTGACAGCTGCCCTCCTGCCCCTCCTACTCCTCCTCCTCTTCTTCCTCCTCCTCTTCCTCCTCCTCTTCCTCCTCCTCCTCCTCCTCCTCCTCGTTCTCCTCCTCCTCCTCTACCTCCTCCTCTTCTTCCTCATCCTCAGAGGGACTCAATCAGGGCCCTTGGCCTAGGCAAGCCAGGGCTGCTGCTCTGGCTGCTGCAGCTTCTATCCAGTGGGTGGGTGCAGGAATCTGTTCCTGTCAGTCCCTGATTCCTGGGACCTTCCATGCCTCCAGCTCCCCCCACTCTCTAGTCCATACCCCTCCTCAAGGATGCCCCCTTTCCCCTTGCCCTCTGTCCCCCAGCTCCCCAACTAACATCTACTGTGTGCTTCCCTGTGCTACTTTACTGCCACCCTGCTTCTGCCCTTCAGCCCTGAGGGCCCAGGGCCAGCCCAGCTGCCATCTCACCATCCAGAGGGGGACCTGCCCTTACCCCCTGCCACCACACCCACACACACAGCCCTGCACACACTCACGGGCTCCCCTGCCTGTAGCCTGCCTCTCAAACAGTCTCCTTCTGCCCCCTAGCCCCCTTACAGCCTGTGCCACAGCCCCCCACAGACACCTGGGCATCAGCAGCGCAGACATGCAAACAGCTCCCCTCACCCCCACTCCATTTGCTCCAAGGTTGTCAAGAGTCTTTTTTTCATGCTGTAGGGGAGGGAGTTGAGACAGTCCAATGTCCTGGGGAGCAAGAACTGCAAACAGTCCATCTACATTGTAACATTTGGGTCTCCTGCCGCCCAATCCCTAGTGTGCTGTGCAGACCTTTGACTGGCAAAAACACCCCATCTGAGCGTGAGATATGGCTGGGCTAGTGGCTCTTTCTGTGGACTAAGAGACAGACAGACAGAGTTTTCAGGTTCAAAACCTATACTTTCCAGAAGATGGTCATTCACTTCGGTTTAAAAAAAAAAAAAAAAAAAAAAAAAAAAAGGCTTTTTATTTTTTTCGTCCTGCCTGGGTAACCTGTCTGCTGCCAGTCTCAAAGTGAAAAAAGGGAAAAATCTTTTTTGGAGGGAAAAGGACCAAAATGCAGGCAGGTGGACTCCGTGGAGGGTGGATGAGGAGTTGCTCCTGCCCTGGCACTAGAGCCCCAGCTGCTGTTCCAGGTGCTCTCTGATACCAGAGATCTCCGTGTGTCGTGTCATGACACTGTCTCCAGCACTGACCCTCAGGATAATGAGGATTCAAAACGAGGCAGGTCATATTGCCTTCAAAAGTAAATCCAGGGAGGTTTGGCGGTATGTCAGAGGGTTAAGGGCTTGTGGCGCTCACGAAAAGGGGACAGGTGGAAGGATCTGGGGTCTGGCCCCCAGACCGCCACCTGCCGGGGAGTCGCTTTACAGGGGGTGAAGCAGGTCTTTAGGAGTTCTATCTTTCTCTCCCACCCTGTATTTCCTCTGCTCTCTCCTTTTGTGTCTGTCAGATGCAAGGTCAGTAACAACAACAACAACAACAACAACAACAATAACCACCACAGTGACCAAGCAACAAGGGCAGCGAAAGGGGAACAAATGGAGTGCAGGAGCTGTGGATTATTCGTGGTGCAGGCACTCAGCTGTGGCAATAACCCCTTGAGGCAATCAATCCATAAATGAAGAAGTAATACAGGTAACAGAGACTTATATGTCCCAGTGTGTTTCCACTGAGTTAATGTAAATGCACTTTTAATTACTTCTTCATTTATTTATTACCTTGCCACGAGAATTTCTTTTCATTGCTAAAAAAAAGTGCCCCTTCAAGGGTACCAGGTGGTGCCACACCCAGTTAAGCACTCATGTTACAATGCAGGAGGACTGGGCTTCAACACCCTGGTCCCCACCTGCCAGGGGAAATCTTTACAAGTGGTGCAGAAGTGCTGCAGGTGTTTCTCTCTGTGTCTCAAACTCTCTCTCCCTCCCTTCCCTCTCAATTCCTATCTATTTATTCCAGTGAATAATCAAGAAAATAGAAAGTAATAAAAGAAAAAGGAAAAGGAAATATGCCACGACTTCAAATGGGCTACTCAGGAAAATGCTTTCCTTGTTAAGATCCTCACAGCATTCCATATGCAGAAAGGCAAAGACACCATGTATTTTTTAACACAGATTTTATATTTATTTATTTGTTTATTTATTTAGGTGCTTACTCACTTTTGTTATTGTTGAATTAATGTTTTACATTTGACATTGACTAAGGATCTGACACCAGGGGTCTCCAGTACCCCTAGATGGTACTCTCCCTCTACAAAACCGATCCATTGACCTGTCCATCCATCCATCCACCCATCCATCTATCCATCCATCCATCCATCCATCCATCCATCCATCCATCCATCCATCCATCCATCCAGCAGTCAACCAAGCTAAGTACAAAAGGAGATCTCTCCTTGAATGGTGAAGAGAATCAACGATGCACAGGTAGGTTGCAAAGGGGCCAGTTTGGCTGAATAGGGCAGAGAGGCTGAACCAGGGAATGTGTTGGGGCGTGTGGGTTTGGGTGGAGTGAGCCGGAGACCCTGTGAGCTGGGTCACATTAGGGGCAGGCAGCGGGTGGAAGGGGATGCGAACAGCTGTCACTGGAGAACCATCACAAGTGCTGGAGCTGGTGAGCAGGGCACCTGGAAGAGAGGACAGACAAAGGAGAGAAGCAAAGTGCAGAGGAGAGGAGAGGGGAGAGGATGGTGAGGACAGGAGAGGACAGGAGAGGACAGGAGTGGAGGGGACCTGAGAAACCTACCTGGACAAAGGCAGCATACAGACATCCAGGAAGGCAGGCAGGCATGCAGGCAGCTCTGGCCTGGGCTCCCTGGATCCCGGGCACACCTCCACCTGTCTTCTCTTGGCTGCCAGCCCTGAGGTCCCTCTTCGGTCAGCACTGTCTTCCCATCCTTCCGTCCCTCTGTGCCAGGGCCCAGGCGTCTGGGCGCTGTTGCCTCACCTAGTGGCAGGGCAGTTGGGCTACCCAGTGCCAGTGTGGCCAGCACAGATTGCCAGGGGCTAGGACATCACAGAGGGCTCCTGTGGTTGCTAGGCTACGGGGACCCTGCCCATCCAGTTGACCAGCAGCCATGACCCCCACGCTGAACTTGACCTGAGGGGTGGTGGCCAGCCACCAGAGCCAGAGCCCCAGGGCAAAGCAGGTGCTGGTCGGCAGGGCCAAGGGGCTATGGGCAGATTGGTGTGTGTCTGGGCATGGGGCTGGCATCTGACAGCCCAGGGCTGGGGACCAAGGTCCGCCAGGCCCCTGTCCCACCATGTGCACTGACACACAGTCTTGCTGACTGACTGACAGTTCCCGCCCCAGAGATACCCACACCAGGTCCCTGGGTGCCCTGAGCTGCCCCTGAGGGTTGCTGGGTGCCTGCCTGGACACCTGCCTCCGTAATGGAGGCCTCTATTAATCCCGTTGCCTACTGACAGCTGCCCTCCTGCCCCTCCTAGTCCTCCTCCTCTTCTTCCTCCTCCTCTTCCTCCTCCTCTTCCTCCTCCTCCTCCTCCTCCTCCTCCTCCTCGTTCTCCTCCTCCTCCTCTACCTCCTCCTCTTCTTCCTCATCCTCAGAGGGACTCAATCAGGGCCCTTGGCCTAGGCAAGCCAGGGCTGCTGCTCTGGCTGCTGCAGCTTCTATCCAGTGGGTGGGTGCAGGAATCTGTTCCTGTCAGTCCCTGATTCCTGGGACCTTCCATGCCTCCAGCTCCCCCCACTCTCTAGTCCATACCCCTCCTCAAGGATGCCCCCTTTCCCCTTGCCCTCTGTCCCCCAGCTCCCCAACTAACATCTACTGTGTGCTTCCCTGTGCTACTTTACTGCCACCCTGCTTCTGCCCTTCAGCCCTGAGGGCCCAGGGCCAGCCCAGCTGCCATCTCACCATCCAGAGGGGGACCTGCCCTTACCCCCTGCCACCACACCCACACACACAGCCCTGCACACACTCACGGGCTCCCCTGCCTGTAGCCTGCCTCTCAAACAGTCTCCTTCTGCCCCCTAGCCCCCTTACAGCCTGTGCCACGGCCCCCCACAGACACCTGGGCATCAGCAGCGCAGACATGCAAACAGCTCCCCTCACCCCCACTCCATTTGCTCCAAGGTTGTCAAGAGTCTTTTTTTCATGCTGTAGGGGAGGGAGTTGAGACAGTCCAATGTCCTGGGGAGCAAGAACTGCAAACAGTCCATCTACATTGTAACATTTGGGTCTCCTGCCGCCCAATCCCTAGTGTGCTGTGCAGACCTTTGACTGGCAAAAACACCCCATCTGAGCGTGAGATATGGCTGGGCTAGTGGCTCTTTCTGTGGACTAAGAGACAGACAGACAGAGTTTTCAGGTTCAAAACCTATACTTTCCAGAAGATGGTCATTCACTTCGGTTTAAAAAAAAAAAAAAAAAAGCTTTTTATTTTTTTCGTCCTGCCTGGGTAACCTGTCTGCTGCCAGTCTCAAAGTGAAAAAAGGGAAAAATCTTTTTTGGAGGGAAAAGGACCAAAATGCAGGCAGGTGGACTCCGTGGAGGGTGGATGAGGAGTTGCTCCTGCCCTGGCACTAGAGCCCCAGCTGCTGTTCCAGGTGCTCTCTGATACCAGAGATCTCCGTGTGTCGTGTCATGACACTGTCTCCAGCACTGACCCTCAGGATAATGAGGATTCAAAACGAGGCAGGTCATATTGCCTTCAAAAGTAAATCCAGGGAGGTTTGGCGGTATGTCAGAGGGTTAAGGGCTTGTGGCGCTCACGAAAAGGGGACAGGTGGAAGGATCTGGGGTCTGGCCCCCAGACCGCCACCTGCCGGGGAGTCGCTTTACAGGGGGTGAAGCAGGTCTTTAGGAGTTCTATCTTTCTCTCCCACCCTGTATTTCCTCTGCTCTCTCCTTTTGTGTCTGTCAGATGCAAGGTCAGTAACAACAACAACAACAACAACAACAACAATAACCACCACAGTGACCAAGCAACAAGGGCAGCGAAAGGGGAACAAATGGAGTGCAGGAGCTGTGGATTATTCGTGGTGCAGGCACTCAGCTGTGGCAATAACCCCTTGAGGCAATCAATCCATAAATGAAGAAGTAATACAGGTAACAGAGACTTATATGTCCCAGTGTGTTTCCACTGAGTTAATGTAAATGCACTTTTAATTACTTCTTCATTTATTTATTACCTTGCCACGAGAATTTCTTTTCATTGCTAAAAAAAAGTGCCCCTTCAAGGGTACCAGGTGGTGCCACACCCAGTTAAGCACTCATGTTACAATGCAGGAGGACTGGGCTTCAACACCCTGGTCCCCACCTGCCAGGGGAAATCTTTACAAGTGGTGCAGAAGTGCTGCAGGTGTTTCTCTCTGTGTCTCAAACTCTCTCTCCCTCCCTTCCCTCTCAATTCCTATCTATTTATTCCAGTGAATAATCAAGAAAATAGAAAGTAATAAAAGAAAAAGGAAAAGGAAATATGCCACGACTTCAAATGGGCTACTCAGGAAAATGCTTTCCTTGTTAAGATCCTCACAGCATTCCATATGCAGAAAGGCAAAGACACCATGTATTTTTTAACACAGATTTTATATTTATTTATTTGTTTATTTATTTAGGTGCTTACTCACTTTTGTTATTGTTGAATTAATGTTTTACATTTGACATTGACTAAGGATCTGACACCAGGGGTCTCCAGTACCCCTAGATGGTACTCTCCCTCTACAAAACCGATCCATTGACCTGTCCATCCATCCATCCACCCATCCATCTATCCATCCATCCATCCATCCATCCATCCATCCATCCATCCATCCAGCAGTCAACCAAGCTAAGTACAAAAGGAGATCTCTCCTTGAATGGTGAAGAGAATCAACGATGCACAGGTAGGTTGCAAAGGGGCCAGTTTGGCTGAATAGGGCAGAGAGGCTGAACCAGGGAATGTGTTGGGGCGTGTGGGTTTGGGTGGAGTGAGCCGGAGACCCTGTGAGCTGGGTCACATTAGGGGCAGGCAGCGGGTGGAAGGGGATGCGAACAGCTGTCACTGGAGAACCATCACAAGTGCTGGAGCTGGTGAGCAGGGCACCTGGAAGAGAGGACAGACAAAGGAGAGAAGCAAAGTGCAGAGGAGAGGAGAGGGGAGAGGATGGTGAGGACAGGAGAGGACAGGAGAGGACAGGAGTGGAGGGGACCTGAGAAACCTACCTGGACAAAGGCAGCATACAGACATCCAGGAAGGCAGGCAGGCATGCAGGCAGCTCTGGCCTGGGCTCCCTGGATCCCGGGCACACCTCCACCTGTCTTCTCTTGGCTGCCAGCCCTGAGGTCCCTCTTCGGTCAGCACTGTCTTCCCATCCTTCCGTCCCTCTGTGCCAGGGCCCAGGCGTCTGGGCGCTGTTGCCTCACCTAGTGGCAGGGCAGTTGGGCTACCCAGTGCCAGTGTGGCCAGCACAGATTGCCAGGGGCTAGGACATCACAGAGGGCTCCTGTGGTTGCTAGGCTACGGGGACCCTGCCCATCCAGTTGACCAGCAGCCATGACCCCCACGCTGAACTTGACCTGAGGGGTGGTGGCCAGCCACCAGAGCCAGAGCCCCAGGGCAAAGCAGGTGCTGGTCGGCAGGGCCAAGGGGCTATGGGCAGATTGGTGTGTGTCTGGGCATGGGGCTGGCATCTGACAGCCCAGGGCTGGGGACCAAGGTCCGCCAGGCCCCTGTCCCACCATGTGCACTGACACACAGTCTTGCTGACTGACTGACAGTTCCCGCCCCAGAGATACCCACACCAGGTCCCTGGGTGCCCTGAGCTGCCCCTGAGGGTTGCTGGGTGCCTGCCTGGACACCTGCCTCCGTAATGGAGGCCTCTATTAATCCCGTTGCCTACTGACAGCTGCCCTCCTGCCCCTCCTAGTCCTCCTCCTCTTCTTCCTCCTCCTCTTCCTCCTCCTCTTCCTCCTCCTCCTCCTCCTCCTCCTCCTCCTCGTTCTCCTCCTCCTCCTCTACCTCCTCCTCTTCTTCCTCATCCTCAGAGGGACTCAATCAGGGCCCTTGGCCTAGGCAAGCCAGGGCTGCTGCTCTGGCTGCTGCAGCTTCTATCCAGTGGGTGGGTGCAGGAATCTGTTCCTGTCAGTCCCTGATTCCTGGGACCTTCCATGCCTCCAGCTCCCCCCACTCTCTAGTCCATACCCCTCCTCAAGGATGCCCCCTTTCCCCTTGCCCTCTGTCCCCCAGCTCCCCAACTAACATCTACTGTGTGCTTCCCTGTGCTACTTTACTGCCACCCTGCTTCTGCCCTTCAGCCCTGAGGGCCCAGGGCCAGCCCAGCTGCCATCTCACCATCCAGAGGGGGACCTGCCCTTACCCCCTGCCACCACACCCACACACACAGCCCTGCACACACTCACGGGCTCCCCTGCCTGTAGCCTGCCTCTCAAACAGTCTCCTTCTGCCCCCTAGCCCCCTTACAGCCTGTGCCACGGCCCCCCACAGACACCTGGGCATCAGCAGCGCAGACATGCAAACAGCTCCCCTCACCCCCACTCCATTTGCTCCAAGGTTGTCAAGAGTCTTTTTTTCATGCTGTAGGGGAGGGAGTTGAGACAGTCCAATGTCCTGGGGAGCAAGAACTGCAAACAGTCCATCTACATTGTAACATTTGGGTCTCCTGCCGCCCAATCCCTAGTGTGCTGTGCAGACCTTTGACTGGCAAAAACACCCCATCTGAGCGTGAGATATGGCTGGGCTAGTGGCTCTTTCTGTGGACTAAGAGACAGACAGACAGAGTTTTCAGGTTCAAAACCTATACTTTCCAGAAGATGGTCATTCACTTCGGTTTAAAAAAAAAAAAAAAAAAAAAAAAAAAAAAAGGCTTTTTATTTTTTTCGTCCTGCCTGGGTAACCTGTCTGCTGCCAGTCTCAAAGTGAAAAAAGGGAAAAATCTTTTTTGGAGGGAAAAGGACCAAAATGCAGGCAGGTGGACTCCGTGGAGGGTGGATGAGGAGTTGCTCCTGCCCTGGCACTAGAGCCCCAGCTGCTGTTCCAGGTGCTCTCTGATACCAGAGATCTCCGTGTGTCGTGTCATGACACTGTCTCCAGCACTGACCCTCAGGATAATGAGGATTCAAAACGAGGCAGGTCATATTGCCTTCAAAAGTAAATCCAGGGAGGTTTGGCGGTATGTCAGAGGGTTAAGGGCTTGTGGCGCTCACGAAAAGGGGACAGGTGGAAGGATCTGGGGTCTGGCCCCCAGACCGCCACCTGCCGGGGAGTCGCTTTACAGGGGGTGAAGCAGGTCTTTAGGAGTTCTATCTTTCTCTCCCACCCTGTATTTCCTCTGCTCTCTCCTTTTGTGTCTGTCAGATGCAAGGTCAGTAACAACAACAACAACAACAACAACAACAACAATAACCACCACAGTGACCAAGCAACAAGGGCAGCGAAAGGGGAACAAATGGAGTGCAGGAGCTGTGGATTATTCGTGGTGCAGGCACTCAGCTGTGGCAATAACCCCTTGAGGCAATCAATCCATAAATGAAGAAGTAATACAGGTAACAGAGACTTATATGTCCCAGTGTGTTTCCACTGAGTTAATGTAAATGCACTTTTAATTACTTCTTCATTTATTTATTACCTTGCCACGAGAATTTCTTTTCATTGCTAAAAAAAAGTGCCCCTTCAAGGGTACCAGGTGGTGCCACACCCAGTTAAGCACTCATGTTACAATGCAGGAGGACTGGGCTTCAACACCCTGGTCCCCACCTGCCAGGGGAAATCTTTACAAGTGGTGCAGAAGTGCTGCAGGTGTTTCTCTCTGTGTCTCAAACTCTCTCTCCCTCCCTTCCCTCTCAATTCCTATCTATTTATTCCAGTGAATAATCAAGAAAATAGAAAGTAATAAAAGAAAAAGGAAAAGGAAATATGCCACGACTTCAAATGGGCTACTCAGGAAAATGCTTTCCTTGTTAAGATCCTCACAGCATTCCATATGCAGAAAGGCAAAGACACCATGTATTTTTTAACACAGATTTTATATTTATTTATTTGTTTATTTATTTAGGTGCTTACTCACTTTTGTTATTGTTGAATTAATGTTTTACATTTGACATTGACTAAGGATCTGACACCAGGGGTCTCCAGTACCCCTAGATGGTACTCTCCCTCTACAAAACCGATCCATTGACCTGTCCATCCATCCATCCACCCATCCATCTATCCATCCATCCATCCATCCATCCATCCATCCATCCATCCATCCATCCATCCAGCAGTCAACCAAGCTAAGTACAAAAGGAGATCTCTCCTTGAATGGTGAAGAGAATCAACGATGCACAGGTAGGTTGCAAAGGGGCCAGTTTGGCTGAATAGGGCAGAGAGGCTGAACCAGGGAATGTGTTGGGGCGTGTGGGTTTGGGTGGAGTGAGCCGGAGACCCTGTGAGCTGGGTCACATTAGGGGCAGGCAGCGGGTGGAAGGGGATGCGAACAGCTGTCACTGGAGAACCATCACAAGTGCTGGAGCTGGTGAGCAGGGCACCTGGAAGAGAGGACAGACAAAGGAGAGAAGCAAAGTGCAGAGGAGAGGAGAGGGGAGAGGATGGTGAGGACAGGAGAGGACAGGAGAGGACAGGAGTGGAGGGGACCTGAGAAACCTACCTGGACAAAGGCAGCATACAGACATCCAGGAAGGCAGGCAGGCATGCAGGCAGCTCTGGCCTGGGCTCCCTGGATCCCGGGCACACCTCCACCTGTCTTCTCTTGGCTGCCAGCCCTGAGGTCCCTCTTCGGTCAGCACTGTCTTCCCATCCTTCCGTCCCTCTGTGCCAGGGCCCAGGCGTCTGGGCGCTGTTGCCTCACCTAGTGGCAGGGCAGTTGGGCTACCCAGTGCCAGTGTGGCCAGCACAGATTGCCAGGGGCTAGGACATCACAGAGGGCTCCTGTGGTTGCTAGGCTACGGGGACCCTGCCCATCCAGTTGACCAGCAGCCATGACCCCCACGCTGAACTTGACCTGAGGGGTGGTGGCCAGCCACCAGAGCCAGAGCCCCAGGGCAAAGCAGGTGCTGGTCGGCAGGGCCAAGGGGCTATGGGCAGATTGGTGTGTGTCTGGGCATGGGGCTGGCATCTGACAGCCCAGGGCTGGGGACCAAGGTCCGCCAGGCCCCTGTCCCACCATGTGCACTGACACACAGTCTTGCTGACTGACTGACAGTTCCCGCCCCAGAGATACCCACACCAGGTCCCTGGGTGCCCTGAGCTGCCCCTGAGGGTTGCTGGGTGCCTGCCTGGACACCTGCCTCCGTAATGGAGGCCTCTATTAATCCCGTTGCCTACTGACAGCTGCCCTCCTGCCCCTCCTAGTCCTCCTCCTCTTCTTCCTCCTCCTCTTCCTCCTCCTCTTCCTCCTCCTCCTCCTCCTCCTCCTCCTCCTCGTTCTCCTCCTCCTCCTCTACCTCCTCCTCTTCTTCCTCATCCTCAGAGGGACTCAATCAGGGCCCTTGGCCTAGGCAAGCCAGGGCTGCTGCTCTGGCTGCTGCAGCTTCTATCCAGTGGGTGGGTGCAGGAATCTGTTCCTGTCAGTCCCTGATTCCTGGGACCTTCCATGCCTCCAGCTCCCCCCACTCTCTAGTCCATACCCCTCCTCAAGGATGCCCCCTTTCCCCTTGCCCTCTGTCCCCCAGCTCCCCAACTAACATCTACTGTGTGCTTCCCTGTGCTACTTTACTGCCACCCTGCTTCTGCCCTTCAGCCCTGAGGGCCCAGGGCCAGCCCAGCTGCCATCTCACCATCCAGAGGGGGACCTGCCCTTACCCCCTGCCACCACACCCACACACACAGCCCTGCACACACTCACGGGCTCCCCTGCCTGTAGCCTGCCTCTCAAACAGTCTCCTTCTGCCCCCTAGCCCCCTTACAGCCTGTGCCACGGCCCCCCACAGACACCTGGGCATCAGCAGCGCAGACATGCAAACAGCTCCCCTCACCCCCACTCCATTTGCTCCAAGGTTGTCAAGAGTCTTTTTTTCATGCTGTAGGGGAGGGAGTTGAGACAGTCCAATGTCCTGGGGAGCAAGAACTGCAAACAGTCCATCTACATTGTAACATTTGGGTCTCCTGCCGCCCAATCCCTAGTGTGCTGTGCAGACCTTTGACTGGCAAAAACACCCCATCTGAGCGTGAGATATGGCTGGGCTAGTGGCTCTTTCTGTGGACTAAGAGACAGACAGACAGAGTTTTCAGGTTCAAAACCTATACTTTCCAGAAGATGGTCATTCACTTCGGTTTAAAAAAAAAAAAAAAAAAAAAAAAAAAAAAAGGCTTTTTATTTTTTTCGTCCTGCCTGGGTAACCTGTCTGCTGCCAGTCTCAAAGTGAAAAAAGGGAAAAATCTTTTTTGGAGGGAAAAGGACCAAAATGCAGGCAGGTGGACTCCGTGGAGGGTGGATGAGGAGTTGCTCCTGCCCTGGCACTAGAGCCCCAGCTGCTGTTCCAGGTGCTCTCTGATACCAGAGATCTCCGTGTGTCGTGTCATGACACTGTCTCCAGCACTGACCCTCAGGATAATGAGGATTCAAAACGAGGCAGGTCATATTGCCTTCAAAAGTAAATCCAGGGAGGTTTGGCGGTATGTCAGAGGGTTAAGGGCTTGTGGCGCTCACGAAAAGGGGACAGGTGGAAGGATCTGGGGTCTGGCCCCCAGACCGCCACCTGCCGGGGAGTCGCTTTACAGGGGGTGAAGCAGGTCTTTAGGAGTTCTATCTTTCTCTCCCACCCTGTATTTCCTCTGCTCTCTCCTTTTGTGTCTGTCAGATGCAAGGTCAGTAACAACAACAACAACAACAACAACAACAACAATAACCACCACAGTGACCAAGCAACAAGGGCAGCGAAAGGGGAACAAATGGAGTGCAGGAGCTGTGGATTATTCGTGGTGCAGGCACTCAGCTGTGGCAATAACCCCTTGAGGCAATCAATCCATAAATGAAGAAGTAATACAGGTAACAGAGACTTATATGTCCCAGTGTGTTTCCACTGAGTTAATGTAAATGCACTTTTAATTACTTCTTCATTTATTTATTACCTTGCCACGAGAATTTCTTTTCATTGCTAAAAAAAAGTGCCCCTTCAAGGGTACCAGGTGGTGCCACACCCAGTTAAGCACTCATGTTACAATGCAGGAGGACTGGGCTTCAACACCCTGGTCCCCACCTGCCAGGGGAAATCTTTACAAGTGGTGCAGAAGTGCTGCAGGTGTTTCTCTCTGTGTCTCAAACTCTCTCTCCCTCCCTTCCCTCTCAATTCCTATCTATTTATTCCAGTGAATAATCAAGAAAATAGAAAGTAATAAAAGAAAAAGGAAAAGGAAATATGCCACGACTTCAAATGGGCTACTCAGGAAAATGCTTTCCTTGTTAAGATCCGCACAGCATTCCATATGCAGAAAGGCAAAGACACCATGTATTTTTTAACACAGATTTTATATTTATTTATTTGTTTATTTATTTAGGTGCTTACTCACTTTTGTTATTGTTGAATTAATGTTTTACATTTGACATTGACTAAGGATCTGACACCAGGGGTCTCCAGTACCCCTAGATGGTACTCTCCCTCTACAAAACCGATCCATTGACCTGTCCATCCATCCATCCACCCATCCATCTATCCATCCATCCATCCATCCATCCATCCATCCATCCATCCATCCATCCAGCAGTCAACCAAGCTAAGTACAAAAGGAGATCTCTCCTTGAATGGTGAAGAGAATCAACGATGCACAGGTAGGTTGCAAAGGGGCCAGTTTGGCTGAATAGGGCAGAGAGGCTGAACCAGGGAATGTGTTGGGGCGTGTGGGTTTGGGTGGAGTGAGCCGGAGACCCTGTGAGCTGGGTCACATTAGGGGCAGGCAGCGGGGGGAAGGGGATGCGAACAGCTGTCACTGGAGAACCATCACAAGTGCTGGAGCTGGTGAGCAGGGCACCTGGAAGAGAGGACAGACAAAGGAGAGAAGCAAAGTGCAGAGGAGAGGAGAGGGGAGAGGATGGTGAGGACAGGAGAGGACAGGAGAGGACAGGAGTGGAGGGGACCTGAGAAACCTACCTGGACAAAGGCAGCATACAGACATCCAGGAAGGCAGGCAGGCATGCAGGCAGCTCTGGCCTGGGCTCCCTGGATCCCGGGCACACCTCCACCTGTCTTCTCTTGGCTGCCAGCCCTGAGGTCCCTCTTCGGTCAGCACTGTCTTCCCATCCTTCCGTCCCTCTGTGCCAGGGCCCAGGCGTCTGGGCGCTGTTGCCTCACCTAGTGGCAGGGCAGTTGGGCTACCCAGTGCCAGTGTGGCCAGCACAGATTGCCAGGGGCTAGGACATCACAGAGGGCTCCTGTGGTTGCTAGGCTACGGGGACCCTGCCCATCCAGTTGACCAGCAGCCATGACCCCCACGCTGAACTTGACCTGAGGGGTGGTGGCCAGCCACCAGAGCCAGAGCCCCAGGGCAAAGCAGGTGCTGGTCGGCAGGGCCAAGGGGCTATGGGCAGATTGGTGTGTGTCTGGGCATGGGGCTGGCATCTGACAGCCCAGGGCTGGGGACCAAGGTCCGCCAGGCCCCTGTCCCACCATGTGCACTGACACACAGTCTTGCTGACTGACTGACAGTTCCCGCCCCAGAGATACCCACACCAGGTCCCTGGGTGCCCTGAGCTGCCCCTGAGGGTTGCTGGGTGCCTGCCTGGACACCTGCCTCCGTAATGGAGGCCTCTATTAATCCCGTTGCCTACTGACAGCTGCCCTCCTGCCCCTCCTAGTCCTCCTCCTCTTCTTCCTCCTCCTCTTCCTCCTCCTCTTCCTCCTCCTCCTCCTCCTCCTCCTCCTCCTCGTTCTCCTCCTCCTCCTCTACCTCCTCCTCTTCTTCCTCATCCTCAGAGGGACTCAATCAGGGCCCTTGGCCTAGGCAAGCCAGGGCTGCTGCTCTGGCTGCTGCAGCTTCTATCCAGTGGGTGGGTGCAGGAATCTGTTCCTGTCAGTCCCTGATTCCTGGGACCTTCCATGCCTCCAGCTCCCCCCACTCTCTAGTCCATACCCCTCCTCAAGGATGCCCCCTTTCCCCTTGCCCTCTGTCCCCCAGCTCCCCAACTAACATCTACTGTGTGCTTCCCTGTGCTACTTTACTGCCACCCTGCTTCTGCCCTTCAGCCCTGAGGGCCCAGGGCCAGCCCAGCTGCCATCTCACCATCCAGAGGGGGACCTGCCCTTACCCCCTGCCACCACACCCACACACACAGCCCTGCACACACTCACGGGCTCCCCTGCCTGTAGCCTGCCTCTCAAACAGTCTCCTTCTGCCCCCTAGCCCCCTTACAGCCTGTGCCACAGCCCCCCACAGACACCTGGGCATCAGCAGCGCAGACATGCAAACAGCTCCCCTCACCCCCACTCCATTTGCTCCAAGGTTGTCAAGAGTCTTTTTTTCATGCTGTAGGGGAGGGAGTTGAGACAGTCCAATGTCCTGGGGAGCAAGAACTGCAAACAGTCCATCTACATTGTAACATTTGGGTCTCCTGCCGCCCAATCCCTAGTGTGCTGTGCAGACCTTTGACTGGCAAAAACACCCCATCTGAGCGTGAGATATGGCTGGGCTAGTGGCTCTTTCTGTGGACTAAGAGACAGACAGACAGAGTTTTCAGGTTCAAAACCTATACTTTCCAGAAGATGGTCATTCACTTCGGTTTAAAAAAAAAAAAAAAAAAAAAAAAAAAAAAAGGCTTTTTATTTTTTTCGTCCTGCCTGGGTAACCTGTCTGCTGCCAGTCTCAAAGTGAAAAAAGGGAAAAATCTTTTTTGGAGGGAAAAGGACCAAAATGCAGGCAGGTGGACTCCGTGGAGGGTGGATGAGGAGTTGCTCCTGCCCTGGCACTAGAGCCCCAGCTGCTGTTCCAGGTGCTCTCTGATACCAGAGATCTCCGTGTGTCGTGTCATGACACTGTCTCCAGCACTGACCCTCAGGATAATGAGGATTCAAAACGAGGCAGGTCATATTGCCTTCAAAAGTAAATCCAGGGAGGTTTGGCGGTATGTCAGAGGGTTAAGGGCTTGTGGCGCTCACGAAAAGGGGACAGGTGGAAGGATCTGGGGTCTGGCCCCCAGACCGCCACCTGCCGGGGAGTCGCTTTACAGGGGGTGAAGCAGGTCTTTAGGAGTTCTATCTTTCTCTCCCACCCTGTATTTCCTCTGCTCTCTCCTTTTGTGTCTGTCAGATGCAAGGTCAGTAACAACAACAACAACAACAACAACAACAACAATAACCACCACAGTGACCAAGCAACAAGGGCAGCGAAAGGGGAACAAATGGAGTGCAGGAGCTGTGGATTATTCGTGGTGCAGGCACTCAGCTGTGGCAATAACCCCTTGAGGCAATCAATCCATAAATGAAGAAGTAATACAGGTAACAGAGACTTATATGTCCCAGTGTGTTTCCACTGAGTTAATGTAAATGCACTTTTAATTACTTCTTCATTTATTTATTACCTTGCCACGAGAATTTCTTTTCATTGCTAAAAAAAAGTGCCCCTTCAAGGGTACCAGGTGGTGCCACACCCAGTTAAGCACTCATGTTACAATGCAGGAGGACTGGGCTTCAACACCCTGGTCCCCACCTGCCAGGGGAAATCTTTACAAGTGGTGCAGAAGTGCTGCAGGTGTTTCTCTCTGTGTCTCAAACTCTCTCTCCCTCCCTTCCCTCTCAATTCCTATCTATTTATTCCAGTGAATAATCAAGAAAATAGAAAGTAATAAAAGAAAAAGGAAAAGGAAATATGCCACGACTTCAAATGGGCTACTCAGGAAAATGCTTTCCTTGTTAAGATCCTCACAGCATTCCATATGCAGAAAGGCAAAGACACCATGTATTTTTTAACACAGATTTTATATTTATTTATTTGTTTATTTATTTAGGTGCTTACTCACTTTTGTTATTGTTGAATTAATGTTTTACATTTGACATTGACTAAGGATCTGACACCAGGGGTCTCCAGTACCCCTAGATGGTACTCTCCCTCTACAAAACCGATCCATTGACCTGTCCATCCATCCATCCACCCATCCATCTATCCATCCATCCATCCATCCATCCATCCATCCATCCATCCATCCATCCATCCAGCAGTCAACCAAGCTAAGTACAAAAGGAGATCTCTCCTTGAATGGTGAAGAGAATCAACGATGCACAGGTAGGTTGCAAAGGGGCCAGTTTGGCTGAATAGGGCAGAGAGGCTGAACCAGGGAATGTGTTGGGGCGTGTGGGTTTGGGTGGAGTGAGCCGGAGACCCTGTGAGCTGGGTCACATTAGGGGCAGGCAGCGGGTGGAAGGGGATGCGAACAGCTGTCACTGGAGAACCATCACAAGTGCTGGAGCTGGTGAGCAGGGCACCTGGAAGAGAGGACAGACAAAGGAGAGAAGCAAAGTGCAGAGGAGAGGAGAGGGGAGAGGATGGTGAGGACAGGAGAGGACAGGAGAGGACAGGAGTGGAGGGGACCTGAGAAACCTACCTGGACAAAGGCAGCATACAGACATCCAGGAAGGCAGGCAGGCATGCAGGCAGCTCTGGCCTGGGCTCCCTGGATCCCGGGCACACCTCCACCTGTCTTCTCTTGGCTGCCAGCCCTGAGGTCCCTCTTCGGTCAGCACTGTCTTCCCATCCTTCCGTCCCTCTGTGCCAGGGCCCAGGCGTCTGGGCGCTGTTGCCTCACCTAGTGGCAGGGCAGTTGGGCTACCCAGTGCCAGTGTGGCCAGCACAGATTGCCAGGGGCTAGGACATCACAGAGGGCTCCTGTGGTTGCTAGGCTACGGGGACCCTGCCCATCCAGTTGACCAGCAGCCATGACCCCCACGCTGAACTTGACCTGAGGGGTGGTGGCCAGCCACCAGAGCCAGAGCCCCAGGGCAAAGCAGGTGCTGGTCGGCAGGGCCAAGGGGCTATGGGCAGATTGGTGTGTGTCTGGGCATGGGGCTGGCATCTGACAGCCCAGGGCTGGGGACCAAGGTCCGCCAGGCCCCTGTCCCACCATGTGCACTGACACACAGTCTTGCTGACTGACTGACAGTTCCCGCCCCAGAGATACCCACACCAGGTCCCTGGGTGCCCTGAGCTGCCCCTGAGGGTTGCTGGGTGCCTGCCTGGACACCTGCCTCCGTAATGGAGGCCTCTATTAATCCCGTTGCCTACTGACAGCTGCCCTCCTGCCCCTCCTAGTCCTCCTCCTCTTCTTCCTCCTCCTCTTCCTCCTCCTCTTCCTCCTCCTCCTCCTCCTCCTCCTCCTCCTCGTTCTCCTCCTCCTCCTCTACCTCCTCCTCTTCTTCCTCATCCTCAGAGGGACTCAATCAGGGCCCTTGGCCTAGGCAAGCCAGGGCTGCTGCTCTGGCTGCTGCAGCTTCTATCCAGTGGGTGGGTGCAGGAATCTGTTCCTGTCAGTCCCTGATTCCTGGGACCTTCCATGCCTCCAGCTCCCCCCACTCTCTAGTCCATACCCCTCCTCAAGGATGCCCCCTTTCCCCTTGCCCTCTGTCCCCCAGCTCCCCAACTAACATCTACTGTGTGCTTCCCTGTGCTACTTTACTGCCACCCTGCTTCTGCCCTTCAGCCCTGAGGGCCCAGGGCCAGCCCCAGCTGCCATCTCACCATCCAGAGGGGGACCTGCCCTTACCCCCTGCCACCACACCCACACACACAGCCCTGCACACACTCACGGGCTCCCCTGCCTGTAGCCTGCCTCTCAAACAGTCTCCTTCTGCCCCCTAGCCCCCTTACAGCCTGTGCCACGGCCCCCCACAGACACCTGGGCATCAGCAGCGCAGACATGCAAACAGCTCCCCTCACCCCCACTCCATTTGCTCCAAGGTTGTCAAGAGTCTTTTTTTCATGCTGTAGGGGAGGGAGTTGAGACAGTCCAATGTCCTGGGGAGCAAGAACTGCAAACAGTCCATCTACATTGTAACATTTGGGTCTCCTGCCGCCCAATCCCTAGTGTGCTGTGCAGACCTTTGACTGGCAAAAACACCCCATCTGAGCGTGAGATATGGCTGGGCTAGTGGCTCTTTCTGTGGACTAAGAGACAGACAGACAGAGTTTTCAGGTTCAAAACCTATACTTTCCAGAAGATGGTCATTCACTTCGGTTTAAAAAAAAAAAAAAAAGGCTTTTTATTTTTTTCGTCCTGCCTGGGTAACCTGTCTGCTGCCAGTCTCAAAGTGAAAAAAGGGAAAAATCTTTTTTGGAGGGAAAAGGACCAAAATGCAGGCAGGTGGACTCCGTGGAGGGTGGATGAGGAGTTGCTCCTGCCCTGGCACTAGAGCCCCAGCTGCTGTTCCAGGTGCTCTCTGATACCAGAGATCTCCGTGTGTCGTGTCATGACACTGTCTCCAGCACTGACCCTCAGGATAATGAGGATTCAAAACGAGGCAGGTCATATTGCCTTCAAAAGTAAATCCAGGGAGGTTTGGCGGTATGTCAGAGGGTTAAGGGCTTGTGGCGCTCACGAAAAGGGGACAGGTGGAAGGATCTGGGGTCTGGCCCCCAGACCGCCACCTGCCGGGGAGTCGCTTTACAGGGGGTGAAGCAGGTCTTTAGGAGTTCTATCTTTCTCTCCCACCCTGTATTTCCTCTGCTCTCTCCTTTTGTGTCTGTCAGATGCAAGGTCAGTAACAACAACAACAACAACAACAACAACAACAATAACCACCACAGTGACCAAGCAACAAGGGCAGCGAAAGGGGAACAAATGGAGTGCAGGAGCTGTGGATTATTCGTGGTGCAGGCACTCAGCTGTGGCAATAACCCCTTGAGGCAATCAATCCATAAATGAAGAAGTAATACAGGTAACAGAGACTTATATGTCCCAGTGTGTTTCCACTGAGTTAATGTAAATGCACTTTTAATTACTTCTTCATTTATTTATTACCTTGCCACGAGAATTTCTTTTCATTGCTAAAAAAAAGTGCCCCTTCAAGGGTACCAGGTGGTGCCACACCCAGTTAAGCACTCATGTTACAATGCAGGAGGACTGGGCTTCAACACCCTGGTCCCCACCTGCCAGGGGAAATCTTTACAAGTGGTGCAGAAGTGCTGCAGGTGTTTCTCTCTGTGTCTCAAACTCTCTCTCCCTCCCTTCCCTCTCAATTCCTATCTATTTATTCCAGTGAATAATCAAGAAAATAGAAAGTAATAAAAGAAAAAGGAAAAGGAAATATGCCACGACTTCAAATGGGCTACTCAGGAAAATGCTTTCCTTGTTAAGATCCTCACAGCATTCCATATGCAGAAAGGCAAAGACACCATGTATTTTTTAACACAGATTTTATATTTATTTATTTGTTTATTTATTTAGGTGCTTACTCACTTTTGTTATTGTTGAATTAATGTTTTACATTTGACATTGACTAAGGATCTGACACCAGGGGTCTCCAGTACCCCTAGATGGTACTCTCCCTCTACAAAACCGATCCATTGACCTGTCCATCCATCCATCCACCCATCCATCTATCCATCCATCCATCCATCCATCCATCCATCCATCCATCCATCCATCCATCCATCCAGCAGTCAACCAAGCTAAGTACAAAAGGAGATCTCTCCTTGAATGGTGAAGAGAATCAACGATGCACAGGTAGGTTGCAAAGGGGCCAGTTTGGCTGAATAGGGCAGAGAGGCTGAACCAGGGAATGTGTTGGGGCGTGTGGGTTTGGGTGGAGTGAGCCGGAGACCCTGTGAGCTGGGTCACATTAGGGGCAGGCAGCGGGTGGAAGGGGATGCGAACAGCTGTCACTGGAGAACCATCACAAGTGCTGGAGCTGGTGAGCAGGGCACCTGGAAGAGAGGACAGACAAAGGAGAGAAGCAAAGTGCAGAGGAGAGGAGAGGGGAGAGGATGGTGAGGACAGGAGAGGACAGGAGAGGACAGGAGTGGAGGGGACCTGAGAAACCTACCTGGACAAAGGCAGCATACAGACATCCAGGAAGGCAGGCAGGCATGCAGGCAGCTCTGGCCTGGGCTCCCTGGATCCCGGGCACACCTCCACCTGTCTTCTCTTGGCTGCCAGCCCTGAGGTCCCTCTTCGGTCAGCACTGTCTTCCCATCCTTCCGTCCCTCTGTGCCAGGGCCCAGGCGTCTGGGCGCTGTTGCCTCACCTAGTGGCAGGGCAGTTGGGCTACCCAGTGCCAGTGTGGCCAGCACAGATTGCCAGGGGCTAGGACATCACAGAGGGCTCCTGTGGTTGCTAGGCTACGGGGACCCTGCCCATCCAGTTGACCAGCAGCCATGACCCCCACGCTGAACTTGACCTGAGGGGTGGTGGCCAGCCACCAGAGCCAGAGCCCCAGGGCAAAGCAGGTGCTGGTCGGCAGGGCCAAGGGGCTATGGGCAGATTGGTGTGTGTCTGGGCATGGGGCTGGCATCTGACAGCCCAGGGCTGGGGACCAAGGTCCGCCAGGCCCCTGTCCCACCATGTGCACTGACACACAGTCTTGCTGACTGACTGACAGTTCCCGCCCCAGAGATACCCACACCAGGTCCCTGGGTGCCCTGAGCTGCCCCTGAGGGTTGCTGGGTGCCTGCCTGGACACCTGCCTCCGTAATGGAGGCCTCTATTAATCCCGTTGCCTACTGACAGCTGCCCTCCTGCCCCTCCTAGTCCTCCTCCTCTTCTTCCTCCTCCTCTTCCTCCTCCTCTTCCTCCTCCTCCTCCTCCTCCTCCTCCTCGTTCTCCTCCTCCTCCTCTACCTCCTCCTCTTCTTCCTCATCCTCAGAGGGACTCAATCAGGGCCCTTGGCCTAGGCAAGCCAGGGCTGCTGCTCTGGCTGCTGCAGCTTCTATCCAGTGGGTGGGTGCAGGAATCTGTTCCTGTCAGTCCCTGATTCCTGGGACCTTCCATGCCTCCAGCTCCCCCCACTCTCTAGTCCATACCCCTCCTCAAGGATGCCCCCTTTCCCCTTGCCCTCTGTCCCCCAGCTCCCCAACTAACATCTACTGTGTGCTTCCCTGTGCTACTTTACTGCCACCCTGCTTCTGCCCTTCAGCCCTGAGGGCCCAGGGCCAGCCCAGCTGCCATCTCACCATCCAGAGGGGGACCTGCCCTTACCCCCTGCCACCACACCCACACACACAGCCCTGCACACACTCACGGGCTCCCCTGCCTGTAGCCTGCCTCTCAAACAGTCTCCTTCTGCCCCCTAGCCCCCTTACAGCCTGTGCCACGGCCCCCCACAGACACCTGGGCATCAGCAGCGCAGACATGCAAACAGCTCCCCTCACCCCCACTCCATTTGCTCCAAGGTTGTCAAGAGTCTTTTTTTCATGCTGTAGGGGAGGGAGTTGAGACAGTCCAATGTCCTGGGGAGCAAGAACTGCAAACAGTCCATCTACATTGTAACATTTGGGTCTCCTGCCGCCCAATCCCTAGTGTGCTGTGCAGACCTTTGACTGGCAAAAACACCCCATCTGAGCGTGAGATATGGCTGGGCTAGTGCTGGGCTAGTGGCTCTTTCTGTGGACTAAGAGACAGACAGACAGAGTTTTCAGGTTCAAAACCTATACTTTCCAGAAGATGGTCATTCACTTCGGTTTAAAAAAAAAAAAAAAAAAAAAAAAAAAAAAGGCTTTTTATTTTTTTCGTCCTGCCTGGGTAACCTGTCTGCTGCCAGTCTCAAAGTGAAAAAAGGGAAAAATCTTTTTTGGAGGGAAAAGGACCAAAATGCAGGCAGGTGGACTCCGTGGAGGGTGGATGAGGAGTTGCTCCTGCCCTGGCACTAGAGCCCCAGCTGCTGTTCCAGGTGCTCTCTGATACCAGAGATCTCCGTGTGTCGTGTCATGACACTGTCTCCAGCACTGACCCTCAGGATAATGAGGATTCAAAACGAGGCAGGTCATATTGCCTTCAAAAGTAAATCCAGGGAGGTTTGGCGGTATGTCAGAGGGTTAAGGGCTTGTGGCGCTCAAGAAAAGGGGACAGGTGGAAGGATCTGGGGTCTGGCCCCCAGACCGCCACCTGCCGGGGAGTCGCTTTACAGGGGGTGAAGCAGGTCTTTAGGAGTTCTATCTTTCTCTCCCACCCTGTATTTCCTCTGCTCTCTCCTTTTGTGTCTGTCAGATGCAAGGTCAGTAACAACAACAACAACAACAACAACAACAACAATAACCACCACAGTGACCAAGCAACAAGGGCAGCGAAAGGGGAACAAATGGAGTGCAGGAGCTGTGGATTATTCGTGGTGCAGGCACTCAGCTGTGGCAATAACCCCTTGAGGCAATCAATCCATAAATGAAGAAGTAATACAGGTAACAGAGACTTATATGTCCCAGTGTGTTTCCACTGAGTTAATGTAAATGCACTTTTAATTACTTCTTCATTTATTTATTACCTTGCCACGATTTCTTTTCATTGCTAAAAAAAAGTGCCCCTTCAAGGGTACCAGGTGGTGCCACACCCAGTTAAGCACTCATGTTACAATGCAGGAGGACTGGGCTTCAACACCCTGGTCCCCACCTGCCAGGGGAAATCTTTACAAGTGGTGCAGAAGTGCTGCAGGTGTTTCTCTCTGTGTCTCAAACTCTCTCTCCCTCCCTTCCCTCTCAATTCCTATCTATTTATTCCAGTGAATAATCAAGAAAATAGAAAGTAATAAAAGAAAAAGGAAAAGGAAATATGCCACGACTTCAAATGGGCTACTCAGGAAAATGCTTTCCTTGTTAAGATCCTCACAGCATTCCATATGCAGAAAGGCAAAGACACCATGTATTTTTTAACACAGATTTTATATTTATTTATTTGTTTATTTATTTAGGTGCTTACTCACTTTTGTTATTGTTGAATTAATGTTTTACATTTGACATTGACTAAGGATCTGACACCAGGGGTCTCCAGTACCCCTAGATGGTACTCTCCCTCTACAAAACCGATCCATTGACCTGTCCATCCATCCATCCACCCATCCATCTATCCATCCATCCATCCATCCATCCATCCATCCATCCATCCATCCATCCATCCATCCATCCATCCAGCAGTCAACCAAGCTAAGTACAAAAGGAGATCTCTCCTTGAATGGTGAAGAGAATCAACGATGCACAGGTAGGTTGCAAAGGGGCCAGTTTGGCTGAATAGGGCAGAGAGGCTGAACCAGGGAATGTGTTGGGGCGTGTGGGTTTGGGTGGAGTGAGCCGGAGACCCTGTGAGCTGGGTCACATTAGGGGCAGGCAGCGGGTGGAAGGGGATGCGAACAGCTGTCACTGGAGAACCATCACAAGTGCTGGAGCTGGTGAGCAGGGCACCTGGAAGAGAGGACAGACAAAGGAGAGAAGCAAAGTGCAGAGGAGAGGAGAGGGGAGAGGATGGTGAGGACAGGAGAGGACAGGAGAGGACAGGAGTGGAGGGGACCTGAGAAACCTACCTGGACAAAGGCAGCATACAGACATCCAGGAAGGCAGGCAGGCATGCAGGCAGCTCTGGCCTGGGCTCCCTGGATCCCGGGCACACCTCCACCTGTCTTCTCTTGGCTGCCAGCCCTGAGGTCCCTCTTCGGTCAGCACTGTCTTCCCATCCTTCCGTCCCTCTGTGCCAGGGCCCAGGCGTCTGGGCGCTGTTGCCTCACCTAGTGGCAGGGCAGTTGGGCTACCCAGTGCCAGTGTGGCCAGCACAGATTGCCAGGGGCTAGGACATCACAGAGGGCTCCTGTGGTTGCTAGGCTACGGGGACCCTGCCCATCCAGTTGACCAGCAGCCATGACCCCCACGCTGAACTTGACCTGAGGGGTGGTGGCCAGCCACCAGAGCCAGAGCCCCAGGGCAAAGCAGGTGCTGGTCGGCAGGGCCAAGGGGCTATGGGCAGATTGGTGTGTGTCTGGGCATGGGGCTGGCATCTGACAGCCCAGGGCTGGGGACCAAGGTCCGCCAGGCCCCTGTCCCACCATGTGCACTGACACACAGTCTTGCTGACTGACTGACAGTTCCCGCCCCAGAGATACCCACACCAGGTCCCTGGGTGCCCTGAGCTGCCCCTGAGGGTTGCTGGGTGCCTGCCTGGACACCTGCCTCCGTAATGGAGGCCTCTATTAATCCCGTTGCCTACTGACAGCTGCCCTCCTGCCCCTCCTACTCCTCCTCCTCTTCTTCCTCCTCCTCTTCCTCCTCCTCTTCCTCCTCCTCCTCCTCCTCCTCCTCCTCGTTCTCCTCCTCCTCCTCTACCTCCTCCTCTTCTTCCTCATCCTCAGAGGGACTCAATCAGGGCCCTTGGCCTAGGCAAGCCAGGGCTGCTGCTCTGGCTGCTGCAGCTTCTATCCAGTGGGTGGGTGCAGGAATCTGTTCCTGTCAGTCCCTGATTCCTGGGACCTTCCATGCCTCCAGCTCCCCCCACTCTCTAGTCCATACCCCTCCTCAAGGATGCCCCCTTTCCCCTTGCCCTCTGTCCCCCAGCTCCCCAACTAACATCTACTGTGTGCTTCCCTGTGCTACTTTACTGCCACCCTGCTTCTGCCCTTCAGCCCTGAGGGCCCAGGGCCAGCCCAGCTGCCATCTCACCATCCAGAGGGGGACCTGCCCTTACCCCCTGCCACCACACCCACACACACAGCCCTGCACACACTCACGGGCTCCCCTGCCTGTAGCCTGCCTCTCAAACAGTCTCCTTCTGCCCCCTAGCCCCCTTACAGCCTGTGCCACGGCCCCCCACAGACACCTGGGCATCAGCAGCGCAGACATGCAAACAGCTCCCCTCACCCCCACTCCATTTGCTCCAAGGTTGTCAAGAGTCTTTTTTTCATGCTGTAGGGGAGGGAGTTGAGACAGTCCAATGTCCTGGGGAGCAAGAACTGCAAACAGTCCATCTACATTGTAACATTTGGGTCTCCTGCCGCCCAATCCCTAGTGTGCTGTGCAGACCTTTGACTGGCAAAAACACCCCATCTGAGCGTGAGATATGGCTGGGCTAGTGGCTCTTTCTGTGGACTAAGAGACAGACAGACAGAGTTTTCAGGTTCAAAACCTATACTTTCCAGAAGATGGTCATTCACTTCGGTTTAAAAAAAAAAAAAAAAAAAAAAAAAAAAAGGCTTTTTATTTTTTTCGTCCTGCCTGGGTAACCTGTCTGCTGCCAGTCTCAAAGTGAAAAAAGGGAAAAATCTTTTTTGGAGGGAAAAGGACCAAAATGCAGGCAGGTGGACTCCGTGGAGGGTGGATGAGGAGTTGCTCCTGCCCTGGCACTAGAGCCCCAGCTGCTGTTCCAGGTGCTCTCTGATACCAGAGATCTCCGTGTGTCGTGTCATGACACTGTCTCCAGCACTGACCCTCAGGATAATGAGGATTCAAAACGAGGCAGGTCATATTGCCTTCAAAAGTAAATCCAGGGAGGTTTGGCGGTATGTCAGAGGGTTAAGGGCTTGTGGCGCTCACGAAAAGGGGACAGGTGGAAGGATCTGGGGTCTGGCCCCCAGACCGCCACCTGCCGGGGAGTCGCTTTACAGGGGGTGAAGCAGGTCTTTAGGAGTTCTATCTTTCTCTCCCACCCTGTATTTCCTCTGCTCTCTCCTTTTGTGTCTGTCAGATGCAAGGTCAGTAACAACAACAACAACAACAACAACAACAACAATAACCACCACAGTGACCAAGCAACAAGGGCAGCGAAAGGGGAACAAATGGAGTGCAGGAGCTGTGGATTATTCGTGGTGCAGGCACTCAGCTGTGGCAATAACCCCTTGAGGCAATCAATCCATAAATGAAGAAGTAATACAGGTAACAGAGACTTATATGTCCCAGTGTGTTTCCACTGAGTTAATGTAAATGCACTTTTAATTACTTCTTCATTTATTTATTACCTTGCCACGAGAATTTCTTTTCATTGCTAAAAAAAAGTGCCCCTTCAAGGGTACCAGGTGGTGCCACACCCAGTTAAGCACTCATGTTACAATGCAGGAGGACTGGGCTTCAACACCCTGGTCCCCACCTGCCAGGGGAAATCTTTACAAGTGGTGCAGAAGTGCTGCAGGTGTTTCTCTCTGTGTCTCAAACTCTCTCTCCCTCCCTTCCCTCTCAATTCCTATCTATTTATTCCAGTGAATAATCAAGAAAATAGAAAGTAATAAAAGAAAAAGGAAAAGGAAATATGCCACGACTTCAAATGGGCTACTCAGGAAAATGCTTTCCTTGTTAAGATCCTCACAGCATTCCATATGCAGAAAGGCAAAGACACCATGTATTTTTTAACACAGATTTTATATTTATTTATTTGTTTATTTATTTAGGTGCTTACTCACTTTTGTTATTGTTGAATTAATGTTTTACATTTGACATTGACTAAGGATCTGACACCAGGGGTCTCCAGTACCGCTAGATGGTACTCTCCCTCTACAAAACCGATCCATTGACCTGTCCATCCATCCATCCACCCATCCATCTATCCATCCATCCATCCATCCATCCATCCATCCATCCATCCAGCAGTCAACCAAGCTAAGTACAAAAGGAGATCTCTCCTTGAATGGTGAAGAGAATCAACGATGCACAGGTAGGTTGCAAAGGGGCCAGTTTGGCTGAATAGGGCAGAGAGGCTGAACCAGGGAATGTGTTGGGGCGTGTGGGTTTGGGTGGAGTGAGCCGGAGACCCTGTGAGCTGGGTCACATTAGGGGCAGGCAGCGGGTGGAAGGGGATGCGAACAGCTGTCACTGGAGAACCATCACAAGTGCTGGAGCTGGTGAGCAGGGCACCTGGAAGAGAGGACAGACAAAGGAGAGAAGCAAAGTGCAGAGGAGAGGAGAGGGGAGAGGATGGTGAGGACAGGAGAGGACAGGAGAGGACAGGAGTGGAGGGGACCTGAGAAACCTACCTGGACAAAGGCAGCATACAGACATCCAGGAAGGCAGGCAGGCATGCAGGCAGCTCTGGCCTGGGCTCCCTGGATCCCGGGCACACCTCCACCTGTCTTCTCTTGGCTGCCAGCCCTGAGGTCCCTCTTCGGTCAGCACTGTCTTCCCATCCTTCCGTCCCTCTGTGCCAGGGCCCAGGCGTCTGGGCGCTGTTGCCTCACCTAGTGGCAGGGCAGTTGGGCTACCCAGTGCCAGTGTGGCCAGCACAGATTGCCAGGGGCTAGGACATCACAGAGGGCTCCTGTGGTTGCTAGGCTACGGGGACCCTGCCCATCCAGTTGACCAGCAGCCATGACCCCCACGCTGAACTTGACCTGAGGGGTGGTGGCCAGCCACCAGAGCCAGAGCCCCAGGGCAAAGCAGGTGCTGGTCGGCCGGGCCAAGGGGCTATGGGCAGATTGGTGTGTGTCTGGGCATGGGGCTGGCATCTGACAGCCCAGGGCTGGGGACCAAGGTCCGCCAGGCCCCTGTCCCACCATGTGCACTGACACACAGTCTTGCTGACTGACTGACAGTTCCCGCCCCAGAGATACCCACACCAGGTCCCTGGGTGCCCTGAGCTGCCCCTGAGGGTTGCTGGGTGCCTGCCTGGACACCTGCCTCCGTAATGGAGGCCTCTATTAATCCCGTTGCCTACTGACAGCTGCCCTCCTGCCCCTCCTACTCCTCCTCCTCTTCTTCCTCCTCCTCTTCCTCCTCCTCCTCCTCCTCCTCCTCCTCCTCCTTCTCCTCCTCCTCCTCTACCTCCTTCTCTTCTTCCTCATCCTCAGAGGGACTCAATCAGGGCCCTTGGCCTAGGCAAGCCAGGGCTGCTGCTCTGGCTGCTGCAGCTTCTATCCAGTGGGTGGGTGCAGGAATCTGTTCCTGTCAGTCCCTGATTCCTGGGACCTTCCATGCCTCCAGCTCCCCCCACTCTCTAGTCCATACCCCTCCTCAAGGATGCCCCCTTTCCCCTTGCCCTCTGTCCCCCAGCTCCCCAACTAACATCTACTGTGTGCTTCCCTGTGCTACTTTACTGCCACCCTGCTTCTGCCCTTCAGCCCTGAGGGCCCAGGGCCAGCCCAGCTGCCATCTCACCATCCAGAGGGGGACCTGCCCTTACCCCCTGCCACCACACCCACACACACAGCCCTGCACACACTCACGGGCTCCCCTGCCTGTAGCCTGCCTCTCAAACAGTCTCCTTCTGCCCCCTAGCCCCCTTACAGCCTGTGCCACGGCCCCCCACAGACACCTGGGCATCAGCAGCGCAGACATGCAAACAGCTCCCCTCACCCCCACTCCATTTGCTCCAAGGTTGTCAAGAGTCTTTTTTTCATGCTGTAGGGGAGGGAGTTGAGACAGTCCAATGTCCTGGGGAGCAAGAACTGCAAACAGTCCATCTACATTGTAAAATTTGGGTCTCCTGCCGCCCAATCCCTAGTGTGCTGTGCAGACCTTTGACTGGCAAAAACACCCCATCTGAGCGTGAGATATGGCTGGGCTAGTGGCTCTTTCTGTGGACTAAGAGACAGACAGACAGAGTTTTCAGGTTCAAAACCTATACTTTCCAGAAGATGGTCATTCACTTCGGTTAAAAAAAAAAAAAAAAAAAAAAAAAAAAAAAAAGGCTTTTTATTTTTTTCGCCCTGCCTGGGTAACCTGTCTGCTGCCAGTCTCAAAGCGAAAAAAGGGAAAAATCTTTTTTGGAGGGAAAAGGACCAAAATGCAGGCAGGTGGACTCCGTGGAGGGTGGATGAGGAGTTGCTCCTGCCCTGGCACTAGAGCCCCAGCTGCTGTTCCAGGTGCTCTCTGATACCAGAGATCTCCGTGTGTCGTGTCATGACACTGTCTCCAGCACTGACCCTCAGGATAATGAGGATTCAAAACGAGGCAGGTCATATTGCCTTCAAAAGTAAATCCAGGGAGGTTTGGCGGTATGTCAGAGGGTTAAGGGCTTGTGGCGCTCAAGAAAAGGGGACAGGTGGAAGGATCTGGGGTCTGGCCCCCAGACCGCCACCTGCCGGGGAGTCGCTTTACAGGGGGTGAAGCAGGTCTTTAGGAGTTCTATCTTTCTCTCCCACCCTGTATTTCCTCTGCTCTCTCCTTTTGTGTCTGTCAGATGCAAGGTCAGTAACAACAACAACAACAACAACAACAACAACAATAACCACCACAGTGACCAAGCAACAAGGGCAGCGAAAGGGGAACAAATGGAGTGCAGGAGCTGTGGATTATTCGTGGTGCAGGCACTCAGCTGTGGCAATAACCCCTTGAGGCAATCAATCCATAAATGAAGAAGTAATACAGGTAACAGAGACTTATATGTCCCAGTGTGTTTCCACTGAGTTAATGTAAATGCACTTTTAATTACTTCTTCATTTATTTATTACCTTGCCACGAGAATTTCTTTTCATTGCTAAAAAAAAGTGCCCCTTCAAGGGTACCAGGTGGTGCCACACCCAGTTAAGCACTCATGTTACAATGCAGGAGGACTGGGCTTCAACACCCTGGTCCCCACCTGCCAGGGGAAATCTTTACAAGTGGTGCAGAAGTGCTGCAGGTGTTTCTCTCTGTGTCTCAAACTCTCTCTCCCTCCCTTCCCTCTCAATTCCTATCTATTTATTCCAGTGAATAATCAAGAAAATAGAAAGTAATAAAAGAAAAAGGAAAAGGAAATATGCCACGACTTCAAATGGGCTACTCAGGAAAATGCTTTCCTTGTTAAGATCCTCACAGCATTCCATATGCAGAAAGGCAAAGACACCATGTATTTTTTAACACAGATTTTATATTTATTTATTTGTTTATTTATTTAGGTGCTTACTCACTTTTGTTATTGTTGAATTAATGTTTTACATTTGACATTGACTAAGGATCTGACACCAGGGGTCTCCAGTACCCCTAGATGGTACTCTCCCTCTACAAAACCGATCCATTGACCTGTCCATCCATCCATCCACCCATCCATCTATCCATCCATCCATCCATCCATCCATCCATCCATCCATCCATCCATCCATCCATCCAGCAGTCAACCAAGCTAAGTACAAAAGGAGATCTCTCCTTGAATGGTGAAGAGAATCAACGATGCACAGGTAGGTTGCAAAGGGGCCAGTTTGGCTGAATAGGGCAGAGAGGCTGAACCAGGGAATGTGTTGGGGCGTGTGGGTTTGGGTGGAGTGAGCCGGAGACCCTGTGAGCTGGGTCACATTAGGGGCAGGCAGCGGGTGGAAGGGGATGCGAACAGCTGTCACTGGAGAACCATCACAAGTGCTGGAGCTGGTGAGCAGGGCACCTGGAAGAGAGGACAGACAAAGGAGAGAAGCAAAGTGCAGAGGAGAGGAGAGGGGAGAGGATGGTGAGGACAGGAGAGGACAGGAGAGGACAGGAGTGGAGGGGACCTGAGAAACCTACCTGGACAAAGGCAGCATACAGACATCCAGGAAGGCAGGCAGGCATGCAGGCAGCTCTGGCCTGGGCTCCCTGGATCCCGGGCACACCTCCACCTGTCTTCTCTTGGCTGCCAGCCCTGAGGTCCCTCTTCGGTCAGCACTGTCTTCCCATCCTTCCGTCCCTCTGTGCCAGGGCCCAGGCGTCTGGGCGCTGTTGCCTCACCTAGTGGCAGGGCAGTTGGGCTACCCAGTGCCAGTGTGGCCAGCACAGATTGCCAGGGGCTAGGACATCACAGAGGGCTCCTGTGGTTGCTAGGCTACGGGGACCCTGCCCATCCAGTTGACCAGCAGCCATGACCCCCACGCTGAACTTGACCTGAGGGGTGGTGGCCAGCCACCAGAGCCAGAGCCCCAGGGCAAAGCAGGTGCTGGTCGGCAGGGCCAAGGGGCTATGGGCAGATTGGTGTGTGTCTGGGCATGGGGCTGGCATCTGACAGCCCAGGGCTGGGGACCAAGGTCCGCCAGGCCCCTGTCCCACCATGTGCACTGACACACAGTCTTGCTGACTGACTGACAGTTCCCGCCCCAGAGATACCCACACCAGGTCCCTGGGTGCCCTGAGCTGCCCCTGAGGGTTGCTGGGTGCCTGCCTGGACACCTGCCTCCGTAATGGAGGCCTCTATTAATCCCGTTGCCTACTGACAGCTGCCCTCCTGCCCCTCCTACTCCTCCTCCTCTTCTTCCTCCTCCTCTTCCTCCTCCTCTTCCTCCTCCTCCTCCTCCTCCTCCTCCTCCTCGTTCTCCTCCTCCTCCTCTACCTCCTCCTCTTCTTCCTCATCCTCAGAGGGACTCAATCAGGGCCCTTGGCCTAGGCAAGCCAGGGCTGCTGCTCTGGCTGCTGCAGCTTCTATCCAGTGGGTGGGTGCAGGAATCTGTTCCTGTCAGTCCCTGATTCCTGGGACCTTCCATGCCTCCAGCTCCCCCCACTCTCTAGTCCATACCCCTCCTCAAGGATGCCCCCTTTCCCCTTGCCCTCTGTCCCCCAGCTCCCCAACTAACATCTACTGTGTGCTTCCCTGTGCTACTTTACTGCCACCCTGCTTCTGCCCTTCAGCCCTGAGGGCCCAGGGCCAGCCCAGCTGCCATCTCACCATCCAGAGGGGGACCTGCCCTTACCCCCTGCCACCACACCCACACACACAGCCCTGCACACACTCACGGGCTCCCCTGCCTGTAGCCTGCCTCTCAAACAGTCTCCTTCTGCCCCCTAGCCCCCTTACAGCCTGTGCCACGGCCCCCCACAGACACCTGGGCATCAGCAGCGCAGACATGCAAACAGCTCCCCTCACCCCCACTCCATTTGCTCCAAGGTTGTCAAGAGTCTTTTTTTCATGCTGTAGGGGAGGGAGTTGAGACAGTCCAATGTCCTGGGGAGCAAGAACTGCAAACAGTCCATCTACATTGTAACATTTGGGTCTCCTGCCGCCCAATCCCTAGTGTGCTGTGCAGACCTTTGACTGGCAAAAACACCCCATCTGAGCGTGAGATATGGCTGGGCTAGTGGCTCTTTCTGTGGACTAAGAGACAGACAGACAGAGTTTTCAGGTTCAAAACCTATACTTTCCAGAAGATGGTCATTCACTTCGGTTTAAAAAAAAAAAAAAAAAAAAAAAAAAAAAAAAAAGGCTTTTTATTTTTTTCGTCCTGCCTGGGTAACCTGTCTGCTGCCAGTCTCAAAGTGAAAAAAGGGAAAAATCTTTTTTGGAGGGAAAAGGACCAAAATGCAGGCAGGTGGACTCCGTGGAGGGTGGATGAGGAGTTGCTCCTGCCCTGGCACTAGAGCCCCAGCTGCTGTTCCAGGTGCTCTCTGATACCAGAGATCTCCGTGTGTCGTGTCATGACACTGTCTCCAGCACTGACCCTCAGGATAATGAGGATTCAAAACGAGGCAGGTCATATTGCCTTCAAAAGTAAATCCAGGGAGGTTTGGCGGTATGTCAGAGGGTTAAGGGCTTGTGGCGCTCACGAAAAGGGGACAGGTGGAAGGATCTGGGGTCTGGCCCCCAGACCGCCACCTGCCGGGGAGTCGCTTTACAGGGGGTGAAGCAGGTCTTTAGGAGTTCTATCTTTCTCTCCCACCCTGTATTTCCTCTGCTCTCTCCTTTTGTGTCTGTCAGATGCAAGGTCAGTAACAACAACAACAACAACAACAACAACAACAACAACAATAACCACCACAGTGACCAAGCAACAAGGGCAGCGAAAGGGGAACAAATGGAGTGCAGGAGCTGTGGATTATTCGTGGTGCAGGCACTCAGCTGTGGCAATAACCCCTTGAGGCAATCAATCCATAAATGAAGAAGTAATACAGGTAACAGAGACTTATATGTCCCAGTGTGTTTCCACTGAGTTAATGTAAATGCACTTTTAATTACTTCTTCATTTATTTATTACCTTGCCACGAGAATTTCTTTTCATTGCTAAAAAAAAGTGCCCCTTCAAGGGTACCAGGTGGTGCCACACCCAGTTAAGCACTCATGTTACAATGCAGGAGGACTGGGCTTCAACACCCTGGTCCCCACCTGCCAGGGGAAATCTTTACAAGTGGTGCAGAAGTGCTGCAGGTGTTTCTCTCTGTGTCTCAAACTCTCTCTCCCTCCCTTCCCTCTCAATTCCTATCTATTTATTCCAGTGAATAATCAAGAAAATAGAAAGTAATAAAAGAAAAAGGAAAAGGAAATATGCCACGACTTCAAATGGGCTACTCAGGAAAATGCTTTCCTTGTTAAGATCCTCACAGCATTCCATATGCAGAAAGGCAAAGACACCATGTATTTTTTAACACAGATTTTATATTTATTTATTTGTTTATTTATTTAGGTGCTTACTCACTTTTGTTATTGTTGAATTAATGTTTTACATTTGACATTGACTAAGGATCTGACACCAGGGGTCTCCAGTACCCCTAGATGGTACTCTCCCTCTACAAAACCGATCCATTGACCTGTCCATCCATCCATCCACCCATCCATCTATCCATCCATCCATCCATCCATCCATCCATCCATCCATCCATCCATCCATCCATCCATCCAGCAGTCAACCAAGCTAAGTACAAAAGGAGATCTCTCCTTGAATGGTGAAGAGAATCAACGATGCACAGGTAGGTTGCAAAGGGGCCAGTTTGGCTGAATAGGGCAGAGAGGCTGAACCAGGGAATGTGTTGGGGCGTGTGGGTTTGGGTGGAGTGAGCCGGAGACCCTGTGAGCTGGGTCACATTAGGGGCAGGCAGCGGGTGGAAGGGGATGCGAACAGCTGTCACTGGAGAACCATCACAAGTGCTGGAGCTGGTGAGCAGGGCACCTGGAAGAGAGGACAGACAAAGGAGAGAAGCAAAGTGCAGAGGAGAGGAGAGGGGAGAGGATGGTGAGGACAGGAGAGGACAGGAGAGGACAGGAGTGGAGGGGACCTGAGAAACCTACCTGGACAAAGGCAGCATACAGACATCCAGGAAGGCAGGCAGGCATGCAGGCAGCTCTGGCCTGGGCTCCCTGGATCCCGGGCACACCTCCACCTGTCTTCTCTTGGCTGCCAGCCCTGAGGTCCCTCTTCGGTCAGCACTGTCTTCCCATCCTTCCGTCCCTCTGTGCCAGGGCCCAGGCGTCTGGGCGCTGTTGCCTCACCTAGTGGCAGGGCAGTTGGGCTACCCAGTGCCAGTGTGGCCAGCACAGATTGCCAGGGGCTAGGACATCACAGAGGGCTCCTGTGGTTGCTAGGCTACGGGGACCCTGCCCATCCAGTTGACCAGCAGCCATGACCCCCACGCTGAACTTGACCTGAGGGGTGGTGGCCAGCCACCAGAGCCAGAGCCCCAGGGCAAAGCAGGTGCTGGTCGGCCGGGCCAAGGGGCTATGGGCAGATTGGTGTGTGTCTGGGCATGGGGCTGGCATCTGACAGCCCAGGGCTGGGGACCAAGGTCCGCCAGGCCCCTGTCCCACCATGTGCACTGACACACAGTCTTGCTGACTGACTGACAGTTCCCGCCCCAGAGATACCCACACCAGGTCCCTGGGTGCCCTGAGCTGCCCCTGAGGGTTGCTGGGTGCCTGCCTGGACACCTGCCTCCGTAATGGAGGCCTCTATTAATCCCGTTGCCTACTGACAGCTGCCCTCCTGCCCCTCCTACTCCTCCTCCTCTTCTTCCTCCTCCTCTTCCTCCTCCTCCTCCTCCTCCTCCTCCTCCTCCTCCTCCTTCTCCTCCTCCTCCTCTACCTCCTTCTCTTCTTCCTCATCCTCAGAGGGACTCAATCAGGGCCCTTGGCCTAGGCAAGCCAGGGCTGCTGCTCTGGCTGCTGCAGCTTCTATCCAGTGGGTGGGTGCAGGAATCTGTTCCTGTCAGTCCCTGATTCCTGGGACCTTCCATGCCTCCAGCTCCCCCCACTCTCTAGTCCATACCCCTCCTCAAGGATGCCCCCTTTCCCCTTGCCCTCTGTCCCCCAGCTCCCCAACTAACATCTACTGTGTGCTTCCCTGTGCTACTTTACTGCCACCCTGCTTCTGCCCTTCAGCCCTGAGGGCCCAGGGCCAGCCCAGCTGCCATCTCACCATCCAGAGGGGGACCTGCCCTTACCCCCTGCCACCACACCCACACACACAGCCCTGCACACACTCACGGGCTCCCCTGCCTGTAGCCTGCCTCTCAAACAGTCTCCTTCTGCCCCCTAGCCCCCTTACAGCCTGTGCCACGGCCCCCCACAGACACCTGGGCATCAGCAGCGCAGACATGCAAACAGCTCCCCTCACCCCCACTCCATTTGCTCCAAGGTTGTCAAGAGTCTTTTTTTCATGCTGTAGGGGAGGGAGTTGAGACAGTCCAATGTCCTGGGGAGCAAGAACTGCAAACAGTCCATCTACATTGTAACATTTGGGTCTCCTGCCGCCCAATCCCTAGTGTGCTGTGCAGACCTTTGACTGGCAAAAACACCCCATCTGAGCGTGAGATATGGCTGGGCTAGTGGCTCTTTCTGTGGACTAAGAGACAGACAGACAGAGTTTTCAGGTTCAAAACCTATACTTTCCAGAAGATGGTCATTCACTTCGGTTTAAAAAAAAAAAAAAAAAAAGGCTTTTTATTTTTTTCGCCCTGCCTGGGTAACCTGTCTGCTGCCAGTTTCAAAGTGAAAAAAGGGAAAAATCTTTTTTGGAGGGAAAAGGACCAAAATGCAGGCAGGTGGACTCCGTGGAGGGTGGATGAGGAGTTGCTCCTGCCCTGGCACTAGAGCCCCAGCTGCTGTTCCAGGTGCTCTCTGATACCAGAGATCTCCGTGTGTCGTGTCATGACACTGTCTCCAGCACTGACCCTCAGGATAATGAGGATTCAAAACGAGGCAGGTCATATTGCCTTCAAAAGTAAATCCAGGGAGGTTTGGCGGTATGTCAGAGGGTTAAGGGCTTGTGGCGCTCACGAAAAGGGGACAGGTGGAAGGATCTGGGGTCTGGCCCCCAGACCGCCACCTGCCGGGGAGTCGCTTTACAGGGGGTGAAGCAGGTCTTTAGGAGTTCTATCTTTCTCTCCCACCCTGTATTTCCTCTGCTCTCTCCTTTTGTGTCTGTCAGATGCAAGGTCAGTAACAACAACAACAACAACAACAACAACAATAACCACCACAGTGACCAAGCAACAAGGGCAGCGAAAGGGGAACAAATGGAGTGCAGGAGCTGTGGATTATTCGTGGTGCAGGCACTCAGCTGTGGCAATAACCCCTTGAGGCAATCAATCCATAAATGAAGAAGTAATACAGGTAACAGAGACTTATATGTCCCAGTGTGTTTCCACTGAGTTAATGTAAATGCACTTTTAATTACTTCTTCATTTATTTATTACCTTGCCACGAGAATTTCTTTTCATTGCTAAAAAAAAGTGCCCCTTCAAGGGTACCAGGTGGTGCCACACCCAGTTAAGCACTCATGTTACAATGCAGGAGGACTGGGCTTCAACACCCTGGTCCCCACCTGCCAGAGGAAATCTTTACAAGTGGTGCAGAAGTGCTGCAGTTGTCTCTCTCTGTGTCTCAAACTCTCTCTCCCTCCCTTCCCTCTCAATTCCTATCTATTTATTCCAGTGAATAATCAAGAAAATAGAAAGTAATAAAAGAAAAAGGAAAAGGAAATATGCCACGACTTCAAATGGGCTACTCAGGAAAATGCTTTCCTTGTTAAGATCCTCACAGCATTCCATATGCAGAAAGGCAAAGACACCATGTATTTTTTAACACAGATTTTATATTTATTTATTTGTTTATTTATTTAGGTGCTTACTCACTTTTGTTATTGTTGAATTAATGTTTTACATTTGACATTGACTAAGGATCTGACACCAGGGGTCTCCAGTACCCCTAGATGGTACTCTCCCTCTACAAAACTGATCCATTGACCTGTCCATCCATCCATCCACCCATCCATCTATCCATCCATCCATCCATCCATCCATCCATCCATCCATCCATCCATCCAGCAGTCAACCAAGCTAAGTACAAAAGGAGATCTCTCCTTGAATGGTGAAGAGAATCAACGATGCACAGGTAGGTTGCAAAGGGGCCAGTTTGGCTGAATAGGGCAGAGAGGCTGAACCAGGGAATGTGTTGGGGCGTGTGGGTTTGGGTGGAGTGAGCCGGAGACCCTGTGAGCTGGGTCACATTAGGGGCAGGCAGGGGGTGGAAGGGGATGCGAACAGCTGTCACTGGAGAACCATCACAAGTGCTGGAGCTGGTGAGCAGGGCACCTGGAAGAGAGGACAGACAAAGGAGAGAAGCAAAGTGCAGAGGAGAGGAGAGGGGAGAGGATGGTGAGGACAGGAGAGGACAGGAGAGGACAGGAGTGGAGGGGACCTGAGAAACCTACCTGGACAAAGGCAGCATACAGACATCCAGGAAGGCAGGCAGGCATGCAGGCAGCTCTGGCCTGGGCTCCCTGGATCCCGGGCACACCTCCACCTGTCTTCTCTTGGCTGCCAGCCCTGAGGTCCCTCTTCGGTCAGCACTGTCTTCCCATCCTTCCGTCCCTCTGTGCCAGGGCCCAGGCGTCTGGGCGCTGTTGCCTGACCTAGTGGCAGGGCAGTTGGGCTACCCAGTGCCAGTGTGGCCAGCACAGATTGCCAGGGGCTAGGACATCACAGAGGGCTCCTGTGGTTGCTAGGCTACGGGGACCCTGCCCATCCAGTTGACCAGCAGCCATGACCCCCACGCTGAACTTGACCTGAGGGGTGGTGGCCAGCCACCAGAGCCAGAGCCCCAGGGCAAAGCAGGTGCTGGTCGGCCGGGCCAAGGGGCTATGGGCAGATTGGTGTGTGTCTGGGCATGGGGCTGGCATCTGACAGCCCAGGGCTGGGGACCAAGGTCCGCCAGGCCCCTGTCCCACCATGTGCACTGACACACAGTCTTGCTGACTGACTGACAGTTCCCGCCCCAGAGATACCCACACCAGGTCCCTGGGTGCCCTGAGCTGCCCCTGAGGGTTGCTGGGTGCCTGCCTGGACACCTGCCTCCGTAATGGAGGCCTCTATTAATCCCGTTGCCTACTGACAGCTGCCCTCCTGCCCCTCCTACTCCTCCTCCTCTTCTTCCTCCTCCTCTTACTCCTCCTCTTCCTCCTCCTCCTCCTCCTCCTCCTCCTCGTTCTCCTCCTCCTCCTCTACCTCCTCCTCTTCTTCCTCATCCTCAGCGGGACTCAATCAGGGCCCTTGGCCTAGGCAAGCCAGGGCTGCTGCTCTGCTGCTGCTCTGGCTGCTGCAGCTTCTATCCAGTGGGTGGGTGCAGGAATCTGTTCCTGTCAGTCCCTGATTCCTGGGACCTTCCATGCCTCCAGCTCCCCCCACTCTCTAGTCCATACCCCTCCTCAAGGATGCCCCCTTTCCCCTTGCCCTCTGTCCCCCAGCTCCCCAACTAACATCTACTGTGTGCTTCCCTGTGCTACTTTACTGCCACCCTGCTTCTGCCCTTCAGCCCTGAGGGCCCAGGGCCAGCCCAGCTGCCATCTCACCATCCAGAGGGGGACCTGCCCTTACCCCCTGCCACCACACCCACACACACAGCCCTGCACACACTCACGGGCTCCCCTGCCTGTAGCCTGCCTCTCAAACAGTCTCCTTCTGCCCCCTAGCCCCCTTACAGCCTGTGCCACGGCCCCCCACAGACACCTGGGCATCAGCAGCGCAGACATGCAAACAGCTCCCCTCACCCCCACTCCATTTGCTCCAAGGTTGTCAAGAGTCTTTTTTTCATGCTGTAGGGGAGGGAGTTGAGACAGTCCAATGTCCTGGGGAGCAAGAACTGCAAACAGTCCATCTACATTGTAACATTTGGGTCTCCTGCCGCCCAATCCCTAGTGTGCTGTGCAGACCTTTGACTGGCAAAAACACCCCATCTGAGCGTGAGATATGGCTGGGCTAGTGGCTCTTTCTGTGGACTAAGAGACAGACAGACAGAGTTTTCAGGTTCAAAACCTATACTTTCCAGAAGATGGTCATTCACTTCGGTTTAAAAAAAAAAAAAAAAAAAAAAAGGCTTTTTATTTTTTTCGCCCTGCCTGGGTAACCTGTCTGCTGCCAGTTTCAAAGTGAAAAAAGGGAAAAATCTTTTTTGGAGGGAAAAGGACCAAAATGCAGGCAGGTGGACTCCGTGGAGGGTGGATGAGGAGTTGCTCCTGCCCTGGCACTAGAGCCCCAGCTGCTGTTCCAGGTGCTCTCTGATACCAGAGATCTCCGTGTGTCGTGTCATGACACTGTCTCCAGCACTGACCCTCAGGATAATGAGGATTCAAAACGAGGCAGGTCATATTGCCTTCAAAAGTAAATCCAGGGAGGTTTGGCGGTATGTCAGAGGGTTAAGGGCTTGTGGCGCTCACGAAAAGGGGACAGGTGGAAGGATCTGGGGTCTGGCCCCCAGACCGCCACCTGCCGGGGAGTCGCTTTACAGGGGGTGAAGCAGGTCTTTAGGAGTTCTATCTTTCTCTCCCACCCTGTATTTCCTCTGCTCTCTCCTTTTGTGTCTGTCAGATGCAAGGTCAGTAACAACAACAACAACAACAACAACAATAACCACCACAGTGACCAAGCAACAAGGGCAGCGAAAGGGGAACAAATGGAGTGCAGGAGCTGTGGATTATTCGTGGTGCAGGCACTCAGCTGTGGCAATAACCCCTTGAGGCAATCAATCCATAAATGAAGAAGTAATACAGGTAACAGAGACTTATATGTCCCAGTGTGTTTCCACTGAGTTAATGTAAATGCACTTTTAATTACTTCTTCATTTATTTATTACCTTGCCACGAGAATTTCTTTTCATTGCTAAAAAAAAGTGCCCCTTCAAGGGTACCAGGTGGTGCCACACCCAGTTAAGCACTCATGTTACAATGCAGGAGGACTGGGCTTCAACACCCTGGTCCCCACCTGCCAGGGGAAATCTTTACAAGTGGTGCAGAAGTGCTGCAGGTGTTTCTCTCTGTGTCTCAAACTCTCTCTCCCTCCCTTCCCTCTCAATTCCTATCTATTTATTCCAGTGAATAATCAAGAAAATAGAAAGTAATAAAAGAAAAAGGAAAAGGAAATATGCCACGACTTCAAATGGGCTACTCAGGAAAATGCTTTCCTTGTTAAGATCCTCACAGCATTCCATATGCAGAAAGGCAAAGACACCATGTATTTTTTAACACAGATTTTATATTTATTTATTTGTTTATTTATTTAGGTGCTTACTCACTTTTGTTATTGTTGAATTAATGTTTTACATTTGACATTGACTAAGGATCTGACACCAGGGGTCTCCAGTACCCCTAGATGGTACTCTCCCTCTACAAAACCGATCCATTGACCTGTCCATCCATCCATCCACCCATCCATCTATCCATCCATCCATCCATCCATCCATCCATCCATCCATCCATCCATCCATCCATCCAGCAGTCAACCAAGCTAAGTACAAAAGGAGATCTCTCCTTGAATGGAGAAGAGAATCAACGATGCACAGGTAGGTTGCAAAGGGGCCAGTTTGGCTGAATAGGGCAGAGAGGCTGAACCAGGGAATGTGTTGGGGCGTGTGGGTTTGGGTGGAGTGAGCCGGAGACCCTGTGAGCTGGGTCACATTAGGGGCAGGCAGGGGGTGGAAGGGGATGCGAACAGCTGTCACTGGAGAACCATCACAAGTGCTGGAGCTGGTGAGCAGGGCACCTGGAAGAGAGGACAGACAAAGGAGAGAAGCAAAGTGCAGAGGAGAGGAGAGGGGAGAGGATGGTGAGGACAGGAGAGGACAGGAGAGGACAGGAGTGGAGGGGACCTGAGAAACCTACCTGGACAAAGGCAGCATACAGACATCCAGGAAGGCAGGCAGGCATGCAGGCAGCTCTGGCCTGGGCTCCCTGGATCCCGGGCACACCTCCACCTGTCTTCTCTTGGCTGCCAGCCCTGAGGTCCCTCTTCGGTCAGCACTGTCTTCCCATCCTTCCGTCCCTCTGTGCCAGGGCCCAGGCGTCTGGGCGCTGTTGCCTCACCTAGTGGCAGGGCAGTTGGGCTACCCAGTGCCAGTGTGGCCAGCACAGATTGCCAGGGGCTAGGACATCACAGAGGGCTCCTGTGGTTGCTAGGCTACGGGGACCCTGCCCATCCAGTTGACCAGCAGCCATGACCCCCACGCTGAACTTGACCTGAGGGGTGGTGGCCAGCCACCAGAGCCAGAGCCCCAGGGCAAAGCAGGTGCTGGTCGGCCGGGCCAAGGGGCTATGGGCAGATTGGTGTGTGTCTGGGCATGGCGCTGGCATCTGACAGCCCAGGGCTGGGGACCAAGTTCCGCCAGGCCCCTGTCCCACCATGTGCACTGACACACAGTCTTGCTGACTGACTGACAGTTCCCGCCCCAGAGATACCCACACCAGGTCCCTGGGTGCCCTGAGCTGCCCCTGAGGGTTGGTGGGTGCCTGCCTGGACACCTGCCTCCGTAATGGAGGCCTCTATTAATCCCGTTGCCTACTGACAGCTGCCCTCCTGCCCCTCCTACTCCTCCTCCTCTTCTTCCTCCTCCTCTTCCTCCTCCTCCTCTTCCTCCTCCTCCTCCTCCTCCTCCTTCTCCTCCTCCTCCTCTACCTCCTCCTCTTCTTCCTCATCCTCAGAGGGACTCAATCAGGGCCCTTGGCCTAGGCAAGCCAGGGCTGCTGCTCTGGCTGCTGCAGCTTCTATCCAGTGGGTGGGTGCAGGAATCTGTTCCTGTCAGTCCCTGATTCCTGGGACCTTCCATGCCTCCAGCTCCCCCCACTCTCTAGTCCATACCCCTCCTCAAGGATGCCCCCTTTCCCCTTGCCCTCTGTCCCCCAGCTCCCCAACTAACATCTACTGTGTGCTTCCCTGTGCTACTTTACTGCCACCCTGCTTCTGCCCTTCAGCCCTGAGGGCCCAGGGCCAGCCCAGCTGCCATCTCACCATCCAGAGGGGGACCTGCCCTTACCCCCTGCCACCACACCCACACACACAGCCCTGCACACACTCACGGGCTCCCCTGCCTGTAGCCTGCCTCTCAAACAGTCTCCTTCTGCCCCCTAGCCCCCTTACAGCCTGTGCCACGGCCCCCCACAGACACCTGGGCATCAGCAGCGCAGACATGCAAACAGCTCCCCTCACCCCCACTCCATTTGCTCCAAGGTTGTCAAGAGTCTTTTTTTCATGCTGTAGGGGAGGGAGTTGAGACAGTCCAATGTCCTGGGGAGCAAGAACTGCAAACAGTCCATCTACATTGTAACATTTGGGTCTCCTGCCGCCCAATCCCTAGTGTGCTGTGCAGACCTTTGACTGGCAAAAACACCCCATCTGAGCGTGAGATATGGCTGGGCTAGTGGCTCTTTCTGTGGACTAAGAGACAGACAGACAGAGTTTTCAGGTTCAAAACCTATACTTTCCAGAAGATGGTCATTCACTTCGGTTTAAAAAAAAAAAAAAAAAAAGGCTTTTTATTTTTTTCGCCCTGCCTGGGTAACCTGTCTGCTGCCAGTTTCAAAGTGAAAAAAGGGAAAAATCTTTTTTGGAGGGAAAAGGACCAAAATGCAGGCAGGTGGACTCCGTGGAGGGTGGATGAGGAGTTGCTCCTGCCCTGGCACTAGAGCCCCAGCTGCTGTTCCAGGTGCTCTCTGATACCAGAGATCTCCGTGTGTCGTGTCATGACACTGTCTCCAGCACTGACCCTCAGGATAATGAGGATTCAAAACGAGGCAGGTCATATTGCCTTCAAAAGTAAATCCAGGGAGGTTTGGCGGTATGTCAGAGGGTTAAGGGCTTGTGGCGCTCACGAAAAGGGGACAGGTGGAAGGATCTGGGGTCTGGCCCCCAGACCGCCACCTGCCGGGGAGTCGCTTTACAGGGGGTGAAGCAGGTCTTTAGGAGTTCTATCTTTCTCTCCCACCCTGTATTTCCTCTGCTCTCTCCTTTTGTGTCTGTCAGATGCAAGGTCAGTAACAACAACAACAACAACAACAACAACAACAACAACAATAACCACCACAGTGACCAAGCAACAAGGGCAGCGAAAGGGGAACAAATGGAGTGCAGGAGCTGTGGATTATTCGTGGTGCAGGCACTCAGCTGTGGCAATAACCCCTTGAGGCAATCAATCCATAAATGAAGAAGTAATACAGGTAACAGAGACTTATATGTCCCAGTGTGTTTCCACTGAGTTAATGTAAATGCACTTTTAATTACTTCTTCATTTATGTATTACCTTGCCACGAGAATTTCTTTTCATTGCTAAAAAAAAGTGCCCCTTCAAGGGTACCAGGTGGTGCCACACCCAGTTAAGCACTCATGTTACAATGCAGGAGGACTGGGCTTCAACACCCTGGTCCCCACCTGCCAGGGGAAATCTTTACAAGTGGTGCAGAAGTGCTGCAGGTGTTTCTCTCTGTGTCTCAAACTCTCTCTCCCTCCCTTCCCTCTCAATTCCTATCTATTTATTCCAGTGAATAATCAAGAAAATAGAAAGTAATAAAAGAAAAAGGAAAAGGAAATATGCCACGACTTCAAATGGGCTACTCAGGAAAATGCTTTCCTTGTTAAGATCCTCACAGCATTCCATATGCAGAAAGGCAAAGACACCATGTATTTTTTAACACAGATTTTATATTTATTTATTTGTTTATTTATTTAGGTGCTTACTCACTTTTGTTATTGTTGAATTAATGTTTTACATTTGACATTGACTAAGGATCTGACACCAGGGGTCTCCAGTAACCCTAGATGGTACTCTCCCTCTACAAAACCGATCCATTGACCTGTCCATCCATCCATCCACCCATCCATCTATCCATCCATCCATCCATCCATCCATCCATCCATCCATCCATCCATCCATCCAGCAGTCAACCAAGCTAAGTGCAAAAGGAGATCTCTCCTTGAATGGTGAAGAGAATCAACGATGCACAGGTAGGTTGCAAAGGGGCCAGTTTGGCTGAATAGGGCAGAGAGGCTGAACCAGGGAATGTGTTGGGGCGTGTGGGTTTGGGTGGAGTGAGCCGGAGACCCTGTGAGCTGGGTCACATTAGGGGCAGGCAGGGGGTGGAAGGGGATGCGAACAGCTGTCACTGGAGAACCATCACAAGTGCTGGAGCTGGTGAGCAGGGCACCTGGAAGAGAGGACAGACAAAGGAGAGAAGCAAAGTGCAGAGGAGAGGAGAGGGGAGAGGATGGTGAGGACAGGAGAGGACAGGAGAGGACAGGAGTGGAGGGGACCTGAGAAACCTACCTGGACAAAGGCAGCATACAGACATCCAGGAAGGCAGGCAGGCATGCAGGCAGCTCTGGCCTGGGCTCCCTGGATCCCGGGCACACCTGCACCTGTCTTCTCTTGGCTGCCAGCCCTGAGGTCCCTCTTCGGTCAGCACTGTCTTCCCATCCTTCCGTCCCTCTGTGCCAGGGCCCAGGCGTCTGGGCGCTGTTGCCTCACCTAGTGGCAGGGCAGTTGGGCTACCCAGTGCCAGTGTGGCCAGCACAGATTGCCAGGGGCTAGGACATCACAGAGGGCTCCTGTGGTTGCTAGGCTACGGGGACCCTGCCCATCCAGTTGACCAGCAGCCATGACCCCCACGCTGAACTTGACCTGAGGGGTGGTGGCCAGCCACCAGAGCCAGAGCCCCAGGGCAAAGCAGGTGCTGGTCGGCCGGGCCAAGGGGCTATGGGCAGATTGGTGTGTGTCTGGGCATGGGGCTGGCATCTGACAGCCCAGGGCTGGGGACCAAGGTCCGCCAGGCCCCTGTCCCACCATGTGCACTGACACACAGTCTTGCTGACTGACTGACAGTTCCCGCCCCAGAGATACCCACACCAGGTCCCTGGGTGCCCTGAGCTGCCCCTGAGGTTTGGTGGGTGCCTGCCTGGACACCTGCCTCCGTAATGGAGGCCTCTATTAATCCCGTTGCCTACTGACAGCTGCCCTCCTGCCCCTCCTACTCCTCCTCCTCTTCTTCCTCCTCCTCTTCCTCCTCCTCCTCCTCCTCCTCCTTCTCCTCCTCCTCCTCTACCTCCTCCTCTTCTTCCTCATCCTCAGAGGGACTCAATCAGGGCCCTTGGCCTAGGCAAGCCAGGGCTGCTGCTCTGGCTGCTGCAGCTTCTATCCAGTGGGTGGGTGCAGGAATCTGTTCCTGTCAGTCCCTGATTCCTGGGACCTTCCATGCCTCCAGCTCCCCCCACTCTCTAGTCCATACCCCTCCTCAAGGATGCCCCCTTTCCCCTTGCCCTCTGTCCCCCAGCTCCCCAACTAACATCTACTGTGTGCTTCCCTGTGCTACTTTACTGCCACCCTGCTTCTGCCCTTCAGCCCTGAGGGCCCAGGGCCAGCCCAGCTGCCATCTCACCATCCAGAGGGGGACCTGCCCTTACCCCCTGCCACCACACCCACACACACAGCCCTGCACACACTCACGGGCTCCCCTGCCTGTAGCCTGCCTCTCAAACAGTCTCCTTCTGCCCCCTAGCCCCCTTACAGCCTGTGCCACGGCCCCCCACAGACACCTGGGCATCAGCAGCGCAGACATGCAAACAGCTCCCCTCACCCCCACTCCATTTGCTCCAAGGTTGTCAAGAGTCTTTTTTTCATGCTGTAGGGGAGGGAGTTGAGACAGTCCAATGTCCTGGGGAGCAAGAACTGCAAACAGTCCATCTACATTGTAACATTTGGGTCTCCTGCCGCCCAATCCCTAGTGTGCTGTGCAGACCTTTGACTGGCAAAAACACCCCATCTGAGCGTGAGATATGGCTGGGCTAGTGGCTCTTTCTGTGGACTAAGAGACAGACAGACAGAGTTTTCAGGTTCAAAACCTATACTTTCCAGAAGATGGTCATTCACTTCGGTTTAAAAAAAAAAAAAAAAAAAGGCTTTTTATTTTTTTCGCCCTGCCTGGGTAACCTGTCTGCTGCCAGTTTCAAAGTGAAAAAAGGGAAAAATCTTTTTTGGAGGGAAAAGGACCAAAATGCAGGCAGGTGGACTCCGTGGAGGGTGGATGAGGAGTTGCTCCTGCCCTGGCACTAGAGCCCCAGCTGCTGTTCCAGGTGCTCTCTGATACCAGAGATCTCCGTGTGTCGTGTCATGACACTGTCTCCAGCACTGACCCTCAGGATAATGAGGATTCAAAACGAGGCAGGTCATATTGCCTTCAAAAGTAAATCCAGGGAGGTTTGGCGGTATGTCAGAGGGTTAAGGGCTTGTGGCGCTCACGAAAAGGGGACAGGTGGAAGGATCTGGGGTCTGGCCCCCAGACCGCCACCTGCCGGGGAGTCGCTTTACAGGGGGTGAAGCAGGTCTTTAGGAGTTCTATCTTTCTCTCCCACCCTGTATTTCCTCTGCTCTCTCCTTTTGTGTCTGTCAGATGCAAGGTCAGTAACAACAACAACAACAACAACAACAACAACAACAACAATAACCACCACAGTGACCAAGCAACAAGGGCAGCGAAAGGGGAACAAATGGAGTGCAGGAGCTGTGGATTATTCGTGGTGCAGGCACTCAGCTGTGGCAATAACCCCTTGAGGCAATCAATCCATAAATGAAGAAGTAATACAGGTAACAGAGACTTATATGTCCCAGTGTGTTTCCACTGAGTTAATGTAAATGCACTTTTAATTACTTCTTCATTTATGTATTACCTTGCCACGAGAATTTCTTTTCATTGCTAAAAAAAAGTGCCCCTTCAAGGGTACCAGGTGGTGCCACACCCAGTTAAGCACTCATGTTACAATGCAGGAGGACTGGGCTTCAACACCCTGGTCCCCACCTGCCAGGGGAAATCTTTACAAGTGGTGCAGAAGTGCTGCAGGTGTTTCTCTCTGTGTCTCAAACTCTCTCTCCCTCCCTTCCCTCTCAATTCCTATCTATTTATTCCAGTGAATAATCAAGAAAATAGAAAGTAATAAAAGAAAAAGGAAAAGGAAATATGCCACGACTTCAAATGGGCTACTCAGGAAAATGCTTTCCTTGTTAAGATCCTCACAGCATTCCATATGCAGAAAGGCAAAGACACCATGTATTTTTTAACACAGATTTTATATTTATTTATTTGTTTATTTATTTAGGTGCTTACTCACTTTTGTTATTGTTGAATTAATGTTTTACATTTGACATTGACTAAGGATCTGACACCAGGGGTCTCCAGTAACCCTAGATGGTACTCTCCCTCTACAAAACCGATCCATTGACCTGTCCATCCATCCATCCACCCATCCATCTATCCATCCATCCATCCATCCATCCATCCATCCATCCATCCAGCAGTCAACCAAGCTAAGTACAAAAGGAGATCTCTCCTTGAATGGTGAAGAGAATCAACGATGCACAGGTAGGTTGCAAAGGGGCCAGTTTGGCTGAATAGGGCAGAGAGGCTGAACCAGGGAATGTGTTGGGGCGTGTGGGTTTGGGTGGAGTGAGCCGGAGACCCTGTGAGCTGGGTCACATTAGGGGCAGGCAGGGGGTGGAAGGGGATGCGAACAGCTGTCACTGGAGAACCATCACAAGTGCTGGAGCTGGTGAGCAGGGCGCCTGGAAGAGAGGACAGACAAAGGAGAGAAGCAAAGTGCAGAGGAGAGGAGAGGGGAGAGGATGGTGAGGACAGGAGAGGACAGGAGAGGACAGGAGTGGAGGGGACCTGAGAAACCTACCTGGACAAAGGCAGCATACAGACATCCAGGAAGGCAGGCAGGCATGCAGGCAGCTCTGGCCTGGGCTCCCTGGATCCCGGGCACACCTCCACCTGTCTTCTCTTGGCTGCCAGCCCTGAGGTCCCTCTTCGGTCAGCACTGTCTTCCCATCCTTCCGTCCCTCTGTGCCAGGGCCCAGGCGTCTGGGCGCTGTTGCCTCACCTAGTGGCAGGGCAGTTGGGCTACCCAGTGCCAGTGTGGCCAGCACAGATTGCCAGGGGCTAGGACATCACAGAGGGCTCCTGTGGTTGCTAGGCTACGGGGACCCTGCCCATCCAGTTGACCAGCAGCCATGACCCCCACGCTGAACTTGACCTGAGGGGTGGTGGCCAGCCACCAGAGCCAGAGCCCCAGGGCAAAGCAGGTGCTGGTCGGCCGGGCCAAGGGGCTATGGGCAGATTGGTGTGTGTCTGGGCATGGGGCTGGCATCTGACAGCCCAGGGCTGGGGACCAAGGTCCGCCAGGCCCCTGTCCCACCATGTGCACTGACACACAGTCTTGCTGACTGACTGACAGTTCCCGCCCCAGAGATACCCACACCAGGTCCCTGGGTGCCCTGAGCTGCCCCTGAGGTTTGGTGGGTGCCTGCCTGGACACCTGCCTCCGTAATGGAGGCCTCTATTAATCCCGTTGCCTACTGACAGCTGCCCTCCTGCCCCTCCTACTCCTCCTCCTCTTCTTCCTCCTCCTCTTCCTCCTCCTCCTCCTCCTCCTCCTCCTTCTCCTCCTCCTCCTCTACCTCCTCCTCTTCTTCCTCATCCTCAGAGGGACTCAATCAGGGCCCTTGGCCTAGGCAAGCCAGGGCTGCTGCTCTGGCTGCTGCAGCTTCTATCCAGTGGGTGGGTGCAGGAATCTGTTCCTGTCAGTCCCTGATTCCTGGGACCTTCCATGCCTCCAGCTCCCCCCACTCTCTAGTCCATACCCCTCCTCAAGGATGCCCCCTTTCCCCTTGCCCTCTGTCCCCCAGCTCCCCAACTAACATCTACTGTGTGCTTCCCTGTGCTACTTTACTGCCACCCTGCTTCTGCCCTTCAGCCCTGAGGGCCCAGGGCCAGCCCAGCTGCCATCTCACCATCCAGAGGGGGACCTGCCCTTACCCCCTGCCACCACACCCACACACACAGCCCTGCACACACTCACGGGCTCCCCTGCCTGTAGCCTGCCTCTCAAACAGTCTCCTTCTGCCCCCTAGCCCCCTTACAGCCTGTGCCACGGCCCCCCACAGACACCTGGGCATCAGCAGCGCAGACATGCAAACAGCTCCCCTCACCCCCACTCCATTTGCTCCAAGGTTGTCAAGAGTCTTTTTTTCATGCTGTAGGGGAGGGAGTTGAGACAGTCCAATGTCCTGGGGAGCAAGAACTGCAAACAGTCCATCTACATTGTAACATTTGGGTCTCCTGCCGCCCAATCCCTAGTGTGCTGTGCAGACCTTTGACTGGCAAAAACACCCCATCTGAGCGTGAGATATGGCTGGGCTAGTGGCTCTTTCTGTGGACTAAGAGACAGACAGACAGAGTTTTCAGGTTCAATACCTATACTTTCCAGAAGATGGTCATTCACTTCGGTTTAAAAAAAAAAAAAAAAAAAAAGGCTTTTTATTTTTTTCGCCCTGCCTGGGTAACCTGTCTGCTGCCAGTTTCAAAGTGAAAAAAGGGAAAAATCTTTTTTGGAGGGAAAAGGACCAAAATGCAGGCAGGTGGACTCCGTGGAGGGTGGATGAGGAGTTGCTCCTGCCCTGGCACTAGAGCCCCAGCTGCTGTTCCAGGTGCTCTCTGATACCAGAGATCTCCGTGTGTCGTGTCATGACACTGTCTCCAGCACTGACCCTCAGGATAATGAGGATTCAAAACGAGGCAGGTCATATTGCCTTCAAAAGTAAATCCAGGGAGGTTTGGCGGTATGTCAGAGGGTTAAGGGCTTGTGGCGCTCACGAAAAGGGGACAGGTGGAAGGATCTGGGGTCTGGCCCCCAGACCGCCACCTGCCGGGGAGTCGCTTTACAGGGGGTGAAGCAGGTCTTTAGGAGTTCTATCTTTCTCTCCCACCCTGTATTTCCTCTGCTCTCTCCTTTTGTGTCTGTCAGATGCAAGGTCAGTAACAACAACAACAACAACAACAACAATAACCACCACAGTGACCAAGCAACAAGGGCAGCGAAAGGGGAACAAATGGAGTGCAGGAGCTGTGGATTATTCGTGGTGCAGGCACTCAGCTGTGGCAATAACCCCTTGAGGCAATCAATCCATAAATGAAGAAGTAATACAGGTAACAGAGACTTATATGTCCCAGTGTGTTTCCACTGAGTTAATGTAAATGCACTTTTAATTACTTCTTCATTTATGTATTACCTTGCCACGAGAATTTCTTTTCATTGCTAAAAAAAAGTGCCCCTTCAAGGGTACCAGGTGGTGCCACACCCAGTTAAGCACTCATGTTACAATGCAGGAGGACTGGGCTTCAACACCCTGGTCCCCACCTGCCAGGGGAAATCTTTACAAGTGGTGCAGAAGTGCTGCAGGTGTTTCTCTCTGTGTCTCAAACTCTCTCTCCCTCCCTTCCCTCTCAATTCCTATCTATTTATTCCAGTGAATAATCAAGAAAATAGAAAGTAATAAAAGAAAAAGGAAAAGGAAATATGCCACGACTTCAAATGGGCTACTCAGGAAAATGCTTTCCTTGTTAAGATCCTCACAGCATTCCATATGCAGAAAGGCAAAGACACCATGTATTTTTTAACACAGATTTTATATTTATTTATTTGTTTATTTATTTAGGTGCTTACTCACTTTTGTTATTGTTGAATTAATGTTTTACATTTGACATTGACTAAGGATCTGACACCAGGGGTCTCCAGTAACCCTAGATGGTACTCTCCCTCTACAAAACCGATCCATTGACCTGTCCATCCATCCATCCACCCATCCATCTATCCATCCATCCATCCATCCATCCATCCATCCATCCATCCATCCATCCAGCAGTCAACCAAGCTAAGTGCAAAAGGAGATCTCTCCTTGAATGGTGAAGAGAATCAACGATGCACAGGTAGGTTGCAAAGGGGCCAGTTTGGCTGAATAGGGCAGAGAGGCTGAACCAGGGAATGTGTTGGGGCGTGTGGGTTTGGGTGGAGTGAGCCGGAGACCCTGTGAGCTGGGTCACATTAGGGGCAGGCAGGGGGTGGAAGGGGATGCGAACAGCTGTCACTGGAGAACCATCACAAGTGCTGGAGCTGGTGAGCAGGGCACCTGGAAGAGAGGACAGACAAAGGAGAGAAGCAAAGTGCAGAGGAGAGGAGAGGGGAGAGGATGGTGAGGACAGGAGAGGACAGGAGAGGACAGGAGTGGAGGGGACCTGAGAAACCTACCTGGACAAAGGCAGCATACAGACATCCAGGAAGGCAGGCAGGCATGCAGGCAGCTCTGGCCTGGGCTCCCTGGATCCCGGGCACACCTGCACCTGTCTTCTCTTGGCTGCCAGCCCTGAGGTCCCTCTTCGGTCAGCACTGTCTTCCCATCCTTCCGTCCCTCTGTGCCAGGGCCCAGGCGTCTGGGCGCTGTTGCCTCACCTAGTGGCAGGGCAGTTGGGCTACCCAGTGCCAGTGTGGCCAGCACAGATTGCCAGGGGCTAGGACATCACAGAGGGCTCCTGTGGTTGCTAGGCTACGGGGACCCTGCCCATCCAGTTGACCAGCAGCCATGACCCCCACGCTGAACTTGACCTGAGGGGTGGTGGCCAGCCACCAGAGCCAGAGCCCCAGGGCAAAGCAGGTGCTGGTCGGCCGGGCCAAGGGGCTATGGGCAGATTGGTGTGTGTCTGGGCATGGGGCTGGCATCTGACAGCCCAGGGCTGGGGACCAAGGTCCGCCAGGCCCCTGTCCCACCATGTGCACTGACACACAGTCTTGCTGACTGACTGACAGTTCCCGCCCCAGAGATACCCACACCAGGTCCCTGGGTGCCCTGAGCTGCCCCTGAGGTTTGGTGGGTGCCTGCCTGGACACCTGCCTCCGTAATGGAGGCCTCTATTAATCCCGTTGCCTACTGACAGCTGCCCTCCTGCCCCTCCTACTCCTCCTCCTCTTCTTCCTCCTCCTCTTCCTCCTCCTCCTCCTCCTCCTCCTCCTCCTTCTCCTCCTCCTCCTCTACCTCCTCCTCTTCTTCCTCATCCTCAGAGGGACTCAATCAGGGCCCTTGGCCTAGGCAAGCCAGGGCTGCTGCTCTGGCTGCTGCAGCTTCTATCCAGTGGGTGGGTGCAGGAATCTGTTCCTGTCAGTCCCTGATTCCTGGGACCTTCCATGCCTCCAGCTCCCCCCACTCTCTAGTCCATACCCCTCCTCAAGGATGCCCCCTTTCCCCTTGCCCTCTGTCCCCCAGCTCCCCAACTAACATCTACTGTGTGCTTCCCTGTGCTACTTTACTGCCACCCTGCTTCTGCCCTTCAGCCCTGAGGGCCCAGGGCCAGCCCAGCTGCCATCTCACCATCCAGAGGGGGACCTGCCCTTACCCCCTGCCACCACACCCACACACACAGCCCTGCACACACTCACGGGCTCCCCTGCCTGTAGCCTGCCTCTCAAACAGTCTCCTTCTGCCCCCTAGCCCCCTTACAGCCTGTGCCACGGCCCCCCACAGACACCTGGGCATCAGCAGCGCAGACATGCAAACAGCTCCCCTCACCCCCACTCCATTTGCTCCAAGGTTGTCAAGAGTCTTTTTTTCATGCTGTAGGGGAGGGAGTTGAGACAGTCCAATGTCCTGGGGAGCAAGAACTGCAAACAGTCCATCTACATTGTAACATTTGGGTCTCCTGCCGCCCAATCCCTAGTGTGCTGTGCAGACCTTTGACTGGCAAAAACACCCCATCTGAGCGTGAGATATGGCTGGGCTAGTGGCTCTTTCTGTGGACTAAGAGACAGACAGACAGAGTTTTCAGGTTCAAAACCTATACTTTCCAGAAGATGGTCATTCACTTCGGTTTAAAAAAAAAAAAAAAAAAAAAAGGCTTTTTATTTTTTTCGCCCTGCCTGGGTAACCTGTCTGCTGCCAGTTTCAAAGTGAAAAAAGGGAAAAATCTTTTTTGGAGGGAAAAGGACCAAAATGCAGGCAGGTGGACTCCGTGGAGGGTGGATGAGGAGTTGCTCCTGCCCTGGCACTAGAGCCCCAGCTGCTGTTCCAGGTGCTCTCTGATACCAGAGATCTCCGTGTGTCGTGTCATGACACTGTCTCCAGCACTGACCCTCAGGATAATGAGGATTCAAAACGAGGCAGGTCATATTGCCTTCAAAAGTAAATCCAGGGAGGTTTGGCGGTATGTCAGAGGGTTAAGGGCTTGTGGCGCTCACGAAAAGGGGACAGGTGGAAGGATCTGGGGTCTGGCCCCCAGACCGCCACCTGCCGGGGAGTCGCTTTACAGGGGGTGAAGCAGGTCTTTAGGAGTTCTATCTTTCTCTCCCACCCTGTATTTCCTCTGCTCTCTCCTTTTGTGTCTGTCAGATGCAAGGTCAGTAACAACAACAACAACAACAACAACAACAACAACAATAACCACCACAGTGACCAAGCAACAAGGGCAGCGAAAGGGGAACAAATGGAGTGCAGGAGCTGTGGATTATTCGTGGTGCAGGCACTCAGCTGTGGCAATAACCCCTTGAGGCAATCAATCCATAAATGAAGAAGTAATACAGGTAACAGAGACTTATATGTCCCAGTGTGTTTCCACTGAGTTAATGTAAATGCACTTTTAATTACTTCTTCATTTATGTATTACCTTGCCACGAGAATTTCTTTTCATTGCTAAAAAAAAGTGCCCCTTCAAGGGTACCAGGTGGTGCCACACCCAGTTAAGCACTCATGTTACAATGCAGGAGGACTGGGCTTCAACACCCTGGTCCCCACCTGCCAGGGGAAATCTTTACAAGTGGTGCAGAAGTGCTGCAGGTGTTTCTCTCTGTGTCTCAAACTCTCTCTCCCTCCCTTCCCTCTCAATTCCTATCTATTTATTCCAGTGAATAATCAAGAAAATAGAAAGTAATAAAAGAAAAAGGAAAAGGAAATATGCCACGACTTCAAATGGGCTACTCAGGAAAATGCTTTCCTTGTTAAGATCCTCACAGCATTCCATATGCAGAAAGGCAAAGACACCATGTATTTTTTAACACAGATTTTATATTTATTTATTTGTTTATTTATTTAGGTGCTTACTCACTTTTGTTATTGTTGAATTAATGTTTTACATTTGACATTGACTAAGGATCTGACACCAGGGGTCTCCAGTAACCCTAGATGGTACTCTCCCTCTACAAAACCGATCCATTGACCTGTCCATCCATCCATCCACCCATCCATCTATCCATCCATCCATCCATCCATCCATCCATCCATCCAGCAGTCAACCAAGCTAAGTACAAAAGGAGATCTCTCCTTGAATGGTGAAGAGAATCAACGATGCACAGGTAGGTTGCAAAGGGGCCAGTTTGGCTGAATAGGGCAGAGAGGCTGAACCAGGGAATGTGTTGGGGCGTGTGGGTTTGGGTGGAGTGAGCCAGAGACCCTGTGAGCTGGGTCACATTAGGGGCAGGCAGGGGGTGGAAGGGGATGCGAACAGCTGTCACTGGAGAACCATCACAAGTGCTGGAGCTGGTGAGCAGGGCGCCTGGAAGAGAGGACAGACAAAGGAGAGAAGCAAAGTGCAGAGGAGAGGAGAGGGGAGAGGATGGTGAGGACAGGAGAGGACAGGAGAGGACAGGAGTGGAGGGGACCTGAGAAACCTACCTGGACAAAGGCAGCATACAGACATCCAGGAAGGCAGGCAGGCATGCAGGCAGCTCTGGCCTGGGCTCCCTGGATCCCGGGCACACCTCCACCTGTCTTCTCTTGGCTGCCAGCCCTGAGGTCCCTCTTCGGTCAGCACTGTCTTCCCATCCTTCCGTCCCTCTGTGCCAGGGCCCAGGCGTCTGGGCGCTGTTGCCTCACCTAGTGGCAGGGCAGTTGGGCTACCCAGTGCCAGTGTGGCCAGCACAGATTGCCAGGGGCTAGGACATCACAGAGGGCTCCTGTGGTTGCTAGGCTACGGGGACCCTGCCCATCCAGTTGACCAGCAGCCATGACCCCCACGCTGAACTTGACCTGAGGGGTGGTGGCCAGCCACCAGAGCCAGAGCCCCAGGGCAAAGCAGGTGCTGGTCGGCCGGGCCAAGGGGCTATGGGCAGATTGGTGTGTGTCTGGGCATGGGGCTGGCATCTGACAGCCCAGGGCTGGGGACCAAGGTCCGCCAGGCCCCTGTCCCACCATGTGCACTGACACACAGTCTTGCTGACTGACTGACAGTTCCCGCCCCAGAGATACCCACACCAGGTCCCTGGGTGCCCTGAGCTGCCCCTGAGGTTTGGTGGGTGCCTGCCTGGACACCTGCCTCCGTAATGGAGGCCTCTATTAATCCCGTTGCCTACTGACAGCTGCCCTCCTGCCCCTCCTACTCCTCCTCCTCTTCTTCCTCCTCCTCTTCCTCCTCCTCCTCCTCCTCCTCCTCCTTCTCCTCCTCCTCCTCTACCTCCTCCTCTTCTTCCTCATCCTCAGAGGGACTCAATCAGGGCCCTTGGCCTAGGCAAGCCAGGGCTGCTGCTCTGGCTGCTGCAGCTTCTATCCAGTGGGTGGGTGCAGGAATCTGTTCCTGTCAGTCCCTGATTCCTGGGACCTTCCATGCCTCCAGCTCCCCCCACTCTCTAGTCCATACCCCTCCTCAAGGATGCCCCCTTTCCCCTTGCCCTCTGTCCCCCAGCTCCCCAACTAACATCTACTGTGTGCTTCCCTGTGCTACTTTACTGCCACCCTGCTTCTGCCCTTCAGCCCTGAGGGCCCAGGGCCAGCCCAGCTGCCATCTCACCATCCAGAGGGGGACCTGCCCTTACCCCCTGCCACCACACCCACACACACAGCCCTGCACACACTCACGGGCTCCCCTGCCTGTAGCCTGCCTCTCAAACAGTCTCCTTCTGCCCCCTAGCCCCCTTACAGCCTGTGCCACGGCCCCCCACAGACACCTGGGCATCAGCAGCGCAGACATGCAAACAGCTCCCCTCACCCCCACTCCATTTGCTCCAAGGTTGTCAAGAGTCTTTTTTTCATGCTGTAGGGGAGGGAGTTGAGACAGTCCAATGTCCTGGGGAGCAAGAACTGCAAACAGTCCATCTACATTGTAACATTTGGGTCTCCTGCCGCCCAATCCCTAGTGTGCTGTGCAGACCTTTGACTGGCAAAAACACCCCATCTGAGCGTGAGATATGGCTGGGCTAGTGGCTCTTTCTGTGGACTAAGAGACAGACAGACAGAGTTTTCAGGTTCAATACCTATACTTTCCAGAAGATGGTCATTCACTTCGGTTTAAAAAAAAAAAAAAAAAAAAAAGGCTTTTTATTTTTTTCGCCCTGCCTGGGTAACCTGTCTGCTGCCAGTTTCAAAGTGAAAAAAGGGAAAAATCTTTTTTGGAGGGAAAAGGACCAAAATGCAGGCAGGTGGACTCCGTGGAGGGTGGATGAGGAGTTGCTCCTGCCCTGGCACTAGAGCCCCAGCTGCTGTTCCAGGTGCTCTCTGATACCAGAGATCTCCGTGTGTCGTGTCATGACACTGTCTCCAGCACTGACCCTCAGGATAATGAGGATTCAAAACGAGGCAGGTCATATTGCCTTCAAAAGTAAATCCAGGGAGGTTTGGCGGTATGTCAGAGGGTTAAGGGCTTGTGGCGCTCACGAAAAGGGGACAGGTGGAAGGATCTGGGGTCTGGCCCCCAGACCGCCACCTGCCGGGGAGTAGCTTTACAGGGGGTGAAGCAGGTCTTTAGGAGTTCTATCTTTCTCTCCCACCCTGTATTTCCTCTGCTCTCTCCTTTTGTGTCTGTCAGATGCAAGGTCAGTAACAACAACAACAACAACAACAACAATAACCACCACAGTGACCAAGCAACAAGGGCAGCGAAAGGGGAACAAATGGAGTGCAGGAGCTGTGGATTATTCGTGGTGCAGGCACTCAGCTGTGGCAATAACCCCTTGAGGCAATCAATCCATAAATGAAGAAGTAATACAGGTAACAGAGACTTATATGTCCCAGTGTGTTTCCACTGAGTTAATGTAAATGCACTTTTAATTACTTCTTCATTTATTTATTACCTTGCCACGAGAATTTCTTTTCATTGCTAAAAAAAAGTGCCCCTTCAAGGGTACCAGGTGGTGCCACACCCAGTTAAGCACTCATGTTACAATGCAGGAGGACTGGGCTTCAACACCCTGGTCCCCACCTGCCAGGGGAAATCTTTACAAGTGGTGCAGAAGTGCTGCAGGTGTTTCTCTCTGTGTCTCAAACTCTCTCTCCCTCCCTTCCCTCTCAATTCCTATCTATTTATTCCAGTGAATAATCAAGAAAATAGAAAGTAATAAAAGAAAAAGGAAAAGGAAATATGCCACGACTTCAAATGGGCTACTCAGGAAAATGCTTTCCTTGTTAAGATCCTCACAGCATTCCATATGCAGAAAGGCAAAGACACCATGTATTTTTTAACACAGATTTTATATTTATTTATTTGTTTATTTATTTAGGTGCTTACTCACTTTTGTTATTGTTGAATTAATGTTTTACATTTGACATTGACTAAGGATCTGACACCAGGGGTCTCCAGTAACCCTAGATGGTACTCTCCCTCTACAAAACCGATCCATTGACCTGTCCATCCATCCATCCACCCATCCATCTATCCATCCATCCATCCATCCATCCATCCATCCATCCAGCAGTCAACCAAGCTAAGTACAAAAGGAGATCTCTCCTTGAATGGTGAAGAGAATCAACGATGCACAGGTAGGTTGCAAAGGGGCCAGTTTGGCTGAATAGGGCAGAGAGGCTGAACCAGGGAATGTGTTGGGGCGTGTGGGTTTGGGTGGAGTGAGCCAGAGACCCTGTGAGCTGGGTCACATTAGGGGCAGGCAGGGGGTGGAAGGGGATGCGAACAGCTGTCACTGGAGAACCATCACAAGTGCTGGAGCTGGTGAGCAGGGCGCCTGGAAGAGAGGACAGACAAAGGAGAGAAGCAAAGTGCAGAGGAGAGGAGAGGGGAGAGGATGGTGAGGACAGGAGAGGACAGGAGAGGACAGGAGTGGAGGGGACCTGAGAAACCTACCTGGACAAAGGCAGCATACAGACATCCAGGAAGGCAGGCAGGCATGCAGGCAGCTCTGGCCTGGGCTCCCTGGATCCCGGGCACACCTCCACCTGTCTTCTCTTGGCTGCCAGCCCTGAGGTCCCTCTTCGGTCAGCACTGTCTTCCCATCCTTCCGTCCCTCTGTGCCAGGGCCCAGGCGTCTGGGCGCTGTTGCCTCACCTAGTGGCAGGGCAGTTGGGCTACCCAGTGCCAGTGTGGCCAGCACAGATTGCCAGGGGCTAGGACATCACAGAGGGCTCCTGTGGTTGCTAGGCTACGGGGACCCTGCCCATCCAGTTGACCAGCAGCCATGACCCCCACGCTGAACTTGACCTGAGGGGTGGTGGCCAGCCACCAGAGCCAGAGCCCCAGGGCAAAGCAGGTGCTGGTCGGCCGGGCCAAGGGGCTATGGGCAGATTGGTGTGTGTCTGGGCATGGGGCTGGCATCTGACAGCCCAGGGCTGGGGACCAAGGTCCGCCAGGCCCCTGTCCCACCATGTGCACTGACACACAGTCTTGCTGACTGACTGACAGTTCCCGCCCCAGAGATACCCACACCAGGTCCCTGGGTGCCCTGAGCTGCCCCTGAGGTTTGGTGGGTGCCTGCCTGGACACCTGCCTCCGTAATGGAGGCCTCTATTAATCCCGTTGCCTACTGACAGCTGCCCTCCTGCCCCTCCTACTCCTCCTCCTCTTCTTCCTCCTCCTCTTCCTCCTCCTCCTCCTCCTCCTCCTCCTTCTCCTCCTCCTCCTCTACCTCCTCCTCTTCTTCCTCATCCTCAGAGGGACTCAATCAGGGCCCTTGGCCTAGGCAAGCCAGGGCTGCTGCTCTGGCTGCTGCAGCTTCTATCCAGTGGGTGGGTGCAGGAATCTGTTCCTGTCAGTCCCTGATTCCTGGGACCTTCCATGCCTCCAGCTCCCCCCACTCTCTAGTCCATACCCCTCCTCAAGGATGCCCCCTTTCCCCTTGCCCTCTGTCCCCCAGCTCCCCAACTAACATCTACTGTGTGCTTCCCTGTGCTACTTTACTGCCACCCTGCTTCTGCCCTTCAGCCCTGAGGGCCCAGGGCCAGCCCAGCTGCCATCTCACCATCCAGAGGGGGACCTGCCCTTACCCCCTGCCACCACACCCACACACACAGCCCTGCACACACTCACGGGCTCCCCTGCCTGTAGCCTGCCTCTCAAACAGTCTCCTTCTGCCCCCTAGCCCCCTTACAGCCTGTGCCACGGCCCCCCACAGACACCTGGGCATCAGCAGCGCAGACATGCAAACAGCTCCCCTCACCCCCACTCCATTTGCTCCAAGGTTGTCAAGAGTCTTTTTTTCATGCTGTAGGGGAGGGAGTTGAGACAGTCCAATGTCCTGGGGAGCAAGAACTGCAAACAGTCCATCTACATTGTAACATTTGGGTCTCCTGCCGCCCAATCCCTAGTGTGCTGTGCAGACCTTTGACTGGCAAAAACACCCCATCTGAGCGTGAGATATGGCTGGGCTAGTGGCTCTTTCTGTGGACTAAGAGACAGACAGACAGAGTTTTCAGGTTCAATACCTATACTTTCCAGAAGATGGTCATTCACTTCGGTTTAAAAAAAAAAAAAAAAAAAAAAAGGCTTTTTATTTTTTTCGCCCTGCCTGGGTAACCTGTCTGCTGCCAGTTTCAAAGTGAAAAAAGGGAAAAATCTTTTTTGGAGGGAAAAGGACCAAAATGCAGGCAGGTGGACTCCGTGGAGGGTGGATGAGGAGTTGCTCCTGCCCTGGCACTAGAGCCCCAGCTGCTGTTCCAGGTGCTCTCTGATACCAGAGATCTCCGTGTGTCGTGTCATGACACTGTCTCCAGCACTGACCCTCAGGATAATGAGGATTCAAAACGAGGCAGGTCATATTGCCTTCAAAAGTAAATCCAGGGAGGTTTGGCGGTATGTCAGAGGGTTAAGGGCTTGTGGCGCTCACGAAAAGGGGACAGGTGGAAGGATCTGGGGTCTGGCCCCCAGACCGCCACCTGCCGGGGAGTCGCTTTACAGGGGGTGAAGCAGGTCTTTAGGAGTTCTATCTTTCTCTCCCACCCTGTATTTCCTCTGCTCTCTCCTTTTGTGTCTGTCAGATGCAAGGTCAGTAACAACAACAACAACAACAACAACAATAACCACCACAGTGACCAAGCAACAAGGGCAGCGAAAGGGGAACAAATGGAGTGCAGGAGCTGTGGATTATTCGTGGTGCAGGCACTCAGCTGTGGCAATAACCCCTTGAGGCAATCAATCCATAAATGAAGAAGTAATACAGGTAACAGAGACTTATATGTCCCAGTGTGTTTCCACTGAGTTAATGTAAATGCACTTTTAATTACTTCTTCATTTATTTATTACCTTGCCACGAGAATTTCTTTTCATTGCTAAAAAAAAGTGCCCCTTCAAGGGTACCAGGTGGTGCCACACCCAGTTAAGCACTCATGTTACAATGCAGGAGGACTGGGCTTCAACACCCTGGTCCCCACCTGCCAGGGGAAATCTTTACAAGTGGTGCAGAAGTGCTGCAGGTGTTTCTCTCTGTGTCTCAAACTCTCTCTCCCTCCCTTCCCTCTCAATTCCTATCTATTTATTCCAGTGAATAATCAAGAAAATAGAAAGTAATAAAAGAAAAAGGAAAAGGAAATATGCCACGACTTCAAATGGGCTACTCAGGAAAATGCTTTCCTTGTTAAGATCCTCACAGCATTCCATATGCAGAAAGGCAAAGACACCATGTATTTTTTAACACAGATTTTATATTTATTTATTTGTTTATTTATTTAGGTGCTTACTCACTTTTGTTATTGTTGAATTAATGTTTTACATTTGACATTGACTAAGGATCTGACACCAGGGGTCTCCAGTACCCCTAGATGGTACTCTCCCTCTACAAAACTGATCCATTGACCTGTCCATCCATCCATCCACCCATCCATCTATCCATCCATCCATCCATCCATCCATCCATCCATCCATCCATCCATCCATCCAGCAGTCAACCAAGCTAAGTACAAAAGGAGATCTCTCCTTGAATGGAGAAGAGAATCAACGATGCACAGGTAGGTTGCAAAGGGGCCAGTTTGGCTGAATAGGGCAGAGAGGCTGAACCAGGGAATGTGTTGGGGCGTGTGGGTTTGGGTGGAGTGAGCCGGAGACCCTGTGAGCTGGGTCACATTAGGGGCAGGCAGGGGGTGGAAGGGGATGCGAACAGCTGTCACTGGAGAACCATCACAAGTGCTGGAGCTGGTGAGCAGGGCACCTGGAAGAGAGGACAGACAAAGGAGAGAAGCAAAGTGCAGAGGAGAGGAGAGGGGAGAGGATGGTGAGGACAGGAGAGGACAGGAGAGGACAGGAGTGGAGGGGACCTGAGAAACCTACCTGGACAAAGGCAGCATACAGACATCCAGGAAGGCAGGCAGGCATGCAGGCAGCTCTGGCCTGGGCTCCCTGGATCCCGGGCACACCTCTACCTGTCTTCTCTTGGCTGCCAGCCCTGAGGTCCCTCTTCGGTCAGCACTGTCTTCCCATCCTTCCGTCCCTCTGTGCCAGGGCCCAGGCGTCTGGGCGCTGTTGCCTCACCTAGTGGCAGGGCAGTTGGGCTACCCAGTGCCAGTGTGGCCAGCACAGATTGCCAGGGGCTAGGACATCACAGAGGGCTCCTGTGGTTGCTAGGCTACGGGGACCCTGCCCATCCAGTTGACCAGCAGCCATGACCCCCACGCTGAACTTGACCTGAGGGGTGGTGGCCAGCCACCAGAGCCAGAGCCCCAGGGCAAAGCAGGTGCTGGTCGGCCGGGCCAAGGGGCTATGGGCAGATTGGTGTGTGTCTGGGCATGGGGCTGGCATCTGACAGCCCAGGGCTGGGGACCAAGGTCCGCCAGGCCCCTGTCCCACCATGTGCACTGACACACAGTCTTGCTGACTGACTGACAGTTCCCGCCCCAGAGATACCCACACCAGGTCCCTGGGTGCCCTGAGCTGCCCCTGAGGGTTGCTGGGTGCCTGCCTGGACACCTGCCTCCGTAATGGAGGCCTCTATTAATCCCGTTGCCTACTGACAGCTGCCCTCCTGCCCCTCCTACTCCTCCTCCTCTTCTTCCTCCTCCTCTTCCTCCTCCTCCTCCTCCTCCTCCTCCTTCTCCTCCTCCTCCTCTACCTCCTCCTCTTCTTCCTCATCCTCAGAGGGACTCAATCAGGGCCCTTGGCCTAGGCAAGCCAGGGCTGCTGCTCTGGCTGCTGCAGCTTCTATCCAGTGGGTGGGTGCAGGAATCTGTTCCTGTCAGTCCCTGATTCCTGGGACCTTCCATGCCTCCAGCTCCCCCCACTCTCTAGTCCATACCCCTCCTCAAGGATGCCCCCTTTCCCCTTGCCCTCTGTCCCCCAGCTCCCCAACTAACATCTACTGTGTGCTTCCCTGTGCTACTTTACTGCCACCCTGCTTCTGCCCTTCAGCCCTGAGGGCCCAGGGCCAGCCCAGCTGCCATCTCACCATCCAGAGGGGGACCTGCCCTTACCCCCTGCCACCACACCCACACACACAGCCCTGCACACACTCACGGGCTCCCCTGCCTGTAGCCTGCCTCTCAAACAGTCTCCTTCTGCCCCCTAGCCCCCTTACAGCCTGTGCCACGGCCCCCCACAGACACCTGGGCATCAGCAGCGCAGACATGCAAACAGCTCCCCTCACCCCCACTCCATTTGCTCCAAGGTTGTCAAGAGTCTTTTTTTCATGCTGTAGGGGAGGGAGTTGAGACAGTCCAATGTCCTGGGGAGCAAGAACTGCAAACAGTCCATCTACATTGTAACATTTGGGTCTCCTGCCGCCCAATCCCTAGTGTGCTGTGCAGACCTTTGACTGGCAAAAACACCCCATCTGAGCGTGAGATATGGCTGGGCTAGTGGCTCTTTCTGTGGACTAAGAGACAGACAGACAGAGTTTTCAGGTTCAATACCTATACTTTCCAGAAGATGGTCATTCACTTCGGTTTAAAAAAAAAAAAAAAAAAAAAGGCTTTTTATTTTTTTCGCCCTGCCTGGGTAACCTGTCTGCTGCCAGTTTCAAAGTGAAAAAAGGGAAAAATCTTTTTTGGAGGGAAAAGGACCAAAATGCAGGCAGGTGGACTCCGTGGAGGGTGGATGAGGAGTTGCTCCTGCCCTGGCACTAGAGCCCCAGCTGCTGTTCCAGGTGCTCTCTGATACCAGAGATCTCCGTGTGTCGTGTCATGACACTGTCTCCAGCACTGACCCTCAGGATAATGAGGATTCAAAACGAGGCAGGTCATATTGCCTTCAAAAGTAAATCCAGGGAGGTTTGGCGGTATGTCAGAGGGTTAAGGGCTTGTGGCGCTCACGAAAAGGGGACAGGTGGAAGGATCTGGGGTCTGGCCCCCAGACCGCCACCTGCCGGGGAGTCGCTTTACAGGGGGTGAAGCAGGTCTTTAGGAGTTCTATCTTTCTCTCCCACCCTGTATTTCCTCTGCTCTCTCCTTTTGTGTCTGTCAGATGCAAGGTCAGTAACAACAACAACAACAACAACAACAATAACCACCACAGTGACCAAGCAACAAGGGCAGCGAAAGGGGAACAAATGGAGTGCAGGAGCTGTGGATTATTCGTGGTGCAGGCACTCAGCTGTGGCAATAACCCCTTGAGGCAATCAATCCATAAATGAAGAAGTAATACAGGTAACAGAGACTTATATGTCCCAGTGTGTTTCCACTGAGTTAATGTAAATGCACTTTTAATTACTTCTTCATTTATTTATTACCTTGCCACGAGAATTTCTTTTCATTGCTAAAAAAAAGTGCCCCTTCAAGGGTACCAGGTGGTGCCACACCCAGTTAAGCACTCATGTTACAATGCAGGAGGACTGGGCTTCAACACCCTGGTCCCCACCTGCCAGGGGAAATCTTTACAAGTGGTGCAGAAGTGCTGCAGGTGTTTCTCTCTGTGTCTCAAACTCTCTCTCCCTCCCTTCCCTCTCAATTCCTATCTATTTATTCCAGTGAATAATCAAGAAAATAGAAAGTAATAAAAGAAAAAGGAAAAGGAAATATGCCACGACTTCAAATGGGCTACTCAGGAAAATGCTTTCCTTGTTAAGATCCTCACAGCATTCCATATGCAGAAAGGCAAAGACACCATGTATTTTTTAACACAGATTTTATATTTATTTATTTGTTTATTTATTTAGGTGCTTACTCACTTTTGTTATTGTTGAATTAATGTTTTACATTTGACATTGACTAAGGATCTGACACCAGGGGTCTCCAGTACCCCTAGATGGTACTCTCCCTCTACAAAACTGATCCATTGACCTGTCCATCCATCCATCCACCCATCCATCTATCCATCCATCCATCCATCCATCCATCCATCCATCCATCCATCCATCCATCCATCCATCCAGCAGTCAACCAAGCTAAGTACAAAAGGAGATCTCTCCTTGAATGGAGAAGAGAATCAACGATGCACAGGTAGGTTGCAAAGGGGCCAGTTTGGCTGAATAGGGCAGAGAGGCTGAACCAGGGAATGTGTTGGGGCGTGTGGGTTTGGGTGGAGTGAGCCGGAGACCCTGTGAGCTGGGTCACATTAGGGGCAGGCAGGGGGTGGAAGGGGATGCGAACAGCTGTCACTGGAGAACCATCACAAGTGCTGGAGCTGGTGAGCAGGGCACCTGGAAGAGAGGACAGACAAAGGAGAGAAGCAAAGTGCAGAGGAGAGGAGAGGGGAGAGGATGGTGAGGACAGGAGAGGACAGGAGAGGACAGGAGTGGAGGGGACCTGAGAAACCTACCTGGACAAAGGCAGCATACAGACATCCAGGAAGGCAGGCAGGCATGCAGGCAGCTCTGGCCTGGGCTCCCTGGATCCCGGGCACACCTCCACCTGTCTTCTCTTGGCTGCCAGCCCTGAGGTCCCTCTTCGGTCAGCACTGTCTTCCCATCCTTCCGTCCCTCTGTGCCAGGGCCCAGGCGTCTGGGCGCTGTTGCCTCACCTAGTGGCAGGGCAGTTGGGCTACCCAGTGCCAGTGTGGCCAGCACAGATTGCCAGGGGCTAGGACATCACAGAGGGCTCCTGTGGTTGCTAGGCTACGGGGACCCTGCCCATCCAGTTGACCAGCAGCCATGACCCCCACGCTGAACTTGACCTGAGGGGTGGTGGCCAGCCACCAGAGCCAGAGCCCCAGGGCAAAGCAGGTGCTGGTCGGCCGGGCCAAGGGGCTATGGGCAGATTGGTGTGTGTCTGGGCATGGGGCTGGCATCTGACAGCCCAGGGCTGGGGACCAAGGTCCGCCAGGCCCCTGTCCCACCATGTGCACTGACACACAGTCTTGCTGACTGACTGACAGTTCCCGCCCCAGAGATACCCACACCAGGTCCCTGGGTGCCCTGAGCTGCCCCTGAGGGTTGGTGGGTGCCTGCCTGGACACCTGCCTCCGTAATGGAGGCCTCTATTAATCCCGTTGCCTACTGACAGCTGCCCTCCTGCCCCTCATACTCCTCCTCCTCTTCTTCCTCCTCCTCTTCCTCCTCCTCCTCCTCCTCCTCCTCCTCCTTCTCCTCCTCCTCCTCTACCTCCTCCTCTTCTTCCTCATCCTCAGAGGGACTCAATCAGGGCCCTTGGCCTAGGCAAGCCAGGGCTGCTGCTCTGGCTGCTGCAGCTTCTATCCAGTGGGTGGGTGCAGGAATCTGTTCCTGTCAGTCCCTGATTCCTGGGACCTTCCATGCCTCCAGCTCCCCCCACTCTCTAGTCCATACCCCTCCTCAAGGATGCCCCCTTTCCCCTTGCCCTCTGTCCCCCAGCTCCCCAACTAACATCTACTGTGTGCTTCCCTGTGCTACTTTACTGCCACCCTGCTTCTGCCCTTCAGCCCTGAGGGCCCAGGGCCAGCCCAGCTGCCATCTCACCATCCAGAGGGGGACCTGCCCTTACCCCCTGCAACCACACCCACACACACAGCCCTGCACACACTCACGGGCTCCCCTGCCTGTAGCCTGCCTCTCAAACAGTCTCCTTCTGCCCCCTAGCCCCCTTACAGCCTGTGCCACGGCCCCCCACAGACACCTGGGCATCAGCAGCGCAGACATGCAAACAGCTCCCCTCACCCCCACTCCATTTGCTCCAAGGTTGTCAAGAGTCTTTTTTTCATGCTGTAGGGGAGGGAGTTGAGACAGTCCAATGTCCTGGGGAGCAAGAACTGCAAACAGTCCATCTACATTGTAACATTTGGGTCTCCTGCCGCCCAATCCCTAGTGTGCTGTGCAGACCTTTGACTGGCAAAAACACCCCATCTGAGCGTGAGATATGGCTGGGCTAGTGGCTCTTTCTGTGGACTAAGAGACAGACAGACAGAGTTTTCAGGTTCAAAACCTATACTTTCCAGAAGATGGTCATTCACTTCGGTTTAAAAAAAAAAAAAAAAAAAGGCTTTTTATTTTTTTCGCCCTGCCTGGGTAACCTGTCTGCTGCCAGTTTCAAAGTGAAAAAAGGGAAAAATCTTTTTTGGAGGGAAAAGGACCAAAATGCAGGCAGGTGGACTCCGTGGAGGGTGGATGAGGAGTTGCTCCTGCCCTGGCACTAGAGCCCCAGCTGCTGTTCCAGGTGCTCTCTGATACCAGAGATCTCCGTGTGTCGTGTCATGACACTGTCTCCAGCACTGACCCTCAGGATAATGAGGATTCAAAACGAGGCAGGTCATATTGCCTTCAAAAGTAAATCCAGGGAGGTTTGGCGGTATGTCAGAGGGTTAAGGGCTTGTGGCGCTCACGAAAAGGGGACAGGTGGAAGGATCTGGGGTCTGGCCCCCAGACCGCCACCTGCCGGGGAGTCACTTTACAGGGGGTGAAGCAGGTCTTTAGGAGTTCTATCTTTCTCTCCCACCCTGTATTTCCTCTGCTCTCTCCTTTTGTGTCTGTCAGATGCAAGGTCAGTAACAACAACAACAACAACAACAACAACAATAACCACCACAGTGACCAAGCAACAAGGGCAGCGAAAGGGGAACAAATGGAGTGCAGGAGCTGTGGATTATTCGTGGTGCAGGCACTCAGCTGTGGCAATAACCCCTTGAGGCAATCAATCCATAAATGAAGAAGTAATACAGGTAACAGAGACTTATATGTCCCAGTGTGTTTCCACTGAGTTAATGTAAATGTACTTTGAATTACTTCTTCATTTATGTATTACCTTGCCACGAGAATTTCTTTTCATTGCTAAAAAAAAGTGCCCCTTCAAGGGTACCAGGTGGTGCCACACCCAGTTAAGCACTCATGTTACAATGCAGGAGGACTGGGCTTCAACACCCTGGTCCCTACCTGCCAGGGGAAATCTTTACAAGTGGTGCAGAAGTGCTGCAGGTGTTTCTCTCTGTGTCTCAAACTCTCTCTCCCTCCCTTCCCTCTCAATTCCTATCTATTTATTCCAGTGAATAATCAAGAAAATAGAAAGTAATAAAAGAAAAAGGAAAAGGAAATATGCCACGACTTCAAATGGGCTACTCAGGAAAATGCTTTCCTTGTTAAGATCCTCACAGCATTCCATATGCAGAAAGGCAAAGACACCATGTATTTTTTAACACAGATTTTATATTTATTTATTTGTTTATTTATTTAGGTGCTTACTCACTTTTGTTATTGTTGAATTAATGTTTTACATTTGACATTGACTAAGGATCTGACACCAGGGGTCTCCAGTACCCCTAGATGGTACTCTCCCTCTACAAAACCGATCCATTGACCTGTCCATCCATCCATCCACCCATCCATCTATCCATCCATCCATCCATCCATCCATCCATCCATCCATCCAGCAGTCAACCAAGCTAAGTACAAAAGGAGATCTCTCCTTGAATGGTGAAGAGAATCAACGATGCACAGGTAGGTTGCAAAGGGGCCAGTTTGGCTGAATAGGGCAGAGAGGCTGAACCAGGGAATGTGTTGGGGCGTGTGGGTTTGGGTGGAGTGAGCCGGAGACCCTGTGAGCTGGGTCACATTAGGGGCAGGCAGGGGGTGGAAGGGGATGCGAACAGCTGTCACTGGAGAACCATCCCAAGTGCTGGAGCTGGTGAGCAGGGCACCTGGAAGAGAGGACAGACAAAGGAGAGAAGCAAAGTGCAGAGGAGAGGAGAGGGGAGAGGATGGTGAGGACAGGAGAGGACAGGAGAGGACAGGAGTGGAGGGGACCTGAGAAACCTACCTGGACAAAGGCAGCATACAGACATCCAGGAAGGCAGGCAGGCATGCAGGCAGCTCGGGCCTGGGCTCCCTGGATCCCGGGCACACCTCCACCTGTCTTCTCTTGGCTGCCAGCCCTGAGGTCCCTCTTCGGTCAGCACTGTCTTCCCATCCTTCCGTCCCTCTGTGCCAGGGCCCAGGCGTCTGGGCGCTGTTGCCTCACCTAGTGGCAGGGCAGTTGGGCTACCCAGTGCCAGTGTGGCCAGCACAGATTGCCAGGGGCTAGGACATCACAGAGGGCTCCTGTGGTTGCTAGGCTACGGGGACCCTGCCCATCCAGTTGACCAGCAGCCATGACCCCCACGCTGAACTTGACCTGAGGGGTGGTGGCCAGCCACCAGAGCCAGAGCCCCAGGGCAAAGCAGGTGCTGGTCGGCCGGGCCAAGTGGCTATGGGCAGATTGGTGTGTGTCTGGGCATGGGGCTGGCATCTGACAGCCCAGGGCTGGGGACCAAGGTCCGCCAGGCCCCTGTCCCACCATGTGCACTGACACACAGTCTTGCTGACTGACTGACAGTTCCCGCCCCAGAGATACCCACACCAGGTCCCTGGGTGCCCTGAGCTGCCCCTGAGGGTTGGTGGGTGCCTGCCTGGACACCTGCCTCCGTAATGGAGGCCTCTATTAATCCCGTTGCCGACTGACAGCTGCCCTCCTGTCCCTCCTACTCCTCCTCCTCTTCTTCCTCCTCTTCTTCCTCCTCCTCCTCCTCCTCCTCCTCCTTCTCCTCCTCCTCCTCTACCTCCTCTTCTTCTTCCTCATCCTCAGAGGGACTCAATCAGGGCCCTTGGCCTAGGCAAGCCAGGGCTGCTGCTCTGGCTGCTGCAGCTTCTATCCAGTGGGTGGGTGCAGGAATCTGTTCCTGTCAGTCCCTGATTCCTGGGACCTTCCATGCCTCCAGCTCCCCCCACTCTCTAGTCCTGACCCCTCCTCAAGGATGCCCCCTTTCCCCTTGCCCTCTGTCCCCCAGCTCCCCAACTAACATCTACTGTGTGCTTCCCTGTGCTACTTTACTGCCACCCTGCTTCTGCCCTTCAGCCCTGAGGGCCCAGGGCCAGCCCAGCTGCCATCTCACCATCCAGAGGGGGACCTGCCCTTACCCCCTGCAACCACACCCACACACACAGCCCTGCACACACTCACGGGCTCCCCTGCCTGTAGCCTGCCTCTCAAACAGTCTCCTTCTGCCCCCTAGCCCCCTTACAGCCTGTGCCACGGCCCCCCACAGACACCTGGGCATCAGCAGCGCAGACATGCAAACAGCTCCCCTCACCCCCACTCCATTTGCTCCAAGGTTGTCAAGAGTCTTTTTTTCATGCTGTAGGGGAGGGAGTTGAGGCAGTCCAATGTCCTGGGGAGCAAGAACTGCAAACAGTCCATCTACATTGTAACATTTGGGTCTCCTGCCGCCCAATCCCTAGTGTGCTGTGCAGACCTTTGACTGGCAAAAACACCCCATCTGAGCGTGAGATATGGCTGGGCTAGTGGCTCTTTCTGTGGACTAAGAGACAGACAGACAGAGTTTTCAGGTTCAAAACCTATACTTTCCAGAAGATGGTCATTCACTTCGGTTTAAAAAAAAAAAAAAAAAAAAAAAAAAAAAAGGCTTTTTATTTTTTTCGCCCTGCCTGGGTAACCTGTCTGCTGCCAGTTTCAAAGTGAAAAAAGGGAAAAATCTTTTTTGGAGGGAAAAGGACCAAAATGCAGGCAGGTGGACTCCGTGGAGGGTGGATGAGGAGTTGCTCCTGCCCTGGCACTAGAGCCCCAGCTGCTGTTCCAGGTGCTCTCTGATACCAGAGATCTCCGTGTGTCGTGTCATGACACTGTCTCCAGCACTGACCCTCAGGATAATGAGGATTCAAAACGAGGCAGGTCATATTGCCTTCAAAAGTAAATCCAGGGAGGTTTGGCGGTATGTCAGAGGGTTAAGGGCTTGTGGCGCTCACGAAAAGGGGACAGGTGGAAGGATCTGGGGTCTGGCCCCCAGACCGCCACCTGCCGGGGAGTCACTTTACAGGGGGTGAAGCAGGTCTTTAGGAGTTCTATCTTTCTCTCCCACCCTGTATTTCCTCTGCTCTCTCCTTTTGTGTCTGTCAGATGCAAGGTCAGTAACAACAACAACAACAACAACAACAACAACAACAATAACCACCACAGTGACCAAGCAACAAGGGCAGCGAAAGGGGAACAAATGGAGTGCAGGAGCTGTGGATTATTCGTGGTGCAGGCACTCAGCTGTGGCAATAACCCCTTGAGGCAATCAATCCATAAATGAAGAAGTAATACAGGTAACAGAGACTTATATGTCCCAGTGTGTTTCCACTGAGTTAATGTAAATGCACTTTTAATTACTTCTTCATTTATTTATTACCTTGCCACGAGAATTTCTTTTCATTGCTAAAAAAAAGTGCCCCTTCAAGGGTACCAGGTGGTGCCACACCCAGTTAAGCACTCATGTTACAATGCAGGAGGACTGGGCTTCAACACCCTGGTCCCCACCTGCCAGGGGAAATCTTTACAAGTGGTGCAGAAGTGCTGCAGGTGTTTCTCTCTGTGTCTCAAACTCTCTCTCCCTCCCTTCCCTCTCAATTCCTATCTATTTATTCCAGTGAATAATCAAGAAAATAGAAAGTAATAAAAGAAAAAGGAAAAGGAAATATGCCACGACTTCAAATGGGCTACTCAGGAAAATGCTTTCCTTGTTAAGATCCTCACAGCATTCCATATGCAGAAAGGCAAAGACACCATGTATTTTTTAACACAGATTTTATATTTATTTATTTGTTTATTTATTTAGGTGCTTACTCACTTTTGTTATTGTTGAATTAATGTTTTACATTTGACATTGACTAAGGATCTGACACCAGGGGTCTCCAGTACCCCTAGATGGTACTCTCCCTCTACAAAACTGATCCATTGACCTGTCCATCCATCCATCCACCCATCCATCTATCCATCCATCCATCCATCCATCCATCCATCCATCCATCCATCCAGCAGTCAACCAAGCTAAGTACAAAAGGAGATCTCTCCTTGAATGGAGAAGAGAATCAACGATGCACAGGTAGGTTGCAAAGGGGCCAGTTTGGCTGAATAGGGCAGAGAGGCTGAACCAGGGAATGTGTTGGGGCGTGTGGGTTTGGGTGGAGTGAGCCGGAGACCCTGTGAGCTGGATCACATTAGGGGCAGGCAGGGGGTGGAAGGGGATGCGAACAGCTGTCACTGGAGAACCATCCCAAGTGCTGGAGCTGGTGAGCAGGGCACCTGGAAGAGAGGACAGACAAAGGAGAGAAGCAAAGTGCAGAGGAGAGGAGAGGGGAGAGGATGGTGAGGACAGGAGAGGACAGGAGAGGACAGGAGTGGAGGGGACCTGAGAAACCTACCTGGACAAAGGCAGCATACAGACATCCAGGAAGGCAGGCAGGCATGCAGGCAGCTCTGGCCTGGGCTCCCTGGATCCCGGGCACACCTCCACCTGTCTTCTCTTGGCTGCCAGCCCTGAGGTCCCTCTTCGGTCAGCACTGTCTTCCCATCCTTCCGTCCCTCTGTGCCAGGGCCCAGGCGTCTGGGCGCTGTTGCCTCACCTAGTGGCAGGGCAGTTGGGCTACCCAGTGCCAGTGTGGCCAGCACAGATTGCCAGGGGCTAGGACATCACAGAGGGCTCCTGTGGTTGCTAGGCTACGGGGACCCTGCCCATCCAGTTGACCAGCAGCCATGACCCCCACGCTGAACTTGACCTGAGGGGTGGTGGCCAGCCACCAGAGCCAGAGCCCCAGGGCAAAGCAGGTGCTGGTCGGCCGGGCCAAGGGGCTATGGGCAGATTGGTGTGTGTCTGGGCATGGGGCTGGCATCTGACAGCCCAGGGCTGGGGACCAAGGTCCGCCAGGCCCCTGTCCCACCATGTGCACTGACACACAGTCTTGCTGACTGACTGACAGTTCCCGCCCCAGAGATACCCACACCAGGTCCCTGGGTGCCCTGAGCTGCCCCTGAGGGTTGGTGGGTGCCTGCCTGGACACCTGCCTCCGTAATGGAGGCCTCTATTAATCCCGTTGCCTACTGACAGCTGCCCTCCTGCCCCTCCTACTCCTCCTCCTCTTCTTCCTCCTCCTCTTCCTCCTCCTCCTCCTCCTCCTCCTCCTCCTTCTCCTCCTCCTCCTCTACCTCCTCCTCTTCTTCCTCATCCTCAGAGGGACTCAATCAGGGCCCTTGGCCTAGGCAAGCCAGGGCTGCTGCTCTGGCTGCTGCAGCTTCTATCCAGTGGGTGGGTGCAGGAATCTGTTCCTGTCAGTCCCTGATTCCTGGGACCTTCCATGCCTCCAGCTCCCCCCACTCTCTAGTCCATACCCCTCCTCAAGGATGCCCCCTTTCCCCTTGCCCTCTGTCCCCCAGCTCCCCAACTAACATCTACTGTGTGCTTCCCTGTGCTACTTTACTGCCACCCTGCTTCTGCCCTTCAGCCCTGAGGGCCCAGGGCCAGCCCAGCTGCCATCTCACCATCCAGAGGGGGACCTGCCCTTACCCCCTGCAACCACACCCACACACACAGCCCTGCACACACTCACGGGCTCCCCTGCCTGTAGCCTGCCTCTCAAACAGTCTCCTTCTGCCCCCTAGCCCCCTTACAGCCTGTGCCACGGCCCCCCACAGACACCTGGGCATCAGCAGCGCAGACATGCAAACAGCTCCCCTCACCCCCACTCCATTTGCTCCAAGGTTGTCAAGAGTCTTTTTTTCATGCTGTAGGGGAGGGAGTTGAGACAGTCCAATGTCCTGGGGAGCAAGAACTGCAAACAGTCCATCTACATTGTAACATTTGGGTCTCCTGCCGCCCAATCCCTAGTGTGCTGTGCAGACCTTTGACTGGCAAAAACACCCCATCTGAGCGTGAGATATGGCTGGGCTAGTGGCTCTTTCTGTGGACTAAGAGACAGACAGACAGAGTTTTCAGGTTCAAAACCTATACTTTCCAGAAGATGGTCATTCACTTCGGTTTAAAAAAAAAAAAAAAAAAAAAAAAAAAAAAGGCTTTTTATTTTTTTCGCCCTGCCTGGGTAACCTGTCTGCTGCCAGTTTCAAAGTGAAAAAAGGGAAAAATCTTTTTTGGAGGGAAAAGGACCAAAATGCAGGCAGGTGGACTCCGTGGAGGGTGGATGAGGAGTTGCTCCTGCCCTGGCACTAGAGCCCCAGCTGCTGTTCCAGGTGCTCTCTGATACCAGAGATCTCCGTGTGTCGTGTCATGACACTGTCTCCAGCACTGACCCTCAGGATAATGAGGATTCAAAACGAGGCAGGTCATATTGCCTTCAAAAGTAAATCCAGGGAGGTTTGGCGGTATGTCAGAGGGTTAAGGGCTTGTGGCGCTCACGAAAAGGGGACAGGTGGAAGGATCTGGGGTCTGGCCCCCAGACCGCCACCTGCCGGGGAGTCACTTTACAGGGGGTGAAGCAGGTCTTTAGGAGTTCTATCTTTCTCTCCCACCCTGTATTTCCTCTGCTCTCTCCTTTTGTGTCTGTCAGATGCAAGGTCAGTAACAACAACAACAACAACAACAACAACAACAACAACAATAACCACCACAGTGACCAAGCAACAAGGGCAGCGAAAGGGGAACAAATGGAGTGCAGGAGCTGTGGATTATTCGTGGTGCAGGCACTCAGCTGTGGCAATAACCCCTTGAGGCAATCAATCCATAAATGAAGAAGTAATACAGGTAACAGAGACTTATATGTCCCAGTGTGTTTCCACTGAGTTAATGTAAATGTACTTTTAATTACTTCTTCATTTATGTATTACCTTGCCACGAGAATTTCTTTTCATTGCTAAAAAAAAGTGCCCCTTCAAGGGTACCAGGTGGTGCCACACCCAGTTAAGCACTCATGTTACAATGCAGGAGGACTGGGCTTCAACACCCTGGTCCCTACCTGCCAGGGGAAATCTTTACAAGTGGTGCAGAAGTGCTGCAGGTGTTTCTCTCTGTGTCTCAAACTCTCTCTCCCTCCCTTCCCTCTCAATTCCTATCTATTTATTCCAGTGAATAATCAAGAAAATAGAAAGTAATAAAAGAAAAAGGAAAAGGAAATATGCCACGACTTCAAATGGGCTACTCAGGAAAATGCTTTCCTTGTTAAGATCCTCACAGCATTCCATATGCAGAAAGGCAAAGACACCATGTATTTTTTAACACAGATTTTATATTTATTTATTTGTTTATTTATTTAGGTGCTTACTCACTTTTGTTATTGTTGAATTAATGTTTTACATTTGACATTGACTAAGGATCTGACACCAGGGGTCTCCAGTACCCCTAGATGGTACTCTCCCTCTACAAAACCGATCCATTGACCTGTCCATCCATCCATCCACCCATCCATCTATCCATCCATCCATCCATCCATCCATCCATCCATCCATCCATCCAGCAGTCAACCAAGCTAAGTACAAAAGGAGATCTCTCCTTGAATGGTGAAGAGAATCAACGATGCACAGGTAGGTTGCAAAGGGGCCAGTTTGGCTGAATAGGGCAGAGAGGCTGAACCAGGGAATGTGTTGGGGCGTGTGGGTTTGGGTGGAGTGAGCCGGAGACCCTGTGAGCTGGGTCACATTAGGGGCAGGCAGGGGGTGGAAGGGGATGCGAACAGCTGTCACTGGAGAACCATCCCAAGTGCTGGAGCTGGTGAGCAGGGCACCTGGAAGAGAGGACAGACAAAGGAGAGAAGCAAAGTGCAGAGGAGAGGAGAGGGGAGAGGATGGTGAGGACAGGAGAGGACAGGAGAGGACAGGAGTGGAGGGGACCTGAGAAACCTACCTGGACAAAGGCAGCATACAGACATCCAGGAAGGCAGGCAGGCATGCAGGCAGCTCGGGCCTGGGCTCCCTGGATCCCGGGCACACCTCCACCTGTCTTCTCTTGGCTGCCAGCCCTGAGGTCCCTCTTCGGTCAGCACTGTCTTCCCATCCTTCCGTCCCTCTGTGCCAGGGCCCAGGCGTCTGGGCGCTGTTGCCTCACCTAGTGGCAGGGCAGTTGGGCTACCCAGTGCCAGTGTGGCCAGCACAGATTGCCAGGGGCTAGGACATCACAGAGGGCTCCTGTGGTTGCTAGGCTACGGGGACCCTGCCCATCCAGTTGACCAGCAGCCATGACCCCCACGCTGAACTTGACCTGAGGGGTGGTGGCCAGCCACCAGAGCCAGAGCCCCAGGGCAAAGCAGGTGCTGGTCGGCCGGGCCAAGTGGCTATGGGCAGATTGGTGTGTGTCTGGGCATGGGGCTGGCATCTGACAGCCCAGGGCTGGGGACCAAGGTCCGCCAGGCCCCTGTCCCACCATGTGCACTGACACACAGTCTTGCTGACTGACTGACAGTTCCCGCCCCAGAGATACCCACACCAGGTCCCTGGGTGCCCTGAGCTGCCCCTGAGGGTTGGTGGGTGCCTGCCTGGACACCTGCCTCCGTAATGGAGGCCTCTATTAATCCCGTTGCCGACTGACAGCTGCCCTCCTGTCCCTCCTACTCCTCCTCCTCTTCTTCCTCCTCCTCTTCCTCCTCCTCCTCCTCCTCCTCCTCCTTCTCCTCCTCCTCCTCTACCTCCTCTTCTTCTTCCTCATCCTCAGAGGGACTCAATCAGGGCCCTTGGCCTAGGCAAGCCAGGGCTGCTGCTCTGGCTGCTGCAGCTTCTATCCAGTGGGTGGGTGCAGGAATCTGTTCCTGTCAGTCCCTGATTCCTGGGACCTTCCATGCCTCCAGCTCCCCCCACTCTCTAGTCCTGACCCCTCCTCAAGGATGCCCCCTTTCCCCTTGCCCTCTGTCCCCCAGCTCCCCAACTAACATCTACTGTGTGCTTCCCTGTGCTACTTTACTGCCACCCTGCTTCTGCCCTTCAGCCCTGAGGGCCCAGGGCCAGCCCAGCTGCCATCTCACCATCCAGAGGGGGACCTGCCCTTACCCCCTGCCACCACACCCACACACACAGCCCTGCACACACTCACGGGCTCCCCTGCCTGTAGCCTGCCTCTCAAACAGTCTCCTTCTGCCCCCTAGCCCCCTTACAGCCTGTGCCACGGCCCCCCACAGACACCTGGGCATCAGCAGCGCAGACATGCAAACAGCTCCCCTCACCCCCACTCCATTTGCTCCAAGGTTGTCAAGAGTCTTTTTTTCATGCTGTAGGGGAGGGAGTTGAGACAGTCCAATGACCTGGGGAGCAAGAACTGCAAACAGTCCATCTACATTGTAACATTTGGGTCTCCTGCCGCCCAATCCCTAGTGTGCTGTGCAGACCTTTGACTGGCAAAAACACCCCATCTGAGCGTGAGATATGGCTGGGCTAGTGGCTCTTTCTGTGGACTAAGAGACAGACAGACAGAGTTTTCAGGTTCAAAACCTATACTTTCCAGAAGATGGTCATTCACTTCGGTTTAAAAAAAAAAAAAAAAAAAAAAGGCTTTTTATTTTTTTCGCCCTGCCTGGGTAACCTGTCTGCTGCCAGTTTCAAAGTGAAAAAAGGGAAAAATCTTTTTTGGAGGGAAAAGGACCAAAATGCAGGCAGGTGGACTCCGTGGAGGGTGGATGAGGAGTTGCTCCTGCCCTGGCACTAGAGCCCCAGCTGCTGTTCCAGGTGCTCTCTGATACCAGAGATCTCCGTGTGTCGTGTCATGACACTGTCTCCAGCACTGACCCTCAGGATAATGAGGATTCAAAACGAGGCAGGTCATATTGCCTTCAAAAGTAAATCCAGGGAGGTTTGGCGGTATGTCAGAGGGTTAAGGGCTTGTGGCGCTCACGAAAAGGGGACAGGTGGAAGGATCTGGGGTCTGGCCCCCAGACCGCCACCTGCCGGGGAGTCGCTTTACAGGGGGTGAAGCAGGTCTTTAGGAGTTCTATCTTTCTCTCCCACCCTGTATTTCCTCTGCTCTCTCCTTTTGTGTCTGTCAGATGCAAGGTCAGTAACAACAACAACAACAACAACAACAACAACAACAATAACCACCACAGTGACCAAGCAACAAGGGCAGCGAAAGGGGAACAAATGGAGTGCAGGAGCTGTGGATTATTCGTGGTGCAGGCACTCAGCTGTGGCAATAACCCCTTGAGGCAATCAATCCATAAATGAAGAAGTAATACAGGTAACAGAGACTTATATGTCCCAGTGTGTTTCCACTGAGTTAATGTAAATGCACTTTTAATTACTTCTTCATTTATTTATTACCTTGCCACGAGAATTTCTTTTCATTGCTAAAAAAAAGTGCCCCTTCAAGGGTACCAGGTGGTGCCACACCCAGTTAAGCACTCATGTTACAATGCAGGAGGACTGGGCTTCAACACCCTGGTCCCCACCTGCCAGGGGAAATCTTTACAAGTGGTGCAGAAGTGCTGCAGGTGTTTCTCTCTGTGTCTCAAACTCTCTCTCCCTCCCTTCCCTCTCAATTCCTATCTATTTATTCCAGTGAATAATCAAGAAAATAGAAAGTAATAAAAGAAAAAGGAAAAGGAAATATGCCACGACTTCAAATGGGCTACTCAGGAAAATGCTTTCCTTGTTAAGATCCTCACAGCATTCCATATGCAGAAAGGCAAAGACACCATGTATTTTTTAACACAGATTTTATATTTATTTATTTGTTTATTTATTTAGGTGCTTACTCACTTTTGTTATTGTTGAATTAATGTTTTACATTTGACATTGACTAAGGATCTGACACCAGGGGTCTCCAGTACCCCTAGATGGTACTCTCCCTCTACAAAACCGATCCATTGACCTGTCCATCCATCCATCCACCCATCCATCTATCCATCCATCCATCCATCCATCCATCCATCCATCCATCCATCCATCCAGCAGTCAACCAAGCTAAGTACAAAAGGAGATCTCTCCTTGAATGGAGAAGAGAATCAACGATGCACAGGTAGGTTGCAAAGGGGCCAGTTTGGCTGAATAGGGCAGAGAGGCTGAACCAGGGAATGTGTTGGGGCGTGTGGGTTTGGGTGGAGTGAGCCGGAGACCCTGTGAGCTGGGTCACATTAGGGGCAGGCAGGGGGTGGAAGGGGATGCGAACAGCTGTCACTGGAGAACCATCACAAGTGCTGGAGCTGGTGAGCAGGGCACCTGGAAGAGAGGACAGACAAAGGAGAGAAGCAAAGTGCAGAGGAGAGGAGAGGGGAGAGGATGGTGAGG